>NC_060125.1:61014068-61314068 GCF_021461395.2 Schistocerca americana | reverse complement strand
TGCAAGGTATACAGTAAACCTGAAGTGAAGCATCGGAATCTAAAACTAGACTCACAGGAGAGGTTCAAATCATAGTAAGTGAGAATGTCAGTCCTCTTGTACTTAAGTCGGCATTGTGCCTTTTGCATTAATTTCGGATGCAATTTCTGTGTTTCATTGTCAATAAGAGAGTCCAAGGGATACAGTAAACCTGAAGTGAACCATCGGAATCTAAAACTGGACTCACGGGAGAGGTTCAAATCATTGAAAGTTAAAGTGTCAGTTCTCTTGTACTTAAGTCGGCATTGTGACTTTTGTATTAATTTCGGATACAATTACTGTGCTGCACCGTCAATACGAAGCTCCAAGAGATACAGTAAACCTGAAGTGACGCATCAGAATCTAAAACTGGACTCACAGGAGAGGTCTCAATCATAGAAAGTTAGAGTGTCAGTCCTCTTGTACTTAAGTCGGTATTGTGACTTTTGTATTAATTTCGGATGCAATTTCTGTGTTTCATCGTCAATATGATCTTCCAAGGGATACAGTAAACCGGAAGTGAAGCTTCGGAATCTAATACTGTACTCACAGGAGAAGTTCGAATCATAGAAAGTTAGAGTGTCAGTCTTCTTGTGCTTAAGTCGGCATTGTGCCTTTTGTATTAAATTCGGATGCAATTTCTGTAGTTCATCGTCAATAAGAAGGTCCAAGGGATACAGTAAACCTGAAGTGAAGCATCGGATTCCAAAACTGGGCTCACAGGAGAGGTTCAAATCATTGAAATTTAGAGTGTCAGTCCTCTTGTACTTAAGTCGGCATTGTGCGTTTTGTATTAAATTCGGATGCAATTTCTGTGTTTCATCGTCAATAAGAAAGTCCAAGGGATACAGTAAACCTGAAGTGAAGTATCGGAATCTAAAACTGGACTCATGGAAGAGGTTCAAATCATAGAAAGTTAGAGTGTCAGTCCTCTTGTACTTAAGTCGGTGTTGTGACTTTTGTATTAATTTCGGATGCAATTTCTGCGTTTCATCGTCAGTATGAAGGTCAAAGGGATACAGTAAACCTGAAGTGAAGCTTCGGCCATCTAATACTGTACTCACAGGAGAAGTTCAAATCATAGAAAGTGAGAGTGTCAGTTCTCTTGTACTTATGTCAGCATTGTGCCTTTTGTATTATATTCGGATACAGTTTCTATTTTTCATCGTCATTAAGAAGGTCCAAGGGATACAGTAAACCTGAAGTGAAGCATCGGAATCTAAAACTGGACTCGCAGGAGAGGTTCAAATCATACAAAGTTAGAGTGTCAGTCCTCTTGTACTTAAGTCGGCATCGTGCCTTTTGAATTTAATTCCGATGCAATTTCTGTGTTTCATCGTCAATAAGAAGGTCCAAGGGATACAGTTAACCTAAAGTGAAGCATCGGAAACTAAAACTGGACTCACAGGAGACGTTCAAATCACAAAAAGTTACAGTGTCAGTCCTCTTGTACTTAAGTCGGCATTATGCCTTTTGAATTTAATTCCGATGCAATTTCTGTGTTTCATCGTCAATAAGAACGTGCAAGGTATACAGTAAACCTGAAGTGAAGCACTGGAATCTAAAACTGGTCTCACAGGGGAGGTTCAAATCATTAAAAGTTAGAGTGTCAGTCTTCTTGTACTTAAGTCGGCATTGTGCCTTTTGTATTAAATTCGGATGCAATTTCTGTGATTCATCGTCAATAAGACGGTCCAAGGGATACAGCAAACCTGTAGTGAAGCATCGGAATCGAAAACTGGACTCACAGGAGAGGTTCTAATCATAGAATGTTAGTTAGAGTCAGTCCACTTGTACTCCAGTCGGCTTTGTGCATTTTGAATTTAATTCCGATGAAATTTCTATGCTTCATAGTCAATAAGTAGGTGCAAGGTATACAGTATACCTGAAGTGAAGCATCGGTATCTAAAAATGGACTCACAGGAGAGGTTCAAATCATTGAGAGTTAGAGTGTCAGTCCTCTTGTCATTACGTCGGCATTGTGCCTTTTGAATTTAATTCCGACGCAATTTCTGTGTTTCATCGTCAATAAGAAGGTCCAAGGGATACAGTAAACCTGAAGTGAAGCATCGGAATCTAAAACTGGACTAACAGGAGAGGTTCGAATCATAGAATGTTAGAGAGAGTCAGTCCTCTTGTACTTAAGTCGGCAATGTGCATTTTGAATTTAATTCCGATGTAATTTCTATGATTCATCTTCAACAAGTAGCTGCAAGGTATACAGTAAACCTGAAGTGAAGCATCGGAATCTATAACTGGACTCACAGGAGAGGTTCAAATCATAGTAAGTGAGAATGTCAGTCCTCTTGTACTTAAGTCGGCATTGTGCCTTTTGTATTACATTTGGATTCAATTTCTGTGTTTCATCGTCAATAAGAAGGTGCAAGGAATACAGAAAACGTGAAGTGAAGCATCGGAATGTAGAACTGGACTCACAGGAAAGGTTCAAATCATGGAAAGTGAGAGTGTCATTCCTCTTGTACTTAAGTCGGTATTGTGACCCTTGTATTAATTTTGGATGCAATTTCTGTGTTTCATCGTCAATTTGAAGGTCCAAGGTATACAGTAAACCTGAAGTGAAGCATCGGAATTTAAAACTGGACTCACAGGAGAGGTTCAAATCAAAGAAAGTTAGAGTGTCATTCCTCTTGAAATTAGGTCGGCATTGTGCCTTTTGAATTTCATTCCGATGCAATTTCTGTGTTTCATCGTCAATAAGAAGGTGTAAGGTATACAGTAAACCTGAAGTGAAGCATCGGAATCTAAAACTGGACTCACAGGAGAGGTTCAAATCATAGTAAGTGAGAATGTCAGTCCTCTTGTACTTAAGTCGGCATTGTGCCTTTTGTATTAAATTCGGATACAATTACTGTGTTTCATCGTCAATACGAAGGTCCAAGAAATACAGTAAACCTGAAGTGACGCATCAGAATCTAAAACTGGACACACAGGAGAGGTTTCAATCATAGAAAGTTAGAGTGTCAGTCCTCTTGTACTTAAGTCGGTATTGTGACTTTTGTATTAATTTCGGATGCAATTTCTGTGTTTCATCGTCAATATGATGGTCCAAGGGATACAGTAAACCTGAAGTGAAGCTTCGGAATCTAATACTGTACTCACAGGAGAGGTTCGAATCATAGAAAGTGAGAGCGTCAGTCCTCTTGTACTTAAGTCGGCATTGTGCCTTTTGCATTAATTTCGGATGCAATTTCTGTGTTTCATTGTCAATAAGAGAGTCCAAGGGATACAGTAAACCTGAAGTGAACCATCGGAATCTAAAACTGGACTCACGGGAGAGGTTCAAATCATTGAAAGTTAGAGTGTCAGTCCTCTTGTACTTAAGTCGGCATTGTGACTTTTGTATTAATTTCGGATACAATTACTGTGCTTCACCGTCAATACGAAGGTCCAAGAGATACAGTAAACCTGAAGTGACGCATCAGAATCTAAAACTGGACTCACAGGAGAGGTCTCAATCATAGAAAGTTAGAGTGTCAGTCCTCTTGTACTTAAGTCGGTATTGTGACTTTTGTATTAATTTCGGATGCAATTTCTGTGTTTCATCGTCAATATGATCTTCCAAGGGATACAGTAAACCTGAAGTGAAGCTTCGGAATCTAATACTGTACTCACAGGAGAAGTTCGAATCATAGAAAGTTAGAGTGTCAGTCCTCTTGTACTTAAGTCGGTGTTGTGACTTTTGTATTAATTTCGGATGCAATTTCTGCGTTTCATCGTCAATATGAAGGTCAAAGGGATACAGTAAACCTGAAGTGAAGCTTCGGCCATCTAATACTGTACTCACAGGAGAAGTTCAGATCATAGAAAGTGAGAGTGTCAGTTTTCTTGTACTTATGTCAGCATTGTGCCTTTTGTATTAAATTCGGATACAGTTTCTGTTTTTCATCGTCATTAAGAAGGTCCAAGGGATACAGTAAACCTGAAGTGAAGCATCGGAATCTAAAACTGGACTCGCAGGAGAGGTTCAAATCATACAAAGTTAGTGTGTCAGTCCTCTTGTACTTAAGTCGGCATTATGCCTTTTGAATTTAATTCCGATGCAATTTCTGTGTTTCATCGTCAATAAGAACGTGCAAGGTATACAGTAAACCTGAAGTGAAGCACTGGAATCTAAAACTGGTCTCACAGGGGAGGTTCAAATCATTGAAAGTTAGAGTGTCAGTCTTCCTGTACTTAAGTCGGCATTGTGCCTTTTGTATTAAATTCGGATGCAATTTCTGTGATTCATCGTCAATAAGACGGTCCAAGGGATACAGCAAACCTGTAGTGAAGCATCGGAATCGAAAACTGGACTCACAGGAGAGGTTCTAATCATAGAATGTTAGTTAGAGTCAGTCCACTTGTACTCCAGTCGGCTTTGTGCATTTTGAATTTAATTCCGATGAAATTTCTATGCTTCATCGTCAATAAGTAGGTGCAAGGTATACAGTAAACCTGAAGTGAAGCATCGGTATCTAAAAATGGACTCACAGGAGAGGTTCAAATCATAGAGAGTTAGAGTGTCAGTCCTCTTGTCATTACGTCGGCATTGTGCCTTTTGAATTTAATTCCGATGCAATTTCTGTGTTTCATCGTCAATAAGAAGGTCCAAGGGATACAGTAAACCTGAAGGGAAGCATCGGAATCCAAAACTGGCCTCACGGGAGAGGTTCTAATCATAGAATGTTAGAGAGAGTCACTCCTCTTTTACTTAAGTCGGCAATGTGCATTTTGAATTTAATTCCGATGCAATTTCTATGATTCATCGTCAATAAGTAGGTGCAAGGTATACAGTAAACCTGAAGTGAAGCATCGGAATTTAAAACTGGACTCACAGGAGAGGTTCAAATCATAGAAAGTTAGAGTGTCATTCCTCTTGTACCTATGTCGGCATTTTGCCTTTTGTATGAAATTCGGATGCAATTTCTGTGTTTCATCGTCAATAAAAAGGTGCATGGTATATAGTAAACCTGAAGTGAAGCATCGTAATCTAAAACTGGACTCACAGGAGAGGTTCAAATCATAGAAACTTAGAGTGTCAGTCATCTTGTGCTTAAGTCGGCATTGTGCCTTTTGTATTAAATTCGGATGCAATTTCTGTAGTTCATCGTCAATAGGTAGGTCCAAGGGATACAGTAATCCTGATGTGAAGCATCGGATTCCAAAACTGGGCTCACAGGAGAGGTTCAAATCATTGAAAGTTAGAGTGTCAGTCCTTTTGTACTTAAGTCGGCATTGTGCCTTTTGTATTAAATTCGGATGCAATTTCTGTGTTTCATCGTCAATAAGATAGTCCAGGGGATACAGTAAACCTGAAGTGAAGCATCGGAATCTAAAACTGGACTCACGCGAGAGGTTCAAATCATAGAAAGTTAGAGTGTCAGTCCTCTTGTACTTAAGTCGGTATTGTGACTTAAGTATTAATTTCGGATGCAATTTCTGAGTTTCATCGTCAATAAGATGGTCCAAGGTATACAGTATACCAGAAGTGAACCATCGGAATCTAAAACCGGACTCACAGGAGAGGTTCAAATCATAGAAAGTGAGAGTGTCAGTCCTTTTGTACTTAAGTCGGTATTGTGCCTTTTGTATTAAATTCGGATGCAAATTCTGTGTTTCATCGTCAATAAAAAAGTCCAAGTGATACAGTAAACCTGAAGTGAAGCATCGGAATCAAAAACTGGACTCACAGGAGGGGTTCAAATCATAGAAAGTTAGAGAGTCAGTCCTCTTGTACTTAAGTCGGCATTGTGCCTTTTGTATTCCATTTGGATGCAATTTCTGTGTTTCATCGTCAATAAGAAGGTGCAAGGTATACAGTAAACCTGAAGTGAAGAATCGGAATCTAGAACTGGACTCACAGGAAAGGTTCCACTCTTAGAAAGTGAGAGTATCATTCCTCTTTTACTTAAGTCGCCATTGTGCCTTTTGTATTAAATTCGGATGCAATTTTTGTGTTTCATCGTCAATAAGAAGGTCCAAGGGATACAGTAAACCTGAATTGAAGCATCGGAATGTAAAACTGGACTCACAGGAGAGGTTCAAATCATAGAAAGTTAGAGTGTCAGTCACCTTGTACTTAAGTCGGCATTGTGAGTTTTGAATTTAATTCCGATGCAATATCTGTGTTTCATCGTCAATAAGATGGTCCAAGGGATACAGTAAACCTGAAGTGAAGCATCGGAATCTAAAACTGGACTCACAGGAGAAGTTCAAATCTTAAAAAGTGTGAGTGTCAGTCCTCATGTACTTAAGTCGGCATTGTGCCTTTTGTATTAAATTCAGATGTAATTTCTGTGTTTCATCGTCAATAAGAAGGTCCAAGGGATACAGTAAACCTGAAGTGAAGCATCGGAATCCAAAACTGGAATCACAGGAGAGGTTCAAATCATTGAAAGTTAGCGTGTCAGTCCTCTTGTACTTAAGTCGGCATTGTGCTTTTGAATTTAATTCCGATGCAATTTCTGTGTTTCATCGTCAATAAGAAGGTCCAAGGTATACAGTACACCTGAAGTGAACCATCGGAATGTAAAACTGGACTCACAGGAGAGGTTCAAATCATAGAAAGTGAGAGTGTCAGTCCTCTTGTACTTAAATCGGCATTGTGCCTATTGTATTTTATTCGGATGCAAATTCTGTGTTTCGTCGTCAATAAGAAGGTCCAAGAGATACAGTAAACCTGAAGTGAAGCATCGGAATCTAAAACTGGACTCACAGGAGAGGTTCAAGTCATAGAAAGTTAGAGAGTCAGTCCTCTTGAACTTAAGTCGGCATTGAGCCTTTTGAATTTAAATCCAATGCAATTTCTGTGTTTCATCGTCAATAAGAAGGTCCAAGGTATACAGTTAACCTGAAGTGAACCATCGGAATGTAAAACTGGACTCACAGGAGAGGTTCAATTGATAAAAAGTGTGAGTGTCAGTCCTCTTCTACTTAAGTCGGCATTGTATCTGTTGTATTACATTCAGATGCAATTTCCGTGTTTCATCTTCAATAAGAAGGTCCAAGGGATACAGTAAACCTGAAGTGAAGCATCGCAATCTGAAACTGAACTCACAGGAGAGGTTCAAATCATAGAAAGTGAGAGTGTCAGTCCTCTTGTACTTAAATCGGCATTGTGCCTTTTGTATCTTATTCGGATGCAGTTTCTGTGTTTCATCGTCAATAAGAAGGTCCAAGAGATACAGTAAACCTGAAGTGAAGCATCGGAATCTAAAACTGGACTCACAGGAGAGGTTCAAGTCATAGAAAGTTAGAGAGTCAGTCCTCTTGTACTTAGGTCGGCATTGAGCCTTTTGAATTAAATCCGGTGCAATTTCTGTGTTTCATCGTCAATAAGAAGGTCCAAGATATACAGTAAACCTGAAGTGAACCATCGGAATCTAAAACTGGACTCACAGGAGAGGTTCAATTCATAAAAAGTGTGAGTGTCAGTCCTCTTGTACTTAAGTCGGCATTGTGCCCTTTGTATTACATTCAGATGCAATTTCCGTGTTTCATCGTCAATAAGAATGTCCAAGGGATACAGTAAACCGGAAGTGAAGCTTCGGAATCGAAAACTGGAATCACAGGAGAGGTTCAAATCATTGAAAGTTAGAGTGTCAGTCCTCTTGTACTTAAGTCAGCATTGTGCCTTTTGTATTAAATTCGAATACAACTTCTGTGTTTCATCGTCCTATAAGAAGGTCCAAGAGATACAGTAAAACTGAAGTGAAGCATCGGAATCGAAAACTGGACCCACAGGAGAGGTTCAAGTCATAGAAAGTGAGAGAGTCAGTCCTCTTGTACTTAAGTCGGCACTGAGCCTTTTGAATTTAAATCCAATGCAATTTCTGTGTTTCATCGTCAATAAGAAGGTCCAAGGTATACAGTAAACCTGAAGTGAACCATCGGAATGTAAAACTGGACTCACAGGAGAGGTTCAATTGATAAAAAGTGTGAGTGTCAGGCCTCTTGTACTTAAGTCGGCATTGTGCCTGTTGTATTACATTCAGATGCAATTTCCGTGTTTCATCTTCAATAAGAAGGTCCAAGGGATACAGTAAACCTGAAGTGAAGCATCGGAATCTAAAACTGAACTCACAGGAGAGGTTCAAACCATAGAAAGTGAGAGTGTCAGTCCTCTTTTACTTAAGTCGGCATTGTGTCTTTTGTATTAAATTCGGATGCAATTTCTGTGTTTCATCGTCAAAAAGAAGGTCCAAGGGATACAGCAAACCTGAAGTGATACATCGGAATGTAAAACTGGACTCACAGGAGGGGTTCAAATCATATAATGTTAGAGAGTCAGTCCTCTTGGACTTAAGTCGGCATTGTGCCTTTTGTATTAAATTCGGATACAACTTCTGTGTTTCATCGTCAATAAGAAGGTCCAAGAGATACAGTAAACCTGAAGTGAAGCATCGTAATCTAAAACTAGACTCACAGGAGAGGTTAAAGTCATAGAAAGTTAGAGAGTCAGTCCTCTTGTACTTAAGTCGGCATTGAGCCTTTTGAATTTAAATCCGATGCAATTTCTGTGTTTCATCGTCAATAAGAAGGTCCAAGGTATACAGTAAACCTGAAGTGAACCATCGGAATCTAAAACTGGACTCACAGGAGAGGTTCAATTCATAAAATGTGTGAGTGTCAGTCCTCTTGTACTTAAGTCGGCATTGTGCCTTTTGTATTACATTCAGATGCAATTTCCGTGTTTCATCGTCAATAAGAAGGTCCAAGAGATACAGTAAACCTGAAGTGAAGCATCGTATTCTAAAACTGGACTCAAAAGAGAGGTTCAAATCACAGAAAGTGAAACTGTCAGTCCTCTTTTACTTAAGTCGGCATTGTGTCCTTTGTATTAAATTAAGATGCAATTTCTGTGTTTCATCGTCAAAAAGAAGGTCCAAAGGAAAAAAAAAAACCTGAAGTGAACCACCGGAATCTAAAACTGGACTCACAGGAGAGGTTCAATTCATAAAATGTGTGAGTGTCAGTCCTCTTGTACTTAAGTCGGCATTGTGCCTTTTGTATTACATTCAAATGCAATTTCCGTGTTTCATCGTCAATAAGAAGGTCCAAGGGATACAGTAATCCTGAAGCGAAGCATCGTATTCTAAAACTGGACTCAAAGGAGAGGTTCAAATCACAGAAAGTGAAAGTGTCAGTCCTCTTTTACTCAAGTCGGCATTTTTCTTTTGTATTAAATTCGGATGCAATTTCTGTGTTCCATCGTCAAAAAGAAGGTCCAAGTGATACAGTAACCCTGAAGTGAAGCATCGGAATATAAAACTGGACTCACAGAAGAGGTTCAAATCATAGAATCTTAGAGAGTCAGTCCTCTTGGACTTAAGTCGGCATTGTGCCTTTTGTATTAAATTCGGATACAACTTCTGTGTTTCATCGTCAATAAGAAGGTCCAAGAGATACAGTAAACCTGAAGTGAAGCATCCGAATCTAAAACTGGACTCACAGGAGAAGTTCAAGTCACAGAAAGTTAGAGAGTCAGTCCTCTTGTACTTAAGTCGGCATTGAGCCTTTTCAATTTAAATCCGGTGCAATTTCTGTGTTTCATCGTCAATACGAAGGTCCAAGAGATACAGTAAACCTGAAGTGACGCATCAGAATCTAAAACTGGACTCACAGGAGAGGTTCCAATCATAGAAAGTTAGAGTGTCAGCTCTCTTGTACTTAAGTCGGTATTGTGACTTTTGTATTAAATTCGGATACAACTTCTGTGTTTCATCGTCAATAAGAAGGTGCAAGGGATACAGTAAACCTGAAGTGAAGCATCGGAATCTAAAACTGGACTCACAGGAGAGGTTCCAATCATAGAAACTTAGAGTGTCAGTCCTCTTGTACTTAAGTCGGCATTGTGACTTTTGTATTAAATTCGGATACAATTCCTGTGTTTCATCGTCAATACGAAGGTCCAAGAGATACAGTAAACCTGAAGTGACGCATCAGAATCTAAAACTGGACTCACAGGAGAGGTTCCAATCATAGAAAGTTAGAGTGTCAGCTCTCTTGTACTTAAGTCGGTATTGTGACTTTTGTATTAATTTCGGATGCAATTTCTGTGTTTCATCGTCAATATGAAGGTCCAAGGGATACAGTAAACCTGAAGTGAAGCTTCGGAATCTAATACTGTACTCACAGGAGAGGATCAAATCATAGAAAGTGAGAGTGTCAGTCCTCTTGTACTTAAGTCGGCATTGTGCCATTTGCATTAAATTCGGATGCAATCTCTGTGTTTCATTGTCAATAAGAAAGCCCAAGGGATACAGTAAACCTGAAGTGAAGCATCGGAATCCAAAACTGGACTCACGGGAGAGGTTCAAATCATTGAAAGTTAGAGTGTCAGTCCTCTTGTACATAAGTCGGCATTTTGCCTTTTGTATGAAATTCGGATGCAATTTCTGTGTTTCATCGTCAATAAAAAGGTGCATGGTATACAGTAAACCTGAAGTGAAGCATCGTAATCTAAAACTGGACTCACAGGAGAGGTTCAAATCATAGAAAGTTAGAGTGTCAGTCATCTTGTGCTTAAGTCGGCATTGTGCCTTTTGTATTAAATTCGGATGCAATTTCTGTAGTTCATCGTCAATAGGTAGGTCCAAGGGATACAGTAATCCTGAAGTGAAGCATCGGATTCCAAAACTGGGCTCACAGGAGAGGTTCAAATCATTGAAAGTTAGAGTGTCAGTCCTCTTGTACTTAAGTCGGCATTGTGCCTTTTGTATTAAATTCGGATGCAATTTCTGTGTTTCATCGTCAATAAGATAGTCCAGGGGATACAGTAAACCTGAAGTGAAGCATCGGAATCTAAAACTGGACTCACGCGAGAGGTTCAAATCATAGAAAGTTAGAGTGTCAGTCCTCTTGTACTTAAGTCGGTATTGTGACTTAAGTATTAATTTCGAATGCAATTTCTGAGTTTCATCGTCAATAAGATGGTCCAAGGTATACAGTATACCAGAAGTGAACCATCGGAATCTAAAACCGGACTCACAGGAGAGGTTCAAATCATAGAAAGTGAGAGTGTCAGTCCTTTTGTACTTAAGTCGGTATTGTGCCTTTTGTATTAAATTCGGATGCAAATTCTGTGTTTCATCGTCAATAAAAAAGTCCAAGTGATACAGTAAACCTGAAGTGAAGCATCGGAATCAAAAACTGGACTCACAGGAGGGGTTCAAATCATAGAAAGTTAGAGAGTCAGTCCTCTTGTACTTAAGTCGGCATTGTGCCTTTTGTATTCCATTTGGATGCAATTTCTGTGTTTCATCGTCAATAAGAAGGTGCAAGGTATACAGTAAACCTGAAGTGAAGAATCGGAATCTAGAACTGGACTCACAGGAAAGGTTCCAATCATAGAAAGTGAGAGTATCATTCCTCTTTTACTTAAGTCGCCATTGTGCCTTTTGTATTAAATTCGGATGCAATTTTTGTGTTTCATCGTCAATAAGAAGGTCCAAGGGATACAGTAAACCTGAATTGAAGCATCGGAATGTAAAACTGGACTCACAGGAGAGGTTCAAATCATAGAAAGTTAGAGTGTCAGTCACCTTGTACTCAAGTCGGCATTGTGAGTTTTGAATTTAATTCCGATGCAATATCTGTGTTTCATCGTCAATAAGATGGTCCAAGGGATACAGTAAACCTGAAGTGAAGCATCGGAATCTAAAACTGGACTCACAGGAGAAGTTCAAATCTTAAAAAGTGTGAGTGTCAGTCCTCATGTACTTAAGTCGGCATTGTGCCTTTTGTATTAAATTCAGATGTAATTTCTGTGTTTCATCGTCAATAAGAAGGTCCAAGGGATACAGTAAACCTGAAGTGAAGCATCGGAATCCAAAACTGGAATCACAGGAGAGGTTCAAATCATTGAAAGTTAGCGTGTCACTCCTCTTGTACTTAAGTCGGCATTGTGCTTTTGAATTTAATTCCGATGCAATTTCTGTGTTTCATCGTCAATAAGAAGGTCCAAGGTATACAGTACACCTGAAGTGAACCATCGGAATCTAAAACTGGACTCACAGGAGAGGTTTAAATCATAGAAAGTGAGAGTGTCAGTCCTCTTGTACTTAAATCGGCATTGTGAATATTGTATTTTATTCGGATGCAAATTCTGTGTTTCGTCGTCAATAAGAAGGTCCAAGAGATACAGTAAACCTGAAGTGAAGCATCGGAATCTAAAACTGGACTCACAGGAGAGGTTCAAGTCATAGAAAGTTTGAGAGTCAGTCCTCTTGAACTTAAGTCGGCATTGAGCCTTTTGAATTTAAATCCAATGCAATTTCTGTGTTTCATCGTCAATAAGAAGGTCCAAGGTATACAGTAAACCTGAAGTGAACCATCGGAACGTAAAACTGGACTCACAGGAGAGGTTCAATTGATAAAAAGTGTGAGTGTCAGTCCTCTTGTACTTAAGTCGGCATTGTGCCTGTTGTATTACATTCAGATGCAATTTCCGTGTTTCATCTTCAATAAGAAGGTCCAAGGGATACAGTAAACCTGAAGTGAAGCATCGCAATCTAAAACTGAACTCACAGGAGAGGTTCAAATCATAGAAAGTGAGAGTGTCAGTCCTCTTGTACTTATGTCGGCATTGTGCCTTTTGTATCTTATTCGGATGCAGTTTCTGTGTTTCATCGTCAATAAGAAGGTCCAAGAGATACAGTAAACCCGAAGTGAATCATCGGAATCTAAAACTGGACTCACAGGAGAGGTTCAAGTCATAGAAAGTTAGAGAGTCAGTCCTCTTGTACTTAAGTCGGCATTGAGCCTTTTGAATTTAAATCCGGTGCAATTTCTGTGTTTCATCGTCAATAAGAAGGTCCAAGGTATACAGTAAACCTGAAGTGAACCATCGGAATCTAAAACTGGACTCACAGGAGAGGTTCAATTCATAAAAAGTGTGAGTGTCAGTCCTCTTGTACTTAAGTCGGCATTGTGCCTTTTGTATTAAATTCGAATACAACTTCTGTGTTTCATCGTCAATAAGAAGGTCCAAGAGATACAGTAAAACTGAAGTGAAGCATCGGAATCGAAAACTGGACCCACAGGAGAGGCTCAAGTCATAGAAAGTGAGAGAGTCAGTCCTCTTGTACTTAAGTCGGCATTGAGCCTTTTGAATTTAAATCCAATGCAAAATCTGTGTTTCATCGTCAATAAGAAGGTCCAAGGTATACAGTAAACCTGAAGTGAACCATCGGAATGTAAAACTGGACTCACAGGAGAGGTTCAATTGATAAAAAGTGTGAGTGTCAGTCCTCTTGTACTTAAGTCGGCATTGTGCCTGTTGTATTACATTCAGATGCAATTTCCGTGTTTCATCTTCAATAAGAAGGTCCAAGGGATACAGTAAACCTGAAGTGAAGCATCGGAATCTAAAACTGAACTCACAGGAGAGGTTCAAATCATAGAAAGTGAGAGTGTCAGTCCTCTTTTACTTAAGTCGGCATTGTGTCTTTTGTATTAAATTCGGATGCAATTTCTGTGTTTCATCGTCAAAAAGAAGGTCCAAGAGATACAGTAAACCTGAAGTGAAGCATCGTAATCTAAAACTGGACTCACAGGAGAGGTTCAAGTCATAGAAAGTTAGAGAGTCAGTCCTCTTGTACTTAAGTCGGCATTGAGTCTTTTGAATTTAAATCCGATGCAATTTCTGTGTTTCATCGTCAATAAGAAGGTCCAAGGTATACAGTAAACCTGAAGTGAACCATCGGAATCTAAAACTGGACTCGCAGGAGAGGTTCAATTCATAAAATGTGTGAGTGTCAGTCCTCTTGTACTTAAGTCGGCATTATGTCTCTTGTATTACATTCAGATGCAATTTCCGTGTTTCATCGTCAATAAGAAGGTCCAAGGGATACAGTAATCCTGAAGCGAAGCATCGTATTCTAAAACTGGACTCAAAGGAGAGGTTCAAATCACAGAAAGTGAAAGTGTCAGTCCTCTTTTACTCAAGTCGGCATTTTTCTTTTGTATTAAATTCGGATGCAATTTTTGTGTTCCATCGTCAAAAAGAAGGTCCAAGGGATACAGTAACCCTGAAGTGAAGCATCGGAATGTAAAACTGGACTCACAGAAGAGGTTCAAATCATACAATCTTAGAGAGTCAGTCCTCTTGGACTTAAGTCGGCATTGTGCCTTTTGTATTAAATTCGGATACAACTTCTGTGTTTCATCGTCAATAAGAAGGTGCAAGGGATACAGTAAACCTGAAGTGAAGCATCGGAATCTAAAACTGGACTCACAGGAGAGGTTCCAATCATAGAAACTTAGAGTGTCAGTCCTCTTGTACTTAAGTCGGCATTGTGACTTTTGTATTAAATTCGGATACAATTCCTGTGTTTCATCGTCAATACGAAGGTCCAAGAGATACAGTAAACCTGAAGTGACGCATCAGAATCTAAAACTGGACTCACAGGAGAGGTTCCAATCATAGAAAGTTAGAGTGTCAGCTCTCTTGTACTTAAGTCGGTATTGTGACTTTTGTATTAATTTCGGATGCAATTTCTGTGTTTCATCGTCAATATGAAGGTCCAAGGGATACAGTAAACCTGAAGTGAAGCTTCGGAATCTAATACTGTACTCACAGGAGAGGTTCAAATCATAGAAAGTGAGAGTGTCAGTCCTCTTGTACTTAAGTCGGCATTGTGCCATTTGCATTAAATTCGGATGCAATCTCTGTGTTTCATTGTCAATAAGAAAGCCCAAGGGATACAGTAAACCTGAAGTGAAGCATCGGAATCCAAAACTGGACTCACGGGAGAGGTTCAAATCATTGAAAGTTAGAGTGTCAGTCCTCTTGTACATAAGTCGGCATTTTGCCTTTTGTATGAAATTCGGATGCAATTTCTGTGTTTCATCGTCAATTAAAAGGTGCATGGTATACAGTAAACCTGAAGTGAAGCATCGTAATCTAAAACTGGACTCACAGGAGAGGTTCAAATCATAGAAAGTTTGAGTGTCAGTCATCTTGTGCTTAAGTCGGCATTGTGCCTTTTGTATTAAATTCGGATGCAATTTCTGTAGTTCATCGTCAATAGGTAGGTCCAAGGGATACAGTAATCCTGAAGTGTAGCATCGGATTACAAAACTGGGCTCACAGGAGAGGTTCAAATCATTGAAAGTTAGAGTGTCAGTCCTCTTGTACTTAAGTCGGCATTGTGCCTTTTGTATTAAATTCGGATGCAATTTCTGTGTTTCATCGTCAATAAGATAGTCCAGGGGATACAGTAAACCTGAAGTGAAGCATCGGAATCTAAAACTGGACTCACGCGAGAGGTTCAAATCATAGAAAGTTAGAGTGTCAGTCCTCTTGTACTTAAGTCGGTATTGTGACTTAAGTATTACTTTCGAATGCAATTTCTGAGTTTCATCGTCAATAAGATGGTCCAAGGTATACAGTATACCAGAAGTGAAAAATCGGAATCTAAAACCGGACTCACAGGAGAGGTTCAAATCATAGAAAGTGAGAGTGTCAGTCCTTTTGTACTTAAGTCGGTATTGTGCCTTTTGTATCAAATTCGGATGCAAAATCTGTGTTTCATCGTCAATAAAAAAGTCCAAGTGATACAGTAAACCTGAAGTGAAGCATCGGAATCAAAAACTGGACTCACAGGAGGGGTTCAAATCATAGAAAGTTAGAGAGTCAGTCCTCTTGTACTTAAGTCGGCATTGTGCCTTTTGTATTCCATTTGGATGCAATTTCTGTGTTTCATCGTCAATAAGAAGGTGCAAGGTATACAGTAAACCTGAAGTGAAGAATCGGAATCTAGAACTGGACTCACAGGAAAGGTTCCAATCATAGAAAGTGAGAGTATCATTCCTCTTTTACTTAAGTCGCCATTGTGCCTTTTGTATTAAATTCGGATGCAATTTTTGTGTTTCATCGTCAATAAGAAGGTCCAAGGGATACAGTAAACCTGAATTGAAGCATCGGAATGTAAAACTGGACTCACAGGAGAGGTTCAAATCATAGAAAGTTAGAGTGTCAGTCACCTTGTACTCAAGTCGGCATTGTGAGTTTTGAATTTAATTCCGATGCAATATCTGTGTTTCATCGTCAATAAGATGGTCCAAGGGATACAGTAAACCTGAAGTGAAGCATCGGAATCTAAAACTGGACTCACAGGAGAAGTTCAAATCTTAAAAAGTGTGAGTGTCAGTCCTCATGTACTTAAGTCGGCATTGTGCCTTTTGTATTAAATTCAGATGTAATTTCTGTGTTTCATCGTCAATAAGAAGGTCCAAGGGATACAGTAAACCTGAAGTGAAGCATCGGAATCCAAAACTGGAATCACAGGAGAGGTTCAAATCATGGAAAGTTAGCGTGTCAGTCCTCTTGTACTTAAGTCGGCATTGTGCTTTTGAATTTAATTCCGATGCAATTTCTGTGTTTCATCGTCAATAAGAAGGTCCAAGGTATACAGTACACCTGAAGTGAACCATCGGAATCTAAAACTGGACTCACAGGAGAGGTTTAAATCATAGAAAGTGAGAGTGTCAGTCCTCTTGTACTTAAATCGGCATTGTGCCTATTGTATTTTATTCGGATGCAAATTCTGTGTTTCGTCGTCAATAAGAAGGTCCAAGAGATACAGTAGACCTGAAGTGAAGCATCGGAATCTAAAACTGGACTCACAGGAGTGGTTCAAGTCATAGAAAGTTTGAGAGTCAGTCCTCTTGAACTTAAGTCGGCATTGAGCCTTTTGAATTTAAATCCAATGCAATTTCCGTGTTTCATCGTAAATAAGAAGGTCCAAGGTATACAGTAAACCTGAAGTGAACCATCGGAACGTAAAACTGGACTCACAGGAGAGGTTCAATTGATAAAAAGTGTGAGTGTCAGTCCTCTTGTACTGAAGTCGGCATTGTGCCTGTTGTATTACATTCAGATGCAATTTCCGTGTTTCATCTTCAATAAGAAGGTCCAAGGGATACAGTAAACCTGAAGTGAAGCATCGCAATCTAAAACTGAACTCACAGGAGAGGTTCAAATCATAGAAAGTGAGAGTGTCAGTCCTCTTGTACTTAAATCGGCATTGTGCCTTTTGTATCTTATTCGGATGCAGTTTCTGTGTTTCATCGTCAATAAGAAGGTCCAAGAGATACAGTAAACCCGAAGTGAAGCATCGGAATCTAAAACTGGACTCACAGGAGAGGTTCAAGTCATAGAAAGTTAGAGAGTCAGTCCTCTTGTACTTAAGCCGGCATTGAGCCTTTTGAATTTAAATCCGGTGCAATTTCTGTGTTTCATCGTCAATAAGAAGGTCCAAGGTATACAGTAAACCTGAAGTGAACCATCGGAATCTAAAACTGGACTCACAGGAGAGGTTCAATTCATAAAAAGTGTGAGTGTCAGTCCTCTTGTACTTAAGTCGGCATTGTGCCCTTTGTATTACATTCAGATGCAATTTCCGTGTTTCATCGTCAATAAGAATGTCCAAGGGATACAGTAAACCGGAAGTGAAGCTTCGGAATCGAAAACTGGAATCACAGGAGAGGTTCAAATCATTGAAAGTTAGAGTGTCAGTCCTCTTGTACTTAAGTCGGCATTGTGCCTTTTGTATTAAATTCGAATACAACTTCTGTGTTTCATCGTCAATAAGAAGGTCCAAGAGATACAGTAAAACTGAAGTGAAGCATCGGAATCGAAAACTGGACCCACAGGAGAGGCTCAAGTCATAGAAAGTGAGAGAGTCAGTCCTCTTGTACTTAAGTCGGCATTGAGCCTTTTGAATTTAAATCCAATGCAAAATCTGTGTTTCATCGTCAATAAGAAGGTCCAAGGTATACAGTAAACCTGAAGTGAACCATCGGAATGTAAAACTGGACTCACAGGAGAGGTTCAATTGATAAAAAGTGTGAGTGTCAGTCCTCTTGTACTTAAGTCGGCATTGTGCCTGTTGTATTACATTCAGATGCAATTTCCGTGTTTCATCTTCAATAAGAAGGTCCAAGGGATTCAGTAAACCTGAAGTGAAGCATCGGAATCTAAAACTGAACTCACAGGAGAGGTTCAAATCATAGAAAGTGAGAGTGTCAGTCCTCTTTTACATAAGTCGGCATTGTGTCTTTTGTATTAAATTCGGATGCAATTTCTGTGTTTCATCGTCAAAAAGAAGGTCCAAGGGATACAGTAAACCTGAAGTGATACATCGGAATGTAAAACTGGACTCACAGGAGAGGTTCAAATCATATAATGTTAGAGAGTCAGTCCTCTTGGACTTAAGTCGGCATTGTGCCTTTTGTATTAAATTCGGATACAACTTATGTGTTTCATCGTCAATAAGAAGGTCCAAGAGATACAGTAAACCTGAAGTGAAGCATCGTAATCTAAAACTAGACTCACAGGAGAGGTTAAAGTCATAGAAAGTTAGAGAGTCAGTCCTCTTGTACTTAAGTCGGCATTGAGCCTTTTGAATTTATTTCCGATGCAATTTCTGTGTTTCATCGTCAATAAGAAGGTCCAAGGTATACAGTAAACCTGAAGTGAACCATCGGAATCTAAAACTGGACTCACAGGAGAGGTTCAATTCATAAAATGTGTGAGTGTCAGTCCTCTTGAACTTAAGTCGGCATTGTGCCTTTTGTATTACATTCAGATGCAATTTCCGTGTTTCATCGTCAGTAAGAAGGTCCAAGAGATACAGTAAACCTGAAGTGAAGCATCGTATTCTAAAACTGGACTCAAAGGAGAGGTTCAAATCACAGAAAGTGAAACTGTCAGTCCTCTTTTACTTAAGTCGGCATTGTGTCCTTTGTATTAAATTAAGATGCAATTTCTGTGTTTCATCGTCAAAAAGAAGGTCCAAGGGATACAGTAAACCTGAAGTGAAGCATCGGAATGTAAAACTGGACTCACAGAAGAGGTTCAAATCATAGAAAGTTAGAGAGTCAGTCCTCTTGGACTTAAGTCGGCATTGTGCCTTTTGTATTAAATTCGGATACAACTTCTGTGTTTCATCGTCAATAAGAAGGTCCAAGAGATACAGTAAACCTGAAGTGAAGCATCGGAATCTAAAACTGGACTCACAGGAGAGGTCCAAGTCACAGAAAGTTAGAGAGTCAGTCCTCTTGTACTTAAGTCGGCATTGAGCCTTTTCAATTTAAATCCGGTGCAATTTCTGTGTTTCATCGTCAATAAGAAGGTCCAAGGTCTATAGTAAACCAGAAGTGAACCATCGGAATCTAAAACTGGACTCACAGGAGAGATTCAAGTCATAAAAAGTGTGAGTGTCAGTCCTCTTGTACTTAAGTCGGCATTGTGCCTTTTGTATTAAATTCGAATACAACTTCTGTGTTTCATCGTCAATAAGAAGGTCCAAGAGATACAGTAAACCTGAAGTGAAGCATCGGAATCGAAAACTGGACCCACAGGAAAGGTTCAAGTCATAGATAGTTAGAGAGTCAGTCCTCTTGTACTTAAGTCGGCATTGAGCCTTTTGAATTTAAATCCGATGCAATATCTGTGATTCAACGTCAATAAGAAGGTCCAAGGTATATAGTAAACCAGAACTGAACCACCGGAATCTAAAACTGGACTCACAGGAGAGGTTCAATTCATAACATGTGTGAGTGTCAGTCCTCTTGTACTAAAGTCGGCATTGTGCCTTTTATATTACATTCAGATGCAATTTCCGTGTTTCATCGTCAATAAGAAGGTCCAAGGTATACAGTAATCCTGAAGTGAAGCATCGTATTCTAAAACTGGACTCAAAGGAGAGGTTCAAATCACAGAAAGTGAAAGTGTCAGTCCTCTTTTACTTAAGTCGGCATTGTGTCTTTTGTATTAAATTCGGATGCAATTTCTGTATTGCATCGTCAAGAAGAAGGTCCAAGGGATACAGTAAACCTGAAGTGATACATCGGAATGTAAAACTGGACTCACAGGAGAGGTTCAAATCATAGAAAGTTGGAGAGTCAGTCCTCTTGGACTTAAGTCGGCATTGTGCCTTTTGTATTAAATTCGGATACAACTTCTGTGTTTCATCGTCAATAAGAAGGTCCAAGAGATACAGTAAACCTGAAGTGAAGCATCGTAATCTAAAACTGGACTCACAGGAGAGGTTCAAGTCATAGAAAGTTAGAGAGTCAGTCCTCTTGTACTTAAGTCGGCATTGAGTCTTTTGAATTTAAATCCGATGCAATTTCTGTGTTTCATCGTCAATAAGAAGGTCCAAGGTATACAGTAAACCTGAAGTGAACCATCGGAATCTAAAACTGGACTCGCAGGAGAGGTTCAATTCATAAAATGTGTGAGTGTCAGTCCTCTTGTACTTAAGTCGGGATTATGCCTTTTGTATTACATTCAGATGCAATTTCCGTGTTTCATCGTCAATAAGAAGGTCCAAGGGATACAGTAATCCTGAAGTGAAGCATCGTATTCTAAAACTGGACTCAAAGGAGAGGTTCAAATCACAGAAAGTGAAAGTGTCAGTCCTCTTTTACTCTAGTCGGCATTGTGTCTTTTGTATTAAATTCGGATGCAATTTCTGTGTTTCGTCGTCAAAAAGAAGGTCCAAGGGATACAGTAAACCTGAAGTGAAGCATCGGAATGTAAAACTGGACTCACAGAAGAGGTTCAAATCATAGAATCTTAGAGAGTCAGTCCTCTTGGACTTAAGTCGGCATTGTGCCTTTTGTATTAAATTCGGATACAACTTCTGTGTTTCATCGTCAATAAGAAGGTCCAAGAGATACAGTAAACCTGAAGTGAAGCATCGGAATCTAAAACTGGACTCACAGGAGAGGTTCAAGTCACAGAAAGTTAGAGAGTCAGTCCTCTTGTACTTAAGTCAGCATTGAGCCTTTTCAATTTAAATACGGTGCAATTTCTGTGTTTCATCGTCAATAAGAAGGTCCAAGGTCTACAGTAAACCTGAAGTGAACCATCGTAATTAAAAACTGGACTCACAGGAGAGGTTCAATTCATAAAAAGTGTGAGTGTCAGTCCTCTTGTACTTAAGTCGGCATTGTGCCTTTTGTATTAAATTCGGATACAACTTCTGTGTTTCATCGTCAATAAGAAGGTCCAAGAGATACAGTAAACCTGAAGTGAAGCTTCGGAATCGAAAACTGGAATCACAGGAGAGGTTCAAATCATTGAAAGTTAGAGTGTCAGTCCTCTTGTACTTAAGTCGGCATTTGCCATTTGAATTTAATTCCGATGCAAATTCTGTGTTTCATCGTCAATAAGAAGGTCCAAGGTATACAGTATACCTGAAGTGAACCATCGAAATCTAAAACTGGACTCACAGGAGGGGTTCAAATCATAGAAAGTTGGAGTGTCAGTCCTCTTGTACTTAAGTCGGCATTGTGACTTTTGTATTAATTTCCGCTGCAATTTCTGTGTTTCATCGTCAATAAGAAGGTCCAAGGGATGCAGTAAACCAGAAGTGAAGCATCGGAATCTAAAACTGGACCCACAGGAGAGGTTCAAGTCATAGAAAGTTAGAGAGTCAGTCCTCTTGTACTTAAGTCGTTATTGAGCCTTTTGAATTTAAATCCGATGCAATTTCTGTGTTTCAACGTCAATAAGAAGGTCCACGGTATACAGTAAACCTGAAGTGAACCATCGGAATCTAAAACTGGACTCACAGAAGAGGTTCAATTCATAAAAAGAGTGAGTGTCAGTCCTCTTGTACTTAAGTCAGCATTGTGCCTTTTGTATTACATTCAGATGCAATTTCCGTGTTTCATCGTCAATAAGAAGGTCCAAGGGATACAGTAAACCTGAAGTGAAGCATCGGAATCCAAAACTGGAATCACAGGAGAGGTTCAAATCATTGAAAGTTAGAGTGTCAGTCCTCTTGTAGTTAAGTCGGCATTGTGCCTTTTGAATTTAATTCCAAAGCAAATTCTGAGTTTCATCGTCAATAAGAAGGTCCAAGGTATACATTATACCTGAAGTGAAGCATCGGAATCTAGAACTGGACTCACAGGAGGGGTTCAAATCATTGATAGTTAGAGTGTCAGTCCTCTTGTACTTATGTCGGCATTGTGCCTTT
This sequence comes from Schistocerca americana, assembly GCF_021461395.2. Classification (NCBI taxonomy): domain Eukaryota; kingdom Metazoa; phylum Arthropoda; class Insecta; order Orthoptera; family Acrididae; genus Schistocerca; species Schistocerca americana. The sequence continues at coordinate 61,292,052 of NC_060125.1, read as the reverse complement.
TGTATTAAATTCGGATACAACTTCTGTGTTTCATCGTCAGTAAGTAGGTCCAAGAGATACAGTAAACCTGAAGTGAAGCATCGGAATCTAAAACTGGACTCACAGGAGAGGTTCAAGTCATAGAAAGTTAGAGTGTCAGTCCTCTTGTACTTAAGTCGGCATTGAGCCTTTTGAATTTAAATCCGATGCAAATTCTGTGTTTCATCGTCAATAAGAAGGTCCAAGGTATACAGTAAACCTACAGTGAACCATCGGAATCTAAAACTGGACTCACAGGAGAGGTTCAAATCAATAAAAGTGAGAGTGTCAGTCCACTTGTACTTAAGTCTGCATTATGCCTTTTGTATTAAATTCGGATGCAATTTCTGTGTTTCATCGTCAATAAGAAGGTCCAAGGGATACAGTATACCTGAAGTGAACCATCGGAATCTCAAACTGGACTCACAGGAGGGGTTCAAATCATAGAAAGTTAGAGTGTCAGTCCTCTTGTACTTAAGTCGGCATTGTGCCTTTTGTATTAAATTCGGATACGACTTCTGTGTTTCATCGTCAATAAGAAGGTCCAAGGTATACAGTAAACCTGAAGTGAACCATCGGAATCTAAAACTGGACTCACAGGAGAGGTTCAATTCATAAAATGTGTGAGTGTCTGTCCTCTTGTACTTAAGTCGGCATTCTGCCTTTGTATTACATTCAGATGCAATTTCCGTGTTTCATCGCCAATAAGAAGGTCCAAGGGATACAGTAATCCTGAAGTGAAGCATCGTATTCTAAAACTGGACTCAAAGGAGAGGTTCAAATCACAGAAAGTGAAAGTGACAGTCCTCTTTTACTTAAGTCGGCATTGTGTCTTTTGTCTAAATTCGGATGCAATTTCTGTGTTTCATCGTCAAAAAGAAGGTCCAAGGGATACAGTAAACCTGAAGTGAAGCATCGGAATGTACAACTGGACTCACAGGAGAGGTTCAAATCATAGAAAGTTAGAGAGTCAGTCCTCTTGCACTTAAGTCGGCATTGTGCCTTTTGTATTAAATTCGGATACAACTTCTGTGTTTCATCGTCAATAAGAAGGTCCAAGAGATACAGTAAACCTGAAGTGAAGCATCGTAATCTAAATCTGGACTCACAGGAGAGGTTCAAGTCATAGAAAGTTAGAGAGTCAGTCCTCTTGTACTTAAGTCGGCATTGAGCCTTTTGAATTTAAATCTGATGCAATTTCTGTGTTTCATCGTCAATAAGAAGGTCCAAGGTATACAGTATACCTGAAGTCAACCATCGGAATCTAAAACTGGACTCACAGGAGAGGTTCAATTCATCAAAAGTGTGAGTGTCAGTCCTCTTGTACTTAAGTCGGCATTGTGCCTTTTGTATTACATTCAGATGCAATTTCCGTGTTCCATTGTCAATAAGAAGCACCAAGGGATACAGTAAACCTGAAGTGAAGCATCGGAATCCAAAACTGGAATCAAAGGAGAGGTTCAAATCATTGAAAGTTAGAGTGTCAGTCCTCTTGTACTTAAGTCGGCATCGTGCCTTTTGAATTTAATTCCGATGCAAATTCTGTGTTTCATCGTCAATAAGAAGGTCCAAGGTATACAGTATACCTGAAGTGAAGCATCGGAATCTAGAACTGGACTCACAGGAGGGGTTCAAATCATTGATAGTTAGAGTGTCAGTCCTCTTGTACTTAAGTCGGTATTGTGCCTTTTGTATTAAATTCGGATACAACTTCTGTGTTTCATCGTCAATAAGAAGGGCCAAGGGATACAGTAAACCTGAAGTGACGCATCGGAATCTAAAACTGGACTCACGGGAGAGCTGCAAATCATTGAAAATTAGAGTGTCAGTCCTCTTGTACTTAAGTCGTCATTGTGCCTTTTGTATTAAATTCAGATGCAATTTCTGTGTTTCATCGTCAATAAGAAGGTCCAAGGTATACAGTATACCTGAAGTGAACCATCGGAATATAAAACTGGACTCACAGGAGGGGTTCAAATCATAGAAAGTTAGAGTGTCTATCCTCTTGTACTTAAGTCGGCATCGTGCCTTTTGTATTATATTCGGATACAACTTCTGTGTTTCATCGTCAATAAGAAGGTCCAAGAGATACAGTAAACCTGAAGTGAAGCATCGGAATCGAAAACTGGACCCACAGGAGAGGTTCAAGTCATAGAAAGTTAGAGAGTCAGTCCTCTTGCACTTAAGTCGGCATTGAGCCTTTTGAATTTAAATCCGATGCAATTTCTGTGTTTCAACGTCAATAAGAAGGTCCAAGGTATACAGTAAACCTGAAGTGAACCATCGGAATCTAAAACTGGACTCACAGGAGAGGATCAATTCATAAAATGTGTGAGTGTCAGTCCTCTTGTACTTAAGTCGGCATTGAGCCTTTTGAATTTAAATCCGATGCAATTTCTGTGTTTCAACGTCAATAAGAAGGTCCAAGGTATACAGTAAACCTGAAGTGAACCATCGGAATCTAAAACTGGACTCACAGGAGAGGTTCAATTCATAAAATGTGTGAGTGTCAGTATTCTTGTACTTAAGTCGGCATTGTGCCTTTTGTATTACACTCAGATGCAATTTCCGTGTTTCATCGTCAATAAGAAGGTCCAAGGTATACAGTAATCCCGAAGTGAAGCATCGTATTCTAAAACTGGACTCAAAGGAGAGGTTCAAATCACAGAAAGTGAAAGTGTCAGTCCTCTTTTACTTAAGTCGGCATTGTGTCTTTTGTAATAAATTCGGATACAACTTCTGTGTTTCATCGTCAATAAGAAGGTCCAAGGTATACAGTAAACCTGCAGTGAACCATCGGAATTTAAAACTGGACTCACAGGAGAGGTTCAAGTCATAGAAAGTGAGAGTGTCAGTCCTCTTGTACTCAAGTCTGCATTATTCCTTTTGTATTAAATTCGGATGCAATTTCTGTGTTTCATCGTCAATAAGACGGTCCAAGAATTACAGCAAACCTGAAGTGCAGCATCGGAAACTAAAACTGGAATTACAGGAGAGGCTCAACTCATTGAAAGTTAGAGTGTCAGTCCTCTTGTACTTAAGTCGGCATAGTGCTTTTTGGATTAAATTCGGATGCAAATTCTGTGTTTCATCGTCAATAAGAAAGTCCACGGGATACAGTAAACCTGAAGTGAAGCATCGGAATATAAAACTGGCCTCACAGGAGAGGTTCAAATCATTGAAAGTTAGAGTGTCAGTCCTCTTGTACTTAAGTCGGCATTGTGCCTTTTGTATTAAATTAAGATGCAAATTCTGTGTTTCATCGTCAATAAGAAAGTCCAAGGGATACAGTAAACCTGATGTGAAGCATCGGAATCTAAAACTGGACTCACAGGTGGGGTTCAAATCATAGAAAGTTAGAGTGTCAGTCCTCTTGTACTTATGTCGGCATTGTGCCTTTTGTATTAAATTCGGATACAACTTCTGTGTTTCATCGTCAATATGAAGGTCCAAGAGATACAGTAAACCTGAAGTGTAGCATCGGAATCTAAAACTGGACTCACAGGAGAGGTTCAAGTCATAGAAAGTTAGAATGTCAGTCCTCTTGTACTTAAGTCGGCATTGTGCCTTTTGAATTTAATTCCGATGCAATTTCTGTGTTGCATCGTCTATAAGAATGTCCAAGGTATACAGTAAACCTGAAGAGAACCATCGGAATCTAAAACTGGACTCACAGGAGAGGTTCAAATCATAGAAAGTGAGAGTGTCAGTCCTCTTCTACTTAAGAAGGCATTATTCCTTTTGTATTAAATTCGGATGCAACTTCTGTGTTTCATCGTCAATAGGAAGGTCCAAGGTATACAGTAAACCTGAAGAGAACCATCGGAATCTAAAACTGGACTCACAGGAGGAGTTCAAATCATAGAAAGTTAGAGTGTCAGTCCTCTTGTAGTTAAGTCGGCATCGTGCCTTTTGTATTAAATTCGGATACAACTTCTGTGTTTCATCGTCAATAAGAAGGTCCAAGGGATACAGTAAACCTGAAGTGAAGCATCGGAATCGAAAACTGGACCCACAGGAGAGGTTCAAGTCATAGAAAGTTAGAGAGTCAGTCCTCTTGTACTTAAGTCGGCATTGAGCCTTTTGAATTTAAATCCGATGCAATTTCTGTGTTTCAACGTCAATAAGAAGGTGCAAGGTATACAGTAAACCTGAAGTGAACCATCGGAATCTAAAACTGGACTCACAAGAGAGGTTCAATTCATAAAATGTGTGAGTGTCAGTCCTCTTGTACTTAAGTCGGCATTGTGCCTTTTGTATTACAGTCAGATGCAATTTCCGTGTTTCATCGTCAATAAGAAGGTCCAAGGGATACAGTAATCCTGAAGTGAAGCATCGTATTCTAAAACTGGACTCAAAGGAGAGGTTCAAATCACAGAAAGTGAAAGTGTCAGTCCTCTTTTACTTAAGTCGGCATTGTGTCCTTTGTATTAAATTAAGATGCAATTTCTGTGTTTCATCGTCAATAAGAAGGTCCAAGGTGTACAGTATACCTGAAGTGAACCATCGGAATCTAAAACTGGACTCACAGGAGGGGTTCAAATCATAGAAAGTTAGAGTGTCAGTCCTCTTGTACTTAAGTCGGCATTGTGCCTTTTGTATTAAATTCGGATACAACTTCCGTGTTTCATCGTCAATAAAAAGGTCCAAGAGATACAGTAAACCTGAAGTGAAGCATCAGAATCGAAAACTGGACCCACAGGAGAGGTTCAAGTCATAGAAAGTTAGAGAGTCAGTCCTCTTGTACTTAAGTCGGCATTGAGCCTTTTGAATTTAAATCCGATGCAATTTCTGTGTTTCAACTGCAATAAGAAGGTCCAAGGTATACAGTAAACCTGAAGTGAACCATCGGAATCTAAATCTGGACTCACATGAGAGGTTCAATTCATAAAAAGTGTGAGTGTCAGTCCTCTTGTACTTAAGTCGGCATTGTGCCTTTTGTATTACATTCAGATGCAATTTCCATGTTTCATCGTCAATAAGAAAGTCCAAGGGATACAGTAAACCTGAATTGAAGCATCGGAATCCAAAACTGGAATCACAGGAGAGGTTCAAATCATAGAAAGTGAGAGTGTCAGTCCTCTTGTACTTAAGTCTGCACTATGCTTTTTGTATTAAATTCGGATGCAATTTCTGTGTTTCATCGTCAATAAGAAGGTCCAAGGGATACAGTAAACCTGAAGTAAAGCATCGGAATTTAAATCTGGACTCACGGGAGAGGTTCAAATCATTGAACGTTAGAGTCTCAGTCCTCTTGTACTTAAGTCGGCATTGTGCCTTTTGTATTAAATTCGGACGCAATTTCTGTGTTTCATCGTCAATAAGAAAGTCCAAGGGATACAGTAAACCTGAAGTGAAGCATCGGAATCTAAAACTGGACTCACAGGAGAGGTTCAAATCATAGAAAATTAGAGTGTCAGTCCTCTTGTACATAAGTCGGCATTGTGCCTTTTGATTTTTATTCCGACACAATTTCTGTGTTTCATCGTCAATAAGAAGGTCCAAGGTATACAGTAAACCTGAAGTGAACCATCGGAATCTAAAACTGGACTCACAGGAGAGGTTCAAATTATAGGAAGTGAGAGTGTCAGTCCCCTTGTACTTAAGTCGGCATTGTGCCTTTTGTATTAAATTCAGATGCAATTTCTGTGTTTCATCGTCAATAAGAAGGTCCAAGAATTACAGTAAACCGGAAGTGAAGCATCGGAATCGAAAACTGGAATCACAGGAGGGGTTCAAATCATTGAAAGTTAGAGTGTCAGTCCTCTTGTACTTAAGTCGGCATTGTGCCATTTGAATTTAATTCCGATGCAAATTCTGTGTTTCATCGTCAATAAGAAGGTCCAAGGTATACAGTATACCTGAAGTGAACCATCGGAATCTAAAACTGGACTCACAGGAGGGGTTCAAATCATAGAAAGTTAGAGTGTCAGTCCTCTTGTACTTAAGTCGGCATTGTGCCTTTTGAATTAAATTCGGATACAACTTCTGTGTTTCATCGTCAATAAGAAGGTCCAAGAGATACAGTAAACCTGAAGTGAAGCATCAGAATCGAAAACTGGACCCACAGGAGAGGTTCAAGTCATAGAAAGTTAGAGAGTCAGTCCTCTTGTACTTAAGTCGGCATTGAGCCTTTTGAATTTAAATCCGATGCAATTTCTGTGTTTCAACTGCAATAAGAAAGTCCAAGGTATACAGTAAACCTGAAGTGAACCATCGGAATCTAAAACTGGACTCACAGGAGAGGTTCAATTCATAAAAAGTGTGAGTGTCAGTACTCTTGTACTTAAGTCGGCATTGTGCCTTTTGTATTAAATTTAGATGCAAATTCTGTGTTTCATCTTCAATAAGAAAGTCCAAGGGATACAGTAAACCTGAAGTGAAGCATCGAAAGCTAAAACTGGACTCACAGGAGGGGTTCAAATCATAGATGGTTAGAGTGTCAGTCCTCTTGTACTTAAGTCGGCATTGTGCCTTTTGTATTAAATTCGGATACAACTTCTGTGTTTCATCGTCAATAAGAAGGTCCAAGAGATACAGAAAACCTGAAGTGAAGCATCGGAATCTAAAACTGGACTCACAGGAGAGGTTCAAGTCATAGAAAGTTAGAGTGTCCTTCCTCTGGAACTTAAGTCGGCATTGAGCCTTTTGAATTTAAATCCGATGCAATTTCTGTGTTTCATCGTCAATAAGAAGGTCCAAGGTATACAGTAAACCTGCAGTGAACCATCGGAATCTAAAACTGGACTCACAGGAGAGGTTCAAATCATAGAAAGTGAGAGTGTCAGTCCTCTTGTACTTAAGTCTGCATTATTCCTTTTGTATTAAATTCGGATGCAATTTCTGTGTTTCATCGTCAATAAGAAGGTCCAAGGTATACAGTAAACCTGAAGTGAAGCATCGGAATCTGAAACTGGACTCACAGGAGCGGTTCAAATCATAGAAAATTAGAGTGTCAGTCCTCTTGTACTTAAGTCGGCATTGTGCCTTTTGAATTTAATTCCGACACAATTTCTGTGTTTCATCGTCAATATGAAGGTCCAAGGTATACAGTAAACCTGAAGTGAACCATCGGAATCTAAAACTGGACTCACAGGAGACGTTCAAATCATAGAAAGTGAGAGTGTCTGTCCTCTTGTACTTAAGTCGGCATTGTGCCTTTTGTATCAAATTCAGATGCAATTTCCGTGTTTCATCGTCAATAGGAAGGTCCAAGAATTACAGTAAACCTGAAGTGCAGCATCGGAATCTAAAACTGGAATCACAGGAGAGGCTCAATTCATTGAAAGTTAGAGTGTCAGTCCTCTTGTACTTAAGTCGGCATAGTGCTTTTTGGATTAAATTCGGATGCAAATTCTGTGTTTCATCGTCAATAAGAAAATCCACAGGATACAGTAAACCTGAAGTGAAGCATCGGAATCTAAAACTGGACTCACAGGAGAGGTTCAAGTCATTGAAAGTTAGAGTGTCAGTCCTCTTGTACTTAAGTCGGCATTGTGCCTTTTGTATTAAATTTAGATGCAAATTCTGTGTTTCATCGTCAATAAGAAAGTCCAAGGGATACAGTAAACCTGAAGTGAAGCATCGGAATCTAAAACTGGACTCACAGGAGGGGTTCAAATCATAGAAAGTTAGAGTGTCAGTCCACTTGTACTTATGTCGGCATTGTGCCTTTTGTATTAAATTCGGATACAACTTCTGTGTTTCATCGTCAATATGAAGGTCCAAGAGGTACAGTAAACCTGAAGTGTAGCATCGGAATCTAAAACTGGACTCACAGGAGAGGTTCAAGTCATAGAAAGTTAGAATGTCAGTCCTCTTGTACTTAAGTCGGCATTGTGCCTTTTGAATTTAATTCCGATGCAATTTCTGTGTTTCATCGTCAATAAGAAGGTCCAAGGGATACAGTAAAACTGAAGTGAAACATCGGAATGTAAAATTGGACTCACAGGAGCCGTTCTAATCATAGAAAGTTAGAGAGAGTCAGTCCTCTTGTACTTAAGTCTGCATTATGCCTTTTGTATTAAATTCGGATGCAATTTCTGTGTTTCATCGTCAATAAGAAGGTCCAAGGGATACAGTAAACCTGAAGTAAAGCATCGGAATCTAAATCTGCACTCACGGGAGAGGTTCAAATCATTGAACGTTAGAGTCTCAGTCCTCTTGTACTTACGTCGGCATTGTGCCTTTTGTATTAAATTCGGACGCAATTTCTGTGTTTCATCGTCAATAAGAAAGTCCAAGGGATACAGTAAACCTGAAGTGAAGCATCGGAATCTAAAACTGGACTCACAGGAGAGGTTCAAATCATAGAAAATTAGAGTGTCAGTCCTCTTGTACATAAGTCGGCATTGTGCCTTTTGAATTTAATTCCGACACAATTTCTGTGTATCATCGTCAATAAGAAGGTCCAAGGTATACAGTAAACCTGAAGTGAACCATCGGAATCTAAAACTGGACTCACAGGAGAGGTTCAAATCATAGAAAGTGAGAGTGTCAGTCCTCTTGTACTTAAGTCGGCATTGTGCCTTTTGTATTAAATTCAGATGCAATTTCTGTGTTTCATCGTCAATAAGAAGGTCCAAGAATTACAGTAAACCGGAAGTGAAGCATCGGAATCGAAAACTGGAATCACAGGAGAGGTTCAAATCATTGAAAGTTAGAGGGTCAGTCCTCTTGTACTTAAGTCGGCATTGTGCCATTTGAATTTAATTCCGATGCAAATTCTGTGTTTCATCGTCAATAAGAAGGTCCAAGGTATACAGTATACCTGAAGTGAACCATCGGAATCTAAAACTGGACTCACAGGAGGGGTTCAAATCATAGAAAGTTAGAGTGTCAGTCCTCTTGTACTTAAGTCGGCATTGTGCCTTTTGAATTAAATTCGGATACAACTTCCGTGTTTCATCGTCAATAAGAAGGTCCAAGAGATACAGTAAACCTGAAGTGAAGCATCAGAATCGAAAACTGGACCCACAGGAGAGGTTCAAGTCATAGAAAGTTAGAGAGTCAGTCCTCTTGTACTTAAGTCGGCATTGTGCCTTTTGTATCAAATTCAGATGCAATTTCCGTGTTTCATCGTCAATAGGAAGGTCCAAGAATTACAGTAAACCTGAAGTGCAGCATCGGAATCTAAAACTGGAATCACAGGAGACGCTCAATTCATTGAAAGTTAGAGTGTCAGTCCTCTTGTACTTAAGTCTGCATTATTCCTTTTGTATTAAATTCGGATGCAATTTCTGTGTTTCATCGTCAATAAGAAGGTCCAAGGTATACAGTAAACCTGAAGTGAAGCATCGGAATCTGAAACTGGACTCACAGGAGCGGTTCAAATCATAGAAAATTAGAGTGTCAGTCCTCTTGTACTTAAGTCGGCATTGTGCCTTTTGAATTTAATTCCGACACAATTTCTGTGTTTCATCGTCAATATGAAGGTCCAAGGTATACAGTAAACCTGAAGTGAACCATCGGAATCTAAAACTGGACTCACAGGAGACGTTCAAATCATAGAAAGTGAGAGTGTCTGTCCTCTTGTACTTAAGTCGGCATTGTGCCTTTTGTATCAAATTCAGATGCAATTTCCGTGTTTCATCGTCAATAGGAAGGTCCAAGAATTACAGTAAACCTGAAGTGCAGCATCGGAATCTAAAACTGGAATCACAGGAGAGGCTCAATTCATTGAAAGTTAGAGTGTCAGTCCTCTTGTACTTAAGTCGGCATAGTGCTTTTTGGATTAAATTCGGATGCAAATTCTGTGTTTCATCGTCAATAAGAAAATCCACAGGATACAGTAAACCTGAAGTGAAGCATCGGAATCTAAAACTGGACTCACAGGAGAGGTTCAAGTCATTGAAAGTTAGAGTGTCAGTCCTCTTGTACTTAAGTCGGCATTGTGCCTTTTGTATTAAATTTAGATGCAAATTCTGTGTTTCATCGTCAATAAGAAAGTCCAAGGGATACAGTAAACCTGAAGTGAAGCATCGGAATCTAAAACTGGACTCACAGGAGGGGTTCAAATCATAGAAAGTTAGAGTGTCAGTCCTCTTGTACTTATGTCGGCATTGTGCCTTTTGTATTAAATTCGGATACAACTTCTGTGTTTCATCGTCAATATGAAGGTCCAAGAGGTACAGTAAACCTGAAGTGTAGCATCGGAATCTAAAACTGGACTCACAGGAGAGGTTCAAGTCATAGAAAGTTAGAATGTCAGTCCTCTTGTACTTAAGTCGGCATTGTGCCTTTTGAATTTAATTCCGATGCAATTTCTGTGTTTCATCGTCAATAAGAAGGTCCAAGGGATACAGTAAAACTGAAGTGAAACATCGGAATGTAAAATTGGACTCACAGGAGCCGTTCTAATCATAGAAAGTTAGAGAGAGTCAGTTCTCTTGTACTTAAGTCTGCATTATGCCTTTTGTATTAAATTCGGATGCAATTTCTGTGTTTCATCGTCAATAAGAAGGTCCAAGGGATACAGTAAACCTGAAGTGAAGCATCGGAATCTAAAACTGGACTCACAGGAGAGGTTCAAATCATAGAAAATTAGAGTGTCAGTCCTCTTGTACATAAGTCGGCATTGTGCCTTTTGAATTTAATTCCGACACAATTTCTGTGTATCATCGTCAATAAGAAGGTCCAAGGTATACAGTAAACCTGAAGTGAACCATCGGAATCTAAAACTGGACTCACAGGAGAGGTTCAAATCATAGAAAGTGAGAGTGTCAGTCCTCTTGTACTTAAGTCGGCATTGTGCCTTTTGTATTAAATTCAGATGCAATTTCTGTGTTTCATCGTCAATAAGAAGGTCCAAGAATTACAGTAAACCGGAAGTGAAGCATCGGAATCGAAAACTGGAATCACAGGAGAGGTTCAAATCATTGAAAGTTAGAGGGTCAGTCCTCTTGTACTTAAGTCGGCATTGTGCCATTTGAATTTAATTCCGATGCAAATTCTGTGTTTCATCGTCAATAAGAAGGTCCAAGGTATACAGTATACCTGAAGTGAACCATCGGAATCTAAAACTGGACTCACAGGAGGGGTTCAAATCATAGAAAGTTAGAGTGTCAGTCCTCTTGTACTTAAGTCGGCATTGTGCCTTTTGAATTAAATTCGGATACAACTTCCGTGTTTCATCGTCAATAAGAAGGTCCAAGAGATACAGTAAACCTGAAGTGAAGCATCGGAATCTAAAACTGGACTCACAGGAGAGGTTCAAATCATTGAAAGTTAGAGTGTCAGTCCTCTTGTACTTAAGTCGGCATTGTGCCTTTTGTATTAAATTTAGATGCAAATTCTGTGTTTCATCGTCAATAAGAAAGTCCAAGGGATACAGTAAACCTGAAGTGAAGCATCGGAATCTAAAACTGGACTCACAGGAGGGGTTCAAATCATAGAAATTTAGAGTGTCAGTCCTCTTGTACTTATGTCGGCATTGTGCCTTTTGTATTAAATTCGGATACAACTTCTGTGTTTCATCGTCAATATGAAGGTCCAAGAGATACAGTAAACCTGAAGTGAAGCATCGGAATCGAAAACTGGACCCACAGGAGAGGTTCAAGTCATAGAAAGTTAGAGAGTCAGTCCTCTTGTACTTAAGTCGGCATTGAGCCTTTTGAATTTAAATCCGATGCAATTTCTGTGTTTCAACGTCAATAAGAAGGTGCAAGGTATACAGTAAACCTGAAGTGAACCATCGGAATCTAAAACTGGACTCACAAGAGAGGTTCAATTCATAAAATGTGTGAGTGTCAGTCCTCTTGTACTTAAGTCGGCATTGTGCCTTTTGTATTACAGTCAGATGCAATTTCCGTGTTTCATCGTCAATAAGAAGGTCCAAGGGATACAGTAATCCTGAAGTGAAGCATCGTATTCTAAAACTGGACTCAAAGGAGAGGTTCAAATCACAGAAAGTGAAAGTGTCAGTCCTCTTTTACTTAAGTCGGCATTGTGTCCTTTGTATTAAATTAAGATGCAATTTCTGTGTTTCATCGTCAATAAGAAGGTCCAAGGTGTACAGTATACCTGAAGTGAACCATCGGAATCTAAAACTGGACTCACAGGAGGGGTTCAAATCATAGAAAGTTAGAGTGTCAGTCCTCTTGTACTTAAGTCGGCATTGTGCCTTTTGTATTAAATTCGGATACAACTTCCGTGTTTCATCGTCAATAAAAAGGTCCAAGAGATACAGTAAACCTGAAGTGAAGCATCAGAATCGAAAACTGGACCCACAGGAGAGGTTCAAGTCATAGAAAGTTAGAGAGTCAGTCCTCTTGTACTTAAGTCGGCATTGAGCCTTTTGAATTTAAATCCGATGCAATTTCTGTGTTTCAACTGCAATAAGAAGGTCCAAGGTATACAGTAAACCTGAAGTGAACCATCGGAATCTAAATCTGGACTCACATGAGAGGTTCAATTCATAAAAAGTGTGAGTGTCAGTCCTCTTGTACTTAAGTCGGCATTGTGCCTTTTGTATTACATTCAGATGCAATTTCCATGTTTCATCGTCAATAAGAAAGTCCAAGGGATACAGTAAACCTGAATTGAAGCATCGGAATCCAAAACTGGAATCACAGGAGAGGTTCAAATCATAGAAAGTGAGAGTGTCAGTCCTCTTGTACTTAAGTCTGCACTATGCTTTTTGTATTAAATTCGGATGCAATTTCTGTGTTTCATCGTCAATAAGAAGGTCCAAGGGATACAGTAAACCTGAAGTAAAGCATCGGAATTTAAATCTGGACTCACGGGAGAGGTTCAAATCATTGAACGTTAGAGTCTCAGTCCTCTTGTACTTAAGTCGGCATTGTGCCTTTTGTATTAAATTCGGACGCAATTTCTGTGTTTCATCGTCAATAAGAAAGTCCAAGGGATACAGTAAACCTGAAGTGAAGCATCGGAATCTAAAACTGGACTCACAGGAGAGGTTCAAATCATAGAAAATTAGAGTGTCAGTCCTCTTGTACATAAGTCGGCATTGTGCCTTTTGATTTTTATTCCGACACAATTTCTGTGTTTCATCGTCAATAAGAAGGTCCAAGGTATACAGTAAACCTGAAGTGAACCATCGGAATCTAAAACTGGACTCACAGGAGAGGTTCAAATTATAGGAAGTGAGAGTGTCAGTCCCCTTGTACTTAAGTCGGCATTGTGCCTTTTGTATTAAATTCAGATGCAATTTCTGTGTTTCATCGTCAATAAGAAGGTCCAAGAATTACAGTAAACCGGAAGTGAAGCATCGGAATCGAAAACTGGAATCACAGGAGGGGTTCAAATCATTGAAAGTTAGAGTGTCAGTCCTCTTGTACTTAAGTCGGCATTGTGCCATTTGAATTTAATTCCGATGCAAATTCTGTGTTTCATCGTCAATAAGAAGGTCCAAGGTATACAGTATACCTGAAGTGAACCATCGGAATCTAAAACTGGACTCACAGGAGGGGTTCAAATCATAGAAAGTTAGAGTGTCAGTCCTCTTGTACTTAAGTCGGCATTGTGCCTTTTGAATTAAATTCGGATACAACTTCTGTGTTTCATCGTCAATAAGAAGGTCCAAGAGATACAGTAAACCTGAAGTGAAGCATCAGAATCGAAAACTGGACCCACAGGAGAGGTTCAAGTCATAGAAAGTTAGAGAGTCAGTCCTCTTGTACTTAAGTCGGCATTGAGCCTTTTGAATTTAAATCCGATGCAATTTCTGTGTTTCAACTGCAATAAGAAAGTCCAAGGTATACAGTAAACCTGAAGTGAACCATCGGAATCTAAAACTGGACTCACAGGAGAGGTTCAATTCATAAAAAGTGTGAGTGTCAGTACTCTTGTACTTAAGTCGGCATTGTGCCTTTTGTATTAAATTTAGATGCAAATTCTGTGTTTCATCTTCAATAAGAAAGTCCAAGGGATACAGTAAACCTGAAGTGAAGCATCGAAAGCTAAAACTGGACTCACAGGAGGGGTTCAAATCATAGATGGTTAGAGTGTCAGTCCTCTTGTACTTAAGTCGGCATTGTGCCTTTTGTATTAAATTCGGATACAACTTCTGTGTTTCATCGTCAATAAGAAGGTCCAAGAGATACAGAAAACCTGAAGTGAAGCATCGGAATCTAAAACTGGACTCACAGGAGAGGTTCAAGTCATAGAAAGTTAGAGTGTCCTTCCTCTGGAACTTAAGTCGGCATTGAGCCTTTTGAATTTAAATCCGATGCAATTTCTGTGTTTCATCGTCAATAAGAAGGTCCAAGGTATACAGTAAACCTGCAGTGAACCATCGGAATCTAAAACTGGACTCACAGGAGAGGTTCAAATCATAGAAAGTGAGAGTGTCAGTCCTCTTGTACTTAAGTCTGCATTATTCCTTTTGTATTAAATTCGGATGCAATTTCTGTGTTTCATCGTCAATAAGAAGGTCCAAGGTATACAGTAAACCTGAAGTGAAGCATCGGAATCTGAAACTGGACTCACAGGAGCGGTTCAAATCATAGAAAATTAGAGTGTCAGTCCTCTTGTACTTAAGTCGGCATTGTGCCTTTTGAATTTAATTCCGACACAATTTCTGTGTTTCATCGTCAATATGAAGGTCCAAGGTATACAGTAAACCTGAAGTGAACCATCGGAATCTAAAACTGGACTCACAGGAGACGTTCAAATCATAGAAAGTGAGAGTGTCTGTCCTCTTGTACTTAAGTCGGCATTGTGCCTTTTGTATCAAATTCAGATGCAATTTCCGTGTTTCATCGTCAATAGGAAGGTCCAAGAATTACAGTAAACCTGAAGTGCAGCATCGGAATCTAAAACTGGAATCACAGGAGAGGCTCAATTCATTGAAAGTTAGAGTGTCAGTCCTCTTGTACTTAAGTCGGCATAGTGCTTTTTGGATTAAATTCGGATGCAAATTCTGTGTTTCATCGTCAATAAGAAAATCCACAGGATACAGTAAACCTGAAGTGAAGCATCGGAATCTAAAACTGGACTCACAGGAGAGGTTCAAGTCATTGAAAGTTAGAGTGTCAGTCCTCTTGTACTTAAGTCGGCATTGTGCCTTTTGTATTAAATTTAGATGCAAATTCTGTGTTTCATCGTCAATAAGAAAGTCCAAGGGATACAGTAAACCTGAAGTGAAGCATCGGAATCTAAAACTGGACTCACAGGAGGGGTTCAAATCATAGAAAGTTAGAGTGTCAGTCCACTTGTACTTATGTCGGCATTGTGCCTTTTGTATTAAATTCGGATACAACTTCTGTGTTTCATCGTCAATATGAAGGTCCAAGAGGTACAGTAAACCTGAAGTGTAGCATCGGAATCTAAAACTGGACTCACAGGAGAGGTTCAAGTCATAGAAAGTTAGAATGTCAGTCCTCTTGTACTTAAGTCGGCATTGTGCCTTTTGAATTTAATTCCGATGCAATTTCTGTGTTTCATCGTCAATAAGAAGGTCCAAGGGATACAGTAAAACTGAAGTGAAACATCGGAATGTAAAATTGGACTCACAGGAGCCGTTCTAATCATAGAAAGTTAGAGAGAGTCAGTCCTCTTGTACTTAAGTCTGCATTATGCCTTTTGTATTAAATTCGGATGCAATTTCTGTGTTTCATCGTCAATAAGAAGGTCCAAGGGAGACAGTAAACCTGAAGTAAAGCATCGGAATCTAAATCTGCACTCACGGGAGAGGTTCAAATCATTGAACGTTAGAGTCTCAGTCCTCTTGTACTTACGTCGGCATTGTGCCTTTTGTATTAAATTCGGACGCAATTTCTGTGTTTCATCGTCAATAAGAAAGTCCAAGGGATACAGTAAACCTGAAGTGAAGCATCGGAATCTAAAACTGGACTCACAGGAGAGGTTCAAATCATAGAAAATTAGAGTGTCAGTCCTCTTGTACATAAGTCGGCATTGTGCCTTTTGAATTTAATTCCGACACAATTTCTGTGTATCATCGTCAATAAGAAGGTCCAAGGTATACAGTAAACCTGAAGTGAACCATCGGAATCTAAAACTGGACTCACAGGAGAGGTTCAAATCATAGAAAGTGAGAGTGTCAGTCCTCTTGTACTTAAGTCGGCATTGTGCCTTTTGTATTAAATTCAGATGCAATTTCTGTGTTTCATCGTCAATAAGAAGGTCCAAGAATTACAGTAAACCGGAAGTGAAGCATCGGAATCGAAAACTGGAATCACAGGAGAGGTTCAAATCATTGAAAGTTAGAGGGTCAGTCCTCTTGTACTTAAGTCGGCATTGTGCCATTTGAATTTAATTCCGATGCAAATTCTGTGTTTCATCGTCAATAAGAAGGTCCAAGGTATACAGTATACCTGAAGTGAACCATCGGAATCTAAAACTGGACTCACAGGAGGGGTTCAAATCATAGAAAGTTAGAGTGTCAGTCCTCTTGTACTTAAGTCGGCATTGTGCCTTTTGAATTAAATTCGGATACAACTTCCGTGTTTCATCGTCAATAAGAAGGTCCAAGAGATACAGTAAACCTGAAGTGAAGCATCAGAATCGAAAACTGGACCCACAGGAGAGGTTCAAGTCATAGAAAGTTAGAGAGTCAGTCCTCTTGTACTTAAGTCGGCATTGTGCCTTTTGTATCAAATTCAGATGCAATTTCCGTGTTTCATCGTCAATAGGAAGGTCCAAGAATTACAGTAAACCTGAAGTGCAGCATCGGAATCTAAAACTGGAATCACAGGAGACGCTCAATTCATTGAAAGTTAGAGTGTCAGTCCTCTTGTACTTAAGTCTGCATTATTCCTTTTGTATTAAATTCGGATGCAATTTCTGTGTTTCATCGTCAATAAGAAGGTCCAAGGTATACAGTAAACCTGAAGTGAAGCATCGGAATCTGAAACTGGACTCACAGGAGCGGTTCAAATCATAGAAAATTAGAGTGTCAGTCCTCTTGTACTTAAGTCGGCATTGTGCCTTTTGAATTTAATTCCGACACAATTTCTGTGTTTCATCGTCAATATGAAGGTCCAAGGTATACAGTAAACCTGAAGTGAACCATCGGAATCTAAAACTGGACTCACAGGAGACGTTCAAATCATAGAAAGTGAGAGTGTCTGTCCTCTTGTACTTAAGTCGGCATTGTGCCTTTTGTATCAAATTCAGATGCAATTTCCGTGTTTCATCGTCAATAGGAAGGTCCAAGAATTACAGTAAACCTGAAGTGCAGCATCGGAATCTAAAACTGGAATCACAGGAGAGGCTCAATTCATTGAAAGTTAGAGTGTCAGTCCTCTTGTACTTAAGTCGGCATAGTGCTTTTTGGATTAAATTCGGATGCAAATTCTGTGTTTCATCGTCAATAAGAAAATCCACAGGATACAGTAAACCTGAAGTGAAGCATCGGAATCTAAAACTGGACTCACAGGAGAGGTTCAAGTCATTGAAAGTTAGAGTGTCAGTCCTCTTGTACTTAAGTCGGCATTGTGCCTTTTGTATTAAATTTAGATGCAAATTCTGTGTTTCATCGTCAATAAGAAAGTCCAAGGGATACAGTAAACCTGAAGTGAAGCATCGGAATCTAAAACTGGACTCACAGGAGGGGTTCAAATCATAGAAAGTTAGAGTGTCAGTCCTCTTGTACTTATGTCGGCATTGTGCCTTTTGTATTAAATTCGGATACAACTTCTGTGTTTCATCGTCAATATGAAGGTCCAAGAGGTACAGTAAACCTGAAGTGTAGCATCGGAATCTAAAACTGGACTCACAGGAGAGGTTCAAGTCATAGAAAGTTAGAATGTCAGTCCTCTTGTACTTAAGTCGGCATTGTGCCTTTTGAATTTAATTCCGATGCAATTTCTGTGTTTCATCGTCAATAAGAAGGTCCAAGGGATACAGTAAAACTGAAGTGAAACATCGGAATGTAAAATTGGACTCACAGGAGCCGTTCTAATCATAGAAAGTTAGAGAGAGTCAGTCCTCTTGTACTTAAGTCTGCATTATGCCTTTTGTATTAAATTCGGATGCAATTTCTGTGTTTCATCGTCAATAAGAAGGTCCAAGGGATACAGTAAACCTGAAGTGAAGCATCGGAATCTAAAACTGGACTCACAGGAGAGGTTCAAATCATAGAAAATTAGAGTGTCAGTCCTCTTGTACATAAGTCGGCATTGTGCCTTTTGAATTTAATTCCGACACAATTTCTGTGTATCATCGTCAATAAGATGGTCCAAGGTATACAGTAAACCTGAAGTGAACCATCGGAATCTAAAACTGGACTCACAGGAGAGGTTCAAATCATAGAAAGTGAGAGTGTCAGTCCTCTTGTACTTAAGTCGGCATTGTGCCTTTTGTATTAAATTCAGATGCAATTTCTGTGTTTCATCGTCAATAAGAAGGTCCAAGAATTACAGTAAACCGGAAGTGAAGCATCGGAATCGAAAACTGGAATCACAGGAGAGGTTCAAATCATTGAAAGTTAGAGGGTCAGTCCTCTTGTACTTAAGTCGGCATTGTGCCATTTGAATTTAATTCCGATGCAAATTCTGTGTTTCATCGTCAATAAGAAGGTCCAAGGTATACAGTATACCTGAAGTGAACCATCGGAATCTAAAACTGGACTCACAGGAGGGGTTCAAATCATAGAAAGTTAGAGTGTCAGTCCTCTTGTACTTAAGTCGGCATTGTGCCT
Organism: Schistocerca americana; assembly: GCF_021461395.2. Lineage (NCBI taxonomy): Eukaryota > Metazoa > Arthropoda > Insecta > Orthoptera > Acrididae > Schistocerca > Schistocerca americana. Next base: position 61,273,409 of record NC_060125.1, on the reverse strand, counting down.
TTTGAATTAAATTCGGATACAACTTCCGTGTTTCATCGTCAATAAGAAGGTCCAAGAGATACAGTAAACCTGAAGTGAAGCATCGGAATCTAAAACTGGACTCACAGGAGAGGTTCAAATCATTGAAAGTTAGAGTGTCAGTCCTCTTGTACTTAAGTCGGCATTGTGCCTTTTGTATTAAATTTAGATGCAAATTCTGTGTTTCATCGTCAATAAGAAAGTCCAAGGGATACAGTAAACCTGAAGTGAAGCATCGGAATCTAAAACTGGACTCACAGGAGGGGTTCAAATCATAGAAATTTAGAGTGTCAGTCCTCTTGTACTTATGTCGGCATTGTGCCTTTTGTATTAAATTCGGATACAACTTCTGTGTTTCATCGTCAATATGAAGGTCCAAGAGATACAGTAAACCTGAAGTGTAGCATCGGAATCTAAAACTGGACTCACAGGAGAGGTTCAAGTCATAGAAAGTTAGAATGTCAGTCCTCTTGTACTTAAGTCGGCATTGTGCCTTTTGAGTTTAATTCCGATGCAATTTCTGTGTTTCATCGTCAATAAGAAGGTCCAAGGGATACAGTAAAACTGAAGTGAAACATCGGAATGTAAAATTGGACTCACAGGAGCGGTTCTAATCATAGAAAGTTAGAGAGAGTCAGTCCTCTTGTACTTAAGTCTGCATTATGCCTTATGTATTAAATTCGGATGCAATTTCTGTGTTTCATCGTCAATAAGAAGGTCCAAGGGATACAGTAAACCTGAAGTAAAGCGTCGGAATCTAAATCTGGACTCACGGGAGAGGTTCAAATCATTGAACGTTAGAGTCTCAGTCCTCTTGTACTTAAGTCGGCATTGTGCCTTTTGTATTAAATTCGGACGCAATTTCTGTGTTTCATCGTCAATAAGAAAGTCCAAGGGATACAGTAAACCTGAAGTGAAGCATCGGAATCTAAAACTAGACTCACAGGAGAGGTTCAAATCATAGAAAATTAGAGTGTCAGTCCTCTTGTACATAAGTCGGCATTGTGCCTTTTGAATTTAATTCCGACACAATTTCTGTGTTTCATCGTCAATAAGAAGGTCCAAGGTATACAGTAAACCTGAAGTGAACCATCGGAATCTAAAACTGGACTCACAGGAGAGGTTCAAATTATAGAAAGTGAGAGTGTCAGTCCTCTTGTACTTAAGTCGGCATTGTGCCTTTTGTATTAAATTCAGATGCAATTTCTGTGTTTCATCGTCAATAAGAAGGTCCAAGAATTACAGTAAACCGGAAGTGAAGCATCGGAATCGAAAACTGGAATCACAGGAGAGGTTCAAATCATTGAAAGTTAGAGCGTCAGTCCTCTTGTACTTAAGTCGGCATTGTGCCATCTGAATTTAATTCCGATGCAAATTCTGTGTTTCATCGTCAATAAGAAGGTCCAAGGTATACAGTATACCTGAAGTGAACCATCGGAATCTAAAAGTAGACTCACAGGAGGGGTTCAAGTCATAGAAAGTTATAGAGTCAGTCCTCTTGTACTTAAGTCGGCATTGAGCCTTTTGAATTTAAATCCGATGCAATTTCTGTGTTTCAACTGCAATAAGAAGGTCCAAGGTATACAGTAAACCTGAAGTGAACCATCGGAATCTAAAACTGGACTCACAGGAGAGGTTCAATTCATAAAAAGTGTGAGTGTCAGTACTCTTGTACTTAAGTCGGCATTGTGCCTTTTGTATTAAATTTAGATGCAGATTCTGTGTTTCATCTTCAATAAGAAAGTCCAAGGGATACAGTAAACCTGAAGTGAAGCATCGAAATCTAAAACTGGACTCACAGGAGGGGTTCAAATCATAGAAAGTTAGAGTGTCAGTCCTCTTGTACTTAGGTCGGCATTGTGCCTTTTTTATTAAATTCGGATACCATTTCTGTGTTTCATCGACAATAAGAAGGTCCAAGGGATACAGTAAACCTGAAGTGAAACATCGGAATGTAAAATTGGACTCACAGGAGAGGTTCTAATCACAGAAAGTTAGAGAGAGTCAGTCCTCTTGTACTTAAGTCTGCATTATGCCTTTTGTATTAAATTCGGACGCAATTTCTGTGTTTCATCGTCAATAAGAAGGTCCAAGAATTACAGTAAACCGGAAGTGAAGCATCGGAATCGAAAACTGGAATCACAGGAGAGGTTCAAATCATTGAAAGTTAGAGTGTCAGTCCTCTTGTACTTAAGTCGGCATTGTGCCATTTGAATTTAATTCCGATGCAAATTCTGTGTTTCATCGTCAATAAGAAGGTCCAAGGTATACAGTATACCTGAAGTGAACCATCGGAATCTAAAACTGGACTCACAGGAGGGGTTCAAATCATAGGAAGTTAGAGTGTCAGTCCTCTTGTACTTAAGTCGGCATTGTGCCTTTTGTATTAAATTCGGATACAACTTCTGTGTTTCATCGTCAGTAAGAAGGTCCAAGAGATACAGTAAACCCGAAGTGAAGCATCAGAATCGAAAACTGGACCCACAGGAGAGGTTCAAGTCATAGAAAGTTAGAGAGTCAGTCCTCTTGTACTTAAGTCGGCATTGAGCCTTTTGAATTTAAATCCGATGCAATTTCTGTGTTTCAACTGCAATAAGAAGGTCCAAGGTATACAGTAAACCTGAAGTGAACCATCGGAATCTAAAACTGGACTCACAGGAGAGGTTCAGTTCATAAAAAGTGTGAGTGTCAGTCCTCTTGTACTTAAGTCGGCATTGTGCCTTTTGTATTACATTCAGATGCAATTTCCGTGTTTCATCGACAATAAGAAGGTCCAAGGGATACAGTAAACCTGAAGTGAAGCATCGGAATCCAAAACTGGAATCACAGGAGAGGTTCAAATCATTGAAAGTTAGAGTGTCAGTCCTCTTGTACTTAAGTCGGCATTGTGCCTTTTGAATTTATTTCCGATGCAAATTCTGTGTTTCATCGTCAATAAGAAGGTCCAAGGTATACAGTATACCTGAAGTGAAGCATCAGAATTTAGAACTGGACTCACAGGAGGGGTTCAAATCATAGATAGTTAGAGTGTCAGTCCTCTTGTACTTAAGTAGGCATTGTGCCTTTTGTATTAAATTCGGATACAACTTCTGTGTTTCATCGTCAATAAGAAGGTCCAAGAGATACAGTAAACCTGAAGTGAAGCATCGGAATCTAAAACTGGACTCACAGGAGAGGTTCAAGTCATAGAAAGTTAGAGTGTCAGTCCTCTTGTACTTAAGTCGGCATTGAGCCTTTTGAATTTAAATCCGATGCAATTTCTGTGTTTCATCGTCAATAAGAAGGTCCAAGGTATACAGTAAACCTGCAGTAAACCATCGGAATCTAAAACTGGACTCACAGGAGAGGTTCAAATCATAGAAAGTGAGAGTGTCAGTCCTCTTGTACTTAAGTCTGCATTATTCCTTTTGTATTAAATTCGGATGCAATTTCTGTGTTTCATCGACAATAAGAAGGTCCAAGGGTTACAGTAAGACTGAAGTGAAGCATCGGAATCTAAAACTGGACTCACAGGAGAGGTTCAAATCATAGAAAATTAGAGTGTCAGTCCTCTTGTACTTAAGTTGGCATTGTGCCTTTTGAATTTAATTCCGACACAATTTCTGTGTTTCATCGTCAATATGAAGGTCCAAGGTATACAGTAAACCTGAAGTGAACCATCGGAATCTAAAACTGGACTCACAGGAGACGTTCAAATCATAGAAAGTGAGAGTGTCTGTCCTCTTGTACTTAAGTCGGCATTGTGCCTTTTGTATTAAATTCAGATGCAGTTTCCGTGTTTCATCGTCAATAAGAAGGTCCAAGAATTACAGTAAACCTGAAGTGCAGCATCGGAATCTAAAACTGGAATCACAGGAGATAGCCAAATCATTGAAAGTTAGAGTGTCAGTCCTCTTGTACTTAAGTCGGCATAGTGCTTTTTGGATTAAATTCGGATGCAAATTCTGTGTTTCATCGTCAATAAGACAGTCCACGGGATACAGTAAACCTGAAGAGAAGCATCGGAATCTATAACTGGACTCACAGGAGAGGTTCAAATCATTGTAAGTTAGAGTGTCAGTCCTCTTGTACTTAAGTCGGCATTGTGCCTTTTGTATTAAATTTAGATGCAAATTCTGTGTTTCATCGTCAATAAGAAAGTCCAAGGGATACAGTAAACCTGAAGTGAAGCATCGGAATCTAAAACTGGACTCACAGGAGGGGTTCAAATCATAGAAAGTTAGAGTGTCAGTCCTCTTGTACTTATGTCGGCATTGTGCCTTTTGTATTAAATTCGGATACAACTTCTGTGTTTCATCGTCATTATGAAGGTCCAAGAGATACAGTAAACCTGAAGTGTAGCATCGGAATCTGAAACTGGACTCACAGGAGAGGTTCAAGTCACAGAAAGTTAGAATGTCAGTCCTCTTGTACTTAAGTCGGCATTGTGCCTTTTGAATTTAATTCCGATGCAATTTCTGTGTTGCATCGTCAATAAGAAGGTACAAGGGATACAGTAAACCTGAAGTAAAGCATCGGAATCTAAAACTGGAATCACAGGAGTGGCTCAAATCATTGAAAGTTAGAGTGTCAGTCCTCTTGTACTTAAGTCAGCATAGTGCTTTTTGGATTAAATTCGGATGCAAATTCTGTGTTTCATCGTCAATAAGAAGGTCCAAGGGATACAGTAAACCTGAAGTAAAGCATCGGAATCTAAAACTGGAATCACAGGAGAGGCTCAAATCATTGAAAGTTAGAGTGTCAGTCCTCTGGTATTTAAGTCGGCATAGTGCTTTTTGGATTAAATTCGGATGCAAATTCTGTGTTTCGTCTTCAATAAGAAAGTCCAAGGCATACAGTAAACCTGAAGTGAAGCATCGGAATCTAAAACTGGACTCACAGGAGAGGTTCAAATCATAAAAAATTAGAGTGTCAGTCCTCTTGTACTTAAGTCGGCTTTGTGCCTTTTGAATTTAATTCCGACACAATTTCTGTGTTTCATCGTCAATATGAAGGTCCAAGGTATACAGTAATCCTGAAGTGAACCATCGGAATCTAAAACTGGACTCACAGGAGACGATCAAATCATAGAAAGTGAGAGTGTCTGTCCTCTTCTACTTAAGTCGGCATTGTGCCTTTTGTATTAAATTCAGCTGCAATTTCCGTGTTTCATCGTCAATAAGAAGGTCCAAGAATTACAGTAAACCTGAAGTGCAGCATCGGAATCTAAAACTGGAATCACAGGAGAGGCTCAAATCATTGAAAGATAGAGTGTCAGTCCTCTTGTACTTAAGTCGGCATAGTGCTTTTTGGATTAAATTCGGATGCAAATTCTGTGTTTCATCGTCAATAAGACAGTCCACGGGATACAGTAAACCTGAAGTGAAGCATCGGAATCTAAACTGGACTCACAGGAGAGGTTCAAATCATTGTAAGTTAGAGTGTCAGTCCTCTTGTACTTAAGTCGGCATTGTGCCTTTTGTATTAAATTTAGATGCAAATTCTGTGTTTCATCGTCAATAAGAAAGTCCAAGGGATACAGTAAACCTGAAGTGAAGCATCGGAATCTAAAACTGGACTCACAGGAGGGGTTCAAATCATAGAAAGTTAGAGTGTCAGTCCTCTTGTACTTATGTCGGCATTGTGCCTTTTGTATTAAATTCGGATACAACTTCTGTGTTTCATCGTCATTATGAAGGTCCAAGAGATACAGTAAACCTGAAGTGTAGCATCGGAATCTGAAACTGGACTCACAGGAGAGGTTCAAATCACAGAAAGTTAGAATGTCAGTCCTCTTGTACTTAAGTCGGCATTGTGCATTTTGAATTTAATTCCGATGCAATTTCTGTGTTGCATCGTCTATAAGAAGGTCCAAGGTATACAGTAAACCTGAAGTGAACCATCGGAATCTAAAACTGGACTCACAGGAGAGGTTCAAATCATAGAAAGTGAGAGTGTCAGTCCTCTTCTACTTAAAAAGGCAATATGCCTTTTGTATTAAATTCGGATGCAACTTCTTTGTTTCATCGTCAATATGAAGGTCCAAGAGATACAGTAAACCTGAAGTGTAGCAACGGAATCTAAAACTGGACTCACAGGAGAGGTTCAAGTCATAGAAAGTTAGAATGTCAGTCGTCTTCTACTTAAGAAGGCATTATGCCTTTTGTATTATATTCGGATGCATTTTCTGTGTTTCATCGTCAATAGGAAGGTTCAAGGGATTCAGTAAACCTGAAGTGACGCATCTGAATCTAAAACAGGACTCACGGGAGAGGTTCAAATCATTGAAAGTTAGAGTGTCAGTCCACTTATACTTAAGTCGGCATTGTGACATTTTTATTAATTTCGGATGCAATTTCTGTGTTTCATCGTCAATATGAAGGTCCAAGGGATACAGTAAACCTGAAGTGATGCTTCGGAATCTAATACTGTACTCGCAGGAGAGGTTCAAATCATAGAAAGTTAGAGTGTCAGTCCTCTTGTACTTAAGTCGGCATTGTGCCTTTTTTATTAAATTCGGATACCATTTCTGTGTTTCATCGTCAATTAGAAGGTCCAAGGGATACAGTAAACCTGAAGTGAAGCATTGGAATGTAAAATTGGACTCACAGGAGAGGTTCTAATGATAGAAAGTTAGAGAGAGTCAGTCCTCTTGTACTTAAGTCGGCATTGTGCCTTTTGAATTTAATTCCGATGCAATTTCTGTGTTTCATCGTCAATACGAAGGTGCAAGGTATACAGTAAACCTGAAGTGATGCATCGGAATCTAAAACTGGACTCACAGAAGAGGTTCAAATCATAGAATGTTAGTGTGTCAGTCCTCTTGTACTTAAGTCGGCATTATGCCTTTTGAATTTAATTCCGATGCAATTTCTGTGTTTCATCGTCAATACGAAGGTGCAAGGTATACAGTAAACCTGAAGTGAAGCATTGGAATCTAAAACTGGACTCACAGGAGAGGTTCAAATCATTGAATGTTAGAATGTCAGTCCTCTTGTACTTAAGTCGGCATTGTGCCTTTTTTATTAAATTTGGATACCATTTCTGTGTTTCATCGTCAATAAGATGGTCCAAAGCATACAGTAAACCTGAAGTGAAGCATCGGAATGAAAAATTGGACTCACAGGAGAGGTTCTAAACATATAAGGTTAGAGAGAGTCAGTCCTCTTGTACTTAAGTCGGCATTGAGCCTTTTGAATTGAAATCCGATGCAATTTCTGTGTTTTATCGTAAATAAGAAGGTCCAAGGTACACAGTAAACCTGAAGTGAACCATCGGAATCTAAAACTGGACTCACTGGAGAGGTTCAAATCATAGAAAGTGAGAGTGTCAGTCCTCTTGTACTTAAGTCTGCATTATGCTTTTGTATTAAATTCGTATGCAATTTCTGTGTTTCATCGTAAATAAGAAGGTCCAAGGGATACAGTAAACCTGAAGTAAAGCATCGGAATCTAAAACTGGACTCACGGGAGAGGTTCAAATCATAGAAAGTGAGAGTGTCAGTCTTCTTGTACTTAAGTCGGCATTGTGCCTTTTGTATTAAATTTAGATGCAAATTCTGTGTTTCATCGTCAATAAGAAGGTGCAAGGTATACAGTAAACCTGAAGTGAACCATCGGAATCTAAAACTAGACTCACAGGAGAGGTTCAAATCATAGAAAGTGAGAGTGTCGGTCCTCTTCTACTTAAGAAGGCATTATGCCTTTTGTATTAAATTCGGATGCAATTTCTGTGTCTCATCGTCAATAGGAAAGTCCAAGGGATACAGTAAACCTGAAGTGAAGCATCGGAATCTAATACTAAAATCACAGGAGAGGTTCAAATCATAGAAAGTTAGAGTGTCAGTCCTCTTGTACTTAAGTCGGCATTGTGCCTTTTTTTTAAATTCGAATACCATTTCTGTGTTTCATCGTCAATAAGAAGGTCCAAGAGATACAGTAAACCTGAAGTGTAGCATCGGAATCTAAAGCTGGACTCACAGGAGAGGTTCAAGTCATAGAAAGTTAGAATGTCAGTCCTCTTGTACCTAAGTCGGCATTGTGCCTTTTGAATTTAATTCCGATGCAATTTCTGTGTTGCATCGTCAATAAGAAGGTCCAAGGTATACAGTAAACCTGAAGTGAACCATCGGAATCTAAAACTAGACTCACAGGAGAGGTTCAAATCATAGAAAGTGAGAGTGTCGGTCCTCTTCTACTTAAGAAGGCATTATGCCTTTTGTATTAAATTCGGATGCAATTTCTGTGTCTCATCGTCAATAGGAAAGTCCAAGGCATACAGTAAACCTGAAGTGAAGCATCGGAATCTAAAACTGGACTCACGGGAGAGGTTCAAATCATTGAAAGTTAGAGTATCAGTCCTCTTGTACTTGAGTCGGCATTGTGAAATTTTTATTAATTTCGGATGCAATTTCTGTGTTTCTTCGTCAATATGAAGGTCCAAGGGATACAGTAAACCTGAAGTGAACCATCGCAATCTAATACTAAAATCACAGGAGAGGTTCAAATCATAGAAAGTTAGAGTGTCAGTCCTCTTGTACTTAAGTCGGCATTGTGCCTTTTTTTTAAATTCGAATACCATTTCTGTGTTTCATCGTCAATAAGAAGGTCCAAGGGTTACCGTAAACCTGAAGTGAAGCATCGGAATGTAAAATTGGACTCACAGGAGAGGTTCTAATCATAGAAGGTTAGGGAGAGTCAGTCCTCTTGTACTTAATCCGGCATTGTGCCTTTTGAATTTAATTCCGATGCAATTTCTGTGTTTCATCGTCAATAAGAAGGTGCAAGGTATACAGTAAACCTGAAGTGATGCTTCGGAATCTAAAACTGGACTCACAGGAGTGGTTCAAATCGTAGAGAGTTAAAGTGTCAGTCCTCCTGTAATTAAGTCGGCATTGTGCCTTTTGAATATAATTCCGATGCAATTTCTGTGTTTCATCGTCAATAGGAAGGTGCAAGGGATACAGTAAACCTGAAGTGAAGCTTCGGAATCTAAAACTGGACTCACAGGAGAGGTTCAAATTATAGAGAGTGAGAGTGTCAGTCCTCTTGTACTTAAGTCGGCATTGTGCCTTTTGTATTAAATTCAGATGCAATTTCTGTGTTTCATCGTCAATAAGAAGGTCCAAGAATTACAGTAAACCTGAAGTGAAGCATCGGAATCTAAAACTGGAATCAGAGGAGAGGCTCAAATCATTGAAAGTTAGAGTCTCAGTCCTCTTGTACTGAAGTCGGCATTGTGCTTTTTGTATTAAATTCGGATGCAAATTCTGTGTTTCATCGTCAATAAGATAGTCCACGGGATACAGTAAACCTGAAGTAAAGCATCGGAATGTAAAACTGGACTCACAGGACAGGCTCAAATCATAGAAAGTTAGAGTGTCAGTCCCCTTGTACTTAAGTCGGCATTGTGTCTTTTGAAATCAATTCCGATCAATTTCTGTGATTCATCGTCAATAAGAAGGTCCAAGGTATACATTATACCTGAAGTGGACCATCGGAATCTAAAACTGGACTCACAGGAGAGGTTCAAATCATAGAAAGTGAGAGGGTCAGTCCTCTTGTACTTAAGTCGGCATTGTGCCTTTTGTATTAAATTCGGATGCAATTTCTGTATTTCAACGTCAATAAGAAGGTCCAAGGGATACAGTAAACCTGAAGTGAAGCATCGGAATCTAAAACTGGACTCACAGGAGGGGTTCAAATCATAGAAAGTTAGAGTGTCAGTCCTCTTGTACTTAAGTCGGCATTGTGCCTTTTGTATTAAATTTAGATGCAAATTCTGTGTTTCATCGTCAATAAGAAAGTCCAAGGGATACAGTAAACCTGAAGTCAAGCATCGGAATCTAAAACTGGACTCACAGGAGAGGTTCAAATCATAGAATGTTAGAGTGTCCGTCCTCTTGTACTTATGTCGGCATTGTGATTTTTGTATTAAATTCGGATACAACTTCTGTGTTTCATCGTCAATATGAAGGTCCAAGAGATGCAGTAAACCTGAAGTGTAGCATCGGAATCTAAAACTGGACTCACAGGAGAGGTTCAAGTCATAGAAAGTTAGAATGTCAGTCCTCTTGTACTTAAGTCGGCATTGTGCCTATTGAATTTAATTCCGATGCATTTTCTGTGTTGCATCGTCTATATGAAGGTCCAAGGTATACAGTAAACCTGAAGTGAACCATCGGAATCTAAAACTGGACTCACAGGAGAGGTTCAAATCATAGAAAGTGAGAGTGTCAGTCCTCTTCTACATAAGAAGGCATTATGTCTTTTGTATAAAATTCGGATGCAATTTCTGTGTTTCATCGCCAATAGGATGGTCCAAGGGATACAGTAAACCTGAAGTGACGCATCGGAATCTAAAACTGGACTCACGGGAGAGGTTCAAATCATTGAAAGTTAGAGTGTCAGTCCTCTTGTACTTATGTCGGCATTGTGCCTTTTGTATTAAATTCGGATACAACTTCTTTGTTTCATCGTCAATATGAAGGTCCAAGAGATACAGTAAACCTGAAGTGTAGCAACGGAATCTAAAACTGGACTCACAGGAGAGGTTCAAGTCATAGAAAGTTAGAATGTCAGTCCTCTTCTACTTAAGAAGGCATTATGCCTTTTGTATTAAATTCGGATGCAATATCTGTGTTTCATCGTCAATAGGAAGGTCCAAGGGATTCAGTAAACCTGAAGTGACGCATCGGAATCTAAAACAGGACTCACGGGAGAGGTTCAAATCATTGAAAGTTAGAGTGTCAGTCCACTTGTACATAAGTCGGCATTGTGACATTTTTATTAATTTCGGATGCAATTTCTGTGTTTCATCGTCAATATGAAGGTCCAAGGGATACAGTAAACCTGAAGTGATGCTTCGGAATCTAATACTGTACTCACAGGAGAGGTTCAAATCATAGAAAGTTAGAGTGTCAGTCCTCTTGTACTTAAGTCGGCATTGTGCCTTTTTTATTAAATTCGGATACCATTTCTGTGTTTCATCGTCAATAAGAAGGTCCAAGGAATACAGTAAACCTGAAGTGAAGCATTGGAATGTAAAATTGGACTCACAGGAGAGGTTCTAATCATAGAAAGTTAGAGAGAGTCAGTCCTCTTGTACTTAAGTCGGCATTGTGCCTTTTGAATTTAATTCCGATGCAATTTCTTTGTTTCATCGTCAATACGATGGTGCAAGGTATACAGTAAACCTGAAGTGATGCATCGGAATCTAAAACTGGACTCACAGAAGAGGTTCAAATCATAGAAAGTTAGTGTGTCAGTCCTCTTGTACTTAAGTCGGCATTATGCCTTTTGAATTTAATTCCGATGCAATTTCTGTGCTTCATCGTCAATACGAAGGTGCAAGGTATACAGTAAACCTGAAGTGAAGCATTGGAATCTAAAACTGGACTCACAGGAGAGGTTCAAATCATTGAAAGTTAGAATGTCAGTCCTCTTGTACCTAAGTCGGCATTGTGCCTTTTTTATTAAATTTGGATACCATTTCTGTGTTTCATCATCAATAAGATGGTCCAAAGCATACAGTAAACCTGAAGTGAAGCATCGGAATGAAAAATTGGACTCACAGGAGAAGTTCTAATCATATAAGGTTAGAGAGAGTCAGTCCTCTTGTACTTAAGTCGGCATTGAGCCTTTTGAATTTAAATCCGATGCAATTTCTGTGTTTTATCGTCAATAAGAAGGTCCAAGGTATACAGTAAACCTGAAGTGAACCATCGCAATCTAAAGTTGGACTCACTGGAGAGGTTCAAATCATAGAAAGTGAGAGTGTCAGTCCTCTTGTACTTAAGTCTGCATTATGCTTTTGTATTAAATTCGTATGCAATTTCTGTGTTTCATCGTAAATAAGAAGGTCCAAGGGATACAGTAAACCTGAAGTAAAGCATCGGAATCTAAAACTGGACTCACGGGAGAGGTTCAAATCATTTAAAGTTATAGTGTCAGTCTTCTTGTACTTAAGTCGGCATTGTGCCTTTTGTATTAAATTCGGACGCAATTTCTGTGTTTCATCGTCAATAAGAAAGTCCAAGGGATACAGTAAACCTGAAGTGAAGCATCGGAATCTAAAACTGGACTCACAGGAGAGGTTCAAATCATAGAAAATTAGAGTGTCAGTCCTCTTGTACTTAAGTCGGCATTGTGCCTTTTGAATTTAATTCCGATGCAATTTGTGTGTTTCATCGTCAATAAGAAGGTCCAAGGTATACAGTAAACCTGAAGTGAACCATCGGAATCTAAAACTGAACTCACAGGAGAGGTTCAAATCATAGAAAGTGAGAGTGTCAGTTCTCTTGTACTTAAGTCGGCATAGTGCTTTTTGGATTAAATTCGAATGCAAATTCTGTGTTTCATCGTCAATAAGAAAGTCCACCGGGTACAGTAAACCTGAAGTGAAGCATCGGAATCTAAAACTGGACTTACAGGACAGGTTTAAATCATAGAAAGTTAGAGTGTCAGTCCTCTTGTACTTAAGTCGGCATTGTGCCTTTTGAATTTAATTCCGATGCAATTTCTGTGTTTCATCGTCAATACGATGGTGCAAGGTATACAGTAAACCTGAAGTGATGCATCGGAATCTAAAACTGGACTCACAGAAGAGGTTCAAATCATAGAAAGTTAGTGTGTCAGTCCTCTTGTACTCAAGTCGGCATTATGCCTTTTGAATTTAATTCCGATGCAATTTCTGTGCTTCATCGTCAATACGAAGGTGCAAGGTATACAGTAAACCTGAAGTGAAGCATTGGAATCTAAAACTGGACTCACAGGAGAGGTTCAAATCATTGAAAGTTAGAATGTCAGTCCTCTTGTACCTAAGTCGGCATTGTGCCTTTTTTATTAAATTTGGATACCATTTCTGTGTTTCATCGTCAATAAGATGGTCCAAAGCATACAGTAAACCTGAAGTGAAGCATCGGAATGAAAAATTGGACTCACAGGAGAAGTTCTAATCATATAAGGTTAGAGAGAGTCAGTCCTCTTGTACTTAAGTCGGCATTGAGCCTTTTGAATTTAAATCCGATGCAATTTCTGTGTTTTATCGTCAATAAGAAGGTCCAAGGTATACAGTAAACCTGAAGTGAACCATCGGAATCTAAAGTTGGACTCACTGGAGAGGTTCAAATCATAGAAAGTGAGAGTGTCAGTCCTCTTGTACTTAAGTCTGCATTATGCTTTTGTATTAAATTCGTATGCAATTTCTGTGTTTCATCGTAAATAAGAAGGTCCAAGGGATACAGTAAACCTGAAGTAAAGCAACGGAATCTAAAACTGGACTCACGGGAGAGGTTCAAATCATTTAAAGTTATAGTGTCAGTCTTCTTGTACTTAAGTCGGCATTGTTCCTTTTTCATTAAATTCGGACGCAATTTCTGTGTTTCATCGTCAATAAGAAAGTCCAAGGGATACAGTAAACCTGAAGTGAAGCATCGGAATCTAAAACTGGACTCACAGGAGAGGTTCAAATCATAGAAAATTAGAGTGTCAGTCCTCTTGTACTTAAGTCGGCATTGTGCCTTTTGTATTAAATTCGGATGCAATTTCTGTATTTCATCGTCAATAAGAAGGTCCAAGGGATACAGTAAACCTGAAGTGAAGCATCGGAATCCTAAACTGAACTCACAGGAGAGGTTAAAATCATTGAAAGTTAGCGTGTCGGTCCTCTTGTACTTAAGTCGGCATTGTGCCTTTTGTATTAAATTTAGATGCAAATTCTGTGTTTCATCGTCAATAAGAAAGTCCAAGGGATACAGTAAATCTGAAGTGAAGCATCGGAATCTAAAACTGGACTCACAGGAGGGGTTCAAATCATAGAAAGTTATAGTGTCAGTCCTCTTGTACTTATGACGGCATTGTCCCTTTTGTATTAAATTCGGATACAACTTCTGTGTTTCATCGTCAATATGAAGGTCCAAGAGATACAGTAAACCTGAAGTGTAGCATCGGAATCTAAAGCTGGACTCACAGGAGAGGTTCAAGTCATAGAAAGTTAGAATGTCAGTCCTCTTGTACCTAAGTCGGCATTGTGCCTTTTGAATTTAATTCCGATGCAATTTCTGTGTTGCATCGTCAATAAGAAGGTCCAAGGTATACAGTAAACCTGAAGTGAACCATCGGAATCTAAAACTAGACTCACAGGAGAGGTTCAAATCATAGAAATTGAGAGTGTCGGTCCTCTTCTACTTAAGAAGGCATTATGCCTTTTGTATTAAATTCGGATGCAATTTCTGTGTCTCATCGTCAATAGGAAAGTCCAAAGGATACAGTAAACCTGAAGTGAAGCATCGGAATCTAAAACTGGACTCACGGAAGAGGTTCAAATCATTGAAAGTTAGAGTATCAGTCCTCTTGTACTTGAGTCGGCATTGTGACATTTTTATTAATTTCGGATGCAATTTCTGTGTTTCATCGTCAAAATGAAGGTCCAAGGGATACAGTAAACCTGAAGTGAAGCTTCGGAATCTAATACTAAAATCACAGGAGAGGTTCAAATCATAGAAATTTAGAGTGTCAGTCCTCTTGTACTTAAGTCGGCATTGTGCCTTTTTTTTAAATTCGAATACCATTTCTGTGTTTCATCGTCAATAAGAAGGTCCAAGGGATACAGTGAACCTGAAGTGAAGCATCGGAATGTAAAATTGGACTCACAGGAGAGGTTCTAATCATAGAAGGTTAGAGAGAGTCAGTCCTCTTGTACTTAAGCCGGCATGTGCCTTTTGAATTTAATTCCGATGCAATTTCTGTGTTTCATCGTCAATAAGAAGGTGCAAGGTATACAGTAAACCTGAAGTGAAGCATCGGAATCTAAAACTGGACTCACAGGTGAGGTTCAAATCATAGAAAGTTAGAGTGTCAGTCCTCTTGTACTTAAGTCGCCATTGTGCCTTTTGTATTAAATTCGGATGCAATTTCTGTGTTTCATCGTCAATAAGAAGGTGCAAGGTATACTGTAAACCTGAAGTGAAGCATCGGAATCTAAAACTGGACTCACAGGAGAGGTTCAAGTCATAGAAAGGTAGAGTGTCAGTCCTCTTGTACTAAAGTCGGCATTGTGACTTTTGTATTAAATTCGGATGCAATTTCTGTGTTTCATCGCCAATATGTAGGTCCAAGGGATACAGTAAACCTGAAGTGAAGCTTCGGAATCTAAAACTGGACTCACAGGAGAGGTACAAAGCATAGAAAGTTAGAGTGTCAGTCCTCTTGTACTTAAGTAGGCATTGTGACTTTTGTATTTAATTCGGATACATTTTCTGTGTTTCATCGTCAATAAGAAGGTCCAAGGGATACAGTAAACCTGAAGTGAAGCAACGGAATCTAAAACTGGACTCACAGGAGAGGTTCAAATCATAGAACATTAGAGTGTCAGTCCTCTTGTACTTAAGTCGGCATTGTGCTTTTTGAATTTAATTCCGATGCAATCTCTGTGTTTCATCGTCAATAAGAAGGTCCAAGGTATACAGTAAACCTGAAGTGAAGCATCGGAATCTAAAACTGGACTCACAGGAGAGGTTCAAATCAAGAAAGTTAGAGTGTCAGTCCTCTTGTGCTTAAGTCGGCATTATGCCTTTTGAATTAAATTCTGATGCAATTTCTGTGTTTCATCGTCAGTAAGAAGATGCAAGTTATACAGTAAACCTGAAGTGAAGCATCGGAATCAAAAATTGGACTCACAGGAGCGGGTCGAATCATAGAAAAGGAGAGTGTCAGTCCTCTTTTACTTAAGTCGGCATCGTGCCTTGTGTATTGAATTCGGATGCAATTTCTGTGTTTGATCGTCAAAAAGAACATCCAAGGGATACAGTAAACCTGAAGTGAAGCATCGGAATCCAAAACTGGACTCACAAGAGAGGTTCAAATTATAGAAAGTGAGGGTGTCAGTCCACTTGTACTTAAGTCGGCATTGTGCCTTTTGTATTAAATTCGGATGCAATTTATGTGGTTCATCGTCAATAAGAAGGTCCAAAGTATACAGTAAACCTGAAGTGAAGCATCGGAATCTAAAACTGGACTCACAGGAGAGGTTCAAATCATAGATAGTGAGAGTGTCAGTCCTCTTTTACTTAAGTCGGCACTGTGCCTTTTGTATTAAATTTGGATTCAATTTCTGTGTTTCATCATCAATAAGAAGGTGCTAGGTATACAGTAAGCCTGAAGTGAACCATCGGAATCTAAAACTGGACTCACAGGAGAGGTTCAAATCATAGAAAGTTTGAGTGTAAGTCCACTTGTACTTAAGAGGGCATTGTGCCTTTTGAATTTCATTCCGATGCAAATTTCTGTGTTTCATCGTCAGTAAGAAGGACCAAGGTGTACAGTAAACCTGAAGTGAAGCATCGGAATCTAAAACTGGACTCACAGGAAAGATTCAAATCATAGAAAGAGACTGTGTCAGTCCTCTTGGACTTAAGTCGGCATTGTGCCTTTTGTATTAAATTTGGATTAAATTTCTGTGTCTCATCGTCAATAAGATGGTCCAAGTGATACAGTAAACCTGAAGTGATGCATCGGAATGTAAAACTGGACTCACAGGAGAGGTTCAAGTCATAGAAAGTTAGTCAGTCCTCTTGTATTTAAGTCGGCATTGTGCCTTTTGTATTAAATTCGGATGCAATATCAGTTTTTAATCGTCAATAAGAAGGTCCAAGGGATACAGTAAACATGAAGTGAAGCATCGGAATCTAAAACTGGACTCACAGGAGAGGTTCAAATCATAGAAAGTGAGAGTGTCATTCCTCGTGTACCGAAGTCGGCATTGTGCCTTTTGTATTAAATTCCGATTCAATTTCAGTGTTTCATCATCAATAAGAAGGTGCTAGGTATACAGTAAGCCTGAAGTGAAGCATCGGAATCTAAAACTGGACTCACAGGAGAGGTTCAAATCATAGAAAGTGAGAGTGTCAGTCCTCTTGTACTGAAGTCGACATGTGCCTTTTGTATTAAATTTGGCTGCAATTTCTGTGTTTCATCGTCAATAAGAAGGTGCAAGGTATACAGTAAACCTGAAGTGAAGCATCGGAATCTAAAACTGGACTCACAGGAGAGGTTCATATCATAGATAGTGATAGAGTCAGTCCTCTTTTACTTGAGACGGCATTGTGCCTTTTGTATTCAATTCGGATTCAATTTCTGTGTTTCATCGTCAATAAGAAGGTCCAAGGGATACAGTAAACCAGAAGTGAAGCATCGAAATCTAAAACTGGTCCCACAGGAGAGGTTCAAATCATAGAAAGTTAGAGTGTCAGTCCTCTTGTGCTTATGTCGGCATTGTAACTTTTGTGTTAATTTCTGATGCAATTTCTGGGTTTCATCGTCAATAAGAAGGTCAAAGGGATACAGTAATCCTGAAGTGAAGCATCGGAATCTAAAAGTGGACTCACAGGAGAGGCTCAAATCATAGAAATTTAGAGTGTCAGTCCTCTTGTACTTAAGTCGGCATTGTGCCTTTAGAATTCAATTCCGATGCAATTTCTGTGTTTCATCGTCAATAAGAAGGTGCAAGGTATACAGTATACCTAAAGTGAAGCAACGGAATCTAAAATTGAACTCACAGGAGAGGTTCTAATCATAGAATGTGAGACTGTCAGTCCTCTTTTACTTAAGTCGGCATTGTGCTTTTTGTATCAAATTCGGATGCAATTTCTGTGTTTCATCGTCAATAAGAAGGTCCAAGGGATAGAGTAAACCTGAAGTGATGCATTGGAATCCAAAACTGGACTCACAGGAGAGGTTCAAATCATAGTAAGTTAGAGTGTCAGTCCTCTTGTACTTATGCGGCAATGTGCCATGTGTATTAAATTCGGATGCAACATCTGTGTTTCATCGTCAATAAGATGGTGTAAGGTATACTGTAAACCTGAAGTGAACAATCGGAATCTAAAACTGGACTCACAGGAGAGGTTCAAGTCATAGAAAGTTAGAGTGACAGTCCTCTTGTACTTAAGTCGGCATTGTGCCTTTTGTATTAAATTCCGATGCAATTTCTGTGTTTCATCGTCAATAAGAAGGTGCTGGGTATACAGTAAGCCTGAAGTGAAGCATCGGAATTTAAAACTGGACTCACAGGAGGTTCAAATCATAGAAAGTGAGAGTGTCAGTCCTCTTGTACTTATGTCGACATTGTGCCTTTTGTATTAAATTTGGCTGCAATTTCTGTGTTTCATTATCAATAAGAAGGTGCAAGGTATACAGTAAACCTGAAGTGAAGCATCGGAATCTAAAACTGGACTCACAGGAGAGGTTCATATCATAGAAAGTTAGAGTGTCAATCCTCTTAAACTTAAGTTAGCGTTGTGCCTTCTGAATGTAATTCCGATGCAATTTCTGTGTTTCATCATCAATACGAAGGTCCAAGGTATACAGTAAACCTGAAGTTAAGCATCGGAATGTAAAACTGGACTCACCGGAGAGGTTCAAATCACTGAAAATTAGAGTGTCAGTCCTCTAGTACTTAAGTCGCCATTGTGACTTTTGTATCAAATTCGGACGCAATTTCTGTGTTTCATCGTCAATAAGAAGGTCCAAGGGATAAAGTAAACCTGAAGTGAAGCATCGGAATTTAAAACTGGACTCACAGGAGAGGCTCGAATCATAGAAAGTGAGAGTGTCAGTCCTCCTGTACCGAAGTCAGCATTGTGACTTTCGTATTAAATTCGGATGCAATTTCTGTGTTTCATCCTCAATATGAAGGTAAAACGGATACAGTAAACCTGAAGTGAAGCTTCGGAATCTAAAACTGGACTCATAGGAGACGTTGAAATCATAGAAAATTAGAGTGTCAGTCCTCTTGTACTTAAGTCGGCATTGTGCCATTTGTATTAAATTCGGACGCAATTTCTGTGTTTCATCGTCAATAAGAAGTTCCAAGGGATACAGTAAACCTGAAGTCAAGCATCGGAATCTAAAACTGGACTCACAGGAGAGGTTCAAATCATAGAAAGTTTGAGTGTAAGTCCACTTGTACTTAAGTGGGCATTGTGCCTTTTGAATTTCATTCCGATGCAAACTTCTGTGTTTCATCATCAATAAGAAGGTCCAAGGTATACTGTAAACCTGAAGTGAAGCATCGGAATCTAAAAATGGACTCACAGGAAAGATTCAAATCATAGTAAGTGAGAGTGTCAGTCCTCTTGTACTTAAGTCGGCATTGTGTCTTTTGTATTAAATTCGGATGCAATTTCTGTGTTTCATCGTCAATAAGAAGGTGCATGGTATACAGTAAACCTGAAGTGAAGCATCGGAATCTAAAACTGGATTCACAGGAGAGGTTCAAATCATAGATAGTGAGAGAGTCAGTCCTCTTTTACTTAAGACGCCATTGTGCCTTTTGTATTAAATTCGGATTCAATTTCTGTGTTTCATCGTCAATAAGAAGGTCCAAGGGATACAGTAAACCAGAAGTGAAGCATCGAAATCTAAAACTGGTCTCACAGGAGAGGTTCAAATCATAGAAAGTTAGAGTGTCAGTCCTCTTGTGCTTATGTCGGCATTGTAACTTTTGTGTTAATTTCTTATGCAATTTCTGGGTTTCATCGTCAATAAGAAGGTCCAAGGGATACAGTAAACCTGAAGTGAAGCATCGGAATCTAAAAGTGGACTCACAGGAGAAGTTCAAATCATAGAAATTTAGAGTATCAGTCCTCTTGTACTTAAGTCGGCATTGTGCCTTTAGAATTCAATTCCGATGCATTTTCTGTGTTTCATCGTCAATAAGAAGGTCCAAGGTATGCAGTAAACCTGAGATGAACCATCGGAATCTAAAACTGGACTCACAGGAGAGGTTCAAATCATAGATATTGAGAGTGTCAGCCCTCTTTTACTTAAGTTTGCATTGTGCCTTTTGAATTAAATTCGGATTCAATTTCTGTGTTTCAACGTCAGTAAGAAGGTCCAAGGGATACAGTAAACCTGAAGTGAAGCATCAGAATCTAAAACTGGACTCACAGGAGAGGTTCAAATCATAGAGAGTTAGAGTGTCAGTCCTCTTGTAATTAAGACTGCATTTTGCCTTTTGAATTTAATCCCGATGCAATATCTGTGTTTCATCGTCAATAAGAAGTTCCAAGGGATAGAGTAAACCTGAAGTGATGCATTGGAATCCAAAACTGGACTCACAGAAGGGTTCAAATCATAGTAAGTTAGAGTGTCAGTCCTCTTGTACTTATGCGGCAATGTGCCATGTGTATTAAATTCGGATGCAATATCTGTGTTTCATCGTCAATAAGATGGTGTAAGGTATACTGTAAACCTGAAGTGAACAATCGGAATCTAAAACTGGACTCACAGGAGAGGTTCAAATCATAGAAAGTTAGAGTGTCAGTCCTCTTGTACTTAAGTCGGCATTGTGCCTTTTGTATTAAATTCCGATGCAATTTCTGTGTTTCATCGTCAATAAGAAGGTGCTAGGTATACAGTAAGCCTGAAGTGAAGCATCGGAATTTAAAACTGGACTCACAGGAGAGGTTCAAATCATAGAAAGTGAGAGTGTCAGTCCTCTTGTACTTATGTCGACATTGTGCCTTTTGTACTAAATTTGGCTGCAATTTCTGTGTTTCATTGTCAATAAGAAGGTGCAAGGTATACAGTAAACCTGAAGTGAAGCATCGGAATCTAAAACTGGACTCACAGGAGAGGTTCATATCATAGAAAGTTAGAGTGTCAATCCTCTTATACTTAAGTTGGCGTTGTGCCTTCTGAATGTAATTCCGATGCAATTTCTGTGTTTCATCGTCAATACGAAGGTCCAAGGTATACAGTAAACCTGAAGTCAAGCATCGGAATGTAAAACTGGACTCACAGGAGAAGTTCAAATCACTGAAAATTAGAGTGTCAGTCCTCTAGTACTTAAGTCGGCATTGTGACTTTTGTATCAAATTCGGACGCAATTTCTGTGTTTCATCGTCAATAAGAAGGTCCAAGGGATAAAGTAAACCTGAAGTGAAGCATCGGAATTTAAAACTGGACTCACAGGAGAGGCTCAAATCATAGAAGGTGAGAGTGTCAGTCCTCTTGTACCGAAGTCAGCATCGTGACTTTTGTATTAAATTCGGATGCAATTTCTGTGTTTCATCGTCAATATGAAGGTAAAACGGATACAGTAAACCTGAAGTGAAGCTTCGGAATCTAAAACTGGACTCATAGGAGACGTTGAAATCTTATAAAGTTAGTGTGTCAGTCCTCTTGTACTTAAGTCGGCATTGTGCCATTTGTATTAAATTCAGATACAATTTCTGTGTTTCATCGTCAATAAGAAGTTCCAAGCGATACAGTAAAACTGAAGTCAAGCATCGGAATCTAAAACTGGACTCACAGGAGAGGTTCAAATCACAGAAAGTTTGAGTGTAAGTCCACTTGTACTTAAGTGGGCATTGTGCCTTTTGAATTTTATTCCGATGCAAATTTCTGTGTTTCATCGTCAATAAGAAGGTCCAAGGTATACAGTAAACCTGAAGTGAAGCATCGGAATCTAAAACTGGACTCACATGAAAGATTCAAATCATAGAAAGTGAGAGTGTCAGTCCTCTTGAACTTAAGTCGGCATTGTGTCTTTTGTATTAAATTCGGATGCAATTTCTGTGTTTCATCGTCAATAAGAAGGTGCATGGTATACAGTAAACCTGAAGTGAAGCATCGGAATCTAAAACTGGATTTACAGGAGAGGTTCAAATCATAGAAGTGAGAGTGTCAGTCCTCTTGTACTTAAGTCGGCATTGTGCCTTTTGTATTAAATTCGGATGCAATTTATGTGGTTCATCGTCAATAAGAAGGTCCAAGGTATACAGTAAACCTGAAGTGAAGCATTGGAATCTAAAACTGGACTCACAGGAGAGGTTCAAATCATAGAAAGTTAGAGTGTCAGTCCTCTTGTACTGAAGTCGGCATTGTGCCTTTAGAATTCAATTCCGATGCAATTTCTGTGTTTCATCGTCAATAAGAAGGTCCAAGGAATGCAGTAAACCTGAGATGAACCATCGGAATCTAAAACTGGACTCACAGGAGAGGTTCAAATCATAGATAGTGAGAGTGTCAGCCCTCTTTTACTTAAGTGGGCATTGTGCCTTTTGTATTAAATTTGGATTCAATTTCTGTGTTTCAACGTCAATAAGAAGGTCCAAGGGATACAGTATACCTGAAGTGAAGCATCGGAATCTAAAACTGGACTCACAGGAGAGGTTCTAATCATAGAAAGTTAGAGAGTGTCAGTCCACTTGTACTTAAGGCGGCATTGTGCCTTTTGATTTTAATTCCGATGCATTTTCTGTGTTTCATCGTCAATAAGAAGGTGCAAGGTATACAGTAAGCCTGAAGTGAAGCATCGGAATTTGAAACTGGACTCACAGGAGAGGTTCAAATCATAGAAAGTGAGAGTGTCAGTCCTCCTGTACTTATGTCGACATTGTGCCTTTTGTATTAAATTTGGCTGCAATTTCTGTGTTTCATTGTCATTAAGAAGGTGCAAGGTATACAGTAAACCTGAAGTGAAGCATCGGAATCTAAAACTGTACTCACAGGAGAGGTTCATATCATAGAAAGTTAGAGTGTCAATCCTCTTATACGTAAGTTGGCGTTGTGCCTTCTGAATGTAATTCCGATGCAATTTCTGTGTTACATCGTCAATACGAAGGTCCAAGGTATACAGTAAACCTGAAGTTATGCATCGGAATGTAAAACTGGACTCACAGGAGAGGTTCAAATCACTGTAAATTAGAGTGTCAGTCCTCTAGTACTTAAGTCGGCATTGTGACTTTTGTATCAAATTCGGACGCCATTTTTGTGTTTCATCGTCAATAAGAAGGTCCAAGGGATAAAGTAAACCTGAAGTGATGCATCGGAATTTAAAACTGGACTCACAGGAGAGGCTCAAATCATAGAAAGTGAGAGTGTCAGTCCTCTTGTACTTAAGTCGGCATTGTGCCTTTTGTATGAAATTCTTATGCAATTTCTGTGTTTCATCGTCAATAAGAAGGTGCATGTTATACAGTAAACCTGAAGTGAAGCATCGGAATCTAAAACTGGATTCACAGGAGAGGTTCATATCATAGAAGTGAGAGTGTCAGTCCTCTTGTACCGAAGTCAGCATTGTGACTTTTGTATTAAATTCGGATGCAGTTTCTGTGTTTCATCGTCAATATGAAGGTCCAACGGATACAGTAAACCTGAAGTGAAGCTTCGGAATCTAAAACTGGACTCATAGGAGTCGTTGAAATCATAGAAAGTTAGAGTGTCAGTCCTCTTGTACTTAAGTCGGCATTGTGCCATTTGTATTAAATTCGGATACAATTTCTGTGTTTCATCGACAATAAGAAGTTCCAAGCGATACAGTAAACCAGAAGTCAAGAATCGGAATCTAAAACTGGACTCACAGGAGAGGTTCAAATCATAGAAAGGTCGAGTGTAAGTCCACTTGTACTTAAGTGGGCATTGTGCCTTTTGAATTTCATTCCGATGCAAATTTCTGTGTTTCATCGTCAATAAGAAGGTCCAAGGTATACAGTAAACCTGAAGTGAAGCATCGGAATCTAAAACTGGACTCACAGGAGAGGTTCAAATCATAGATAGTGAGAGTGTCAGTCCTCTTTTACTTAAGTCGGCATTGTGCCTTTTGTATTAAATTTGGATTCAATTTCTGTGTCTCATCGTCAATAAGATGGTCCAAGTGATACAGTAAACCTGAAGTGATGCATCGGAATCTGAAACTGGACTCACAGGAGAGGTTCAAATCATAGAAAGTTAGTCAGTCCACATGTATTTAAGTCGGCATTGTGGCTTTTGTATTAAATTCGTATGCAATATCTGTGTTTAATCGTCAATAAGAAGGTCCAAGGGATACTGTAAACCTGAAGTGAAGCATCGGAATCTAAAACTGGACTCACAGGAGGGGTTCAAATCATAGAAAGTTAGAGTGTCAGTCCTCTTGTGCTTATGTCGGCATTGTGACTTTTGTGTTAATTTCTGATGCAATTTCTAAGTTTAATGGTCAATAAGAAGGTCCAAGGGATACAGTAAACCTGAAGTGAAGCATCGGAATCTAAAAGTGGACTCACAGGAGAGGCTCAAATCGTAGAAATTTAGAGTGTCAGTCCTCTTGTACTGAAGTCGGCATTGTGCCTTTAGAATTCAATTCCGATGCAATTTCTGTGTTTCATCGTCAATAAGAAGGTCCAAGGAATGCAGTAAACCTGAGATGAACCATCGGAATCTAAAACTGGACTCACAGGAGAGGTTCAAATCATAGATAGTGAGAGTGTCAGCCCTCTTTTACTTAAGTGGGCATTGTGCCTTTTGTATTAAATTTGGATTCAATTTCTGTGTTTCAACGTCAATAAGAAGGTCCAAGGGATACAGTATACCTGAAGTGAAGCATCGGAATCTAAAACTGGACTCACAGGAGAGGTTCTAATCATAGAAAGTTAGAGAGTGTCAGTCCACTTGTACTTAAGGCGGCATTGTGCCTTTTGATTTTAATTCCGATGCATTTTCTGTGTTTCATCGTCAATAAGAAGGTGCAAGGTATACAGTAAGCCTGAAGTGAAGCATCGGAATTTGAAACTGGACTCACAGGAGAGGTTCAAATCATAGAAAGTGAGAGTGTCAGTCCTCCTGTACTTATGTCGACATTGTGCCTTTTGTATTAAATTTGGCTGCAATTTCTGTGTTTCATTGTCATTAAGAAGGTGCAAGGTATACAGTAAACCTGAAGTGAAGCATCGGAATCTAAAACTGTACTCACAGGAGAGGTTCATATCATAGAAAGTTAGAGTGTCAATCCTCTTATACTTAAGTTGGCGTTGTGCCTTCTGAATGTAATTCCGATGCAATTTCTGTGTTTCATCGTCAATACGAAGGTCCAAGGTATACAGTAAACCTGAAGTTATGCATCGGAATGTAAAACTGGACTCACAGGAGAGGTTCAAATCACTGTAAATTAGAGTGTCAGTCCTCTAGTACTTAAGTCGGCATTGTGACTTTTGTATCAAATTCGGACGCCATTTTTGTGTTTCATCGTCAATAAGAAGGTCCAAGGGATAAAGTAAACCTGAAGTGATGCATCGGAATTTAAAACTGGACTCACAGGAGAGGCTCAAATCATAGAAAGTGAGAGTGTCAGTCCTCTTGTACTTAAGTCGGCATTGTGCCTTTTGTATGAAATTCTTATGCAATTTCTGTGTTTCATCGTCAATAAGAAGGTGCATGTTATACAGTAAACCTGAAGTGAAGCATCGGAATCTAAAACTGGATTCACAGGAGAGGTTCATATCATAGAAGTGAGAGTGTCAGTCCTCTTGTACCGAAGTCAGCATTCTGACTTTTGTATTAAATTCGGATGCAGTTTCTGTGTTTCATCGTCAATATGAAGGTCCAACGGATACAGTAAACCTGAAGTGAAGCTTCGGAATCTAAAACTGGACTCATAGGAGTCGTTGAAATCATAGAAAGTTAGAGTGTCAGTCCTCTTGTACTTAAGTCGGCATTGTGCCATTTGTATTAAATTCGGATACAATTTCTGTGTTTCATCGACAATAAGAAGTTCCAAGGGATACAGTAAACCAGAAGTCAAGCATCGGAATCTAAAACTGGACTCACAGGAGAGGTTCAAATCATAGAAAGGTCGAGTGTAAGTCCACTTGTACTTAAGTGGGCATTGTGCCTTTTGAATTTCATTCCGATGCAAATTTCTGTGTTTCATCGTCAATAAGAAGGTCCAAGGTATACAGTAAACCTGAAGTGAAGCATCGGAATCTAAAACTGGACTCACAGGAAAGATTCAATTCATAGAAAGTGAGAGTGTCAGTCCTCTTGTACTTAAGTCGGCATTGTGCCTTTTGTATGAAATTCTTATGCTATTTCTGTGTTTCATCGTCAATAAGAAGGTGCATGTTATACAGTAAACCTGAATTGAAGCATCGGAATCTAAAACTGGATTCACAGGAGAGGTTCATATCATAGAAGTGAGAGTGTCAGTCCTCTTGTACATAAGTCGGCATTGTGCCTTTTGTATTAAATTCAGATGCAATTTATGTGGTTCATCGTCAATAAGAAGGTCCAAGGTATACAGTAAACCTGAAGTGAAGCATCGGAATCTAAAACTGGACTCACAGGAGAGGTTCAAATCATAGATAGTGAGAGTGTCAGTCCTCTTTTACTTAAGTCGGCGTTGTGCCTTTTGTATTAAATTTCGATTCAATTTCTGTGTCTCATCGTCAATAAGATGGTCCAAGTGATACAGTAAACCTGAAGTGATGCATCGGAATCTAAAACTGGACTCACAGGAGAGGTTCAAATCATAGAAAGTTAGTCAGTCCTCCTGTATTTAAGTCGGCATTGTGCCTTTTGAATTAAATTCGGATGCAATATCTGTGTTTAATCGTCAATAAGAAGGTCCAAGGGATACAGTAAACCTGAAGTGAAGGATCGGAATCTAAATGTGGACTCACAGGAGAGGCTCAAATCATAGAAATTTAGAGTGTCAGTCCTCTTGTACTAAGTCGGCATTGTGCCTTTAGAATTCAATTCCGATGCAATTTCTGTGTTTCATCGTCAATAAGAAGGTCCAAGGTATGCAGTAAACCTGAGATGAACCATCGGAATCTGAAACTGGACTCACAAGAGAGGTCCAAATCATAGATAGTGAGAGTGTCAGCCCTCTTTTACTTAAGTGGGCATTCTGCCTTTTGTATTAAATTCGGATATAATTTCTGTGTTTCAACGTCAATAAGAAGGTCCAAGGGATACAGTAAACACGAAGTGAAGCATCGGAAACTAAAACTGGACTCACAGGAGAGGTACAAGTCATAGAAAGTTAGAGTGTAAGTCCTCTTGTACTTAAGTCAGCATTGTGCCTTTTGTATTAAATTCGGACGCAATTTCTGTGTTTTATCGTCAATAAGAAGGTCCAAGGGATACAGTAAACCTGAAGTGAAGCATCCGAATCTAAAACTGGACTCACAGGAGAGGTTCTAATCATAGAAAGTTAGAGAGTGTCAGTCCTCTTATACTTAAGTCGGCATTGTGCCTTTTGATTTTAATTCCGATGCAATTTCTGTGTTTCATCGTCAATAAGAAGGTGCAAGGTATACAGTAAACCTGAAGTGAAGCATCGGAAGCTAAAACTGGACTCACAGGAGAGGTTCAAATCATAGAGAGTAAAAGTGTCAGTCCTCTTGTAATTAAGTCGGCATTTTGAATTTTGAATTTAATCCCGATGCAATTTCTGTGTTTCATCGTCAATAAGAAGGTGCAAGGTATACAGCAAACCTGAAGTGAAGCATCGAAATCTAAAACTGGACTCACAGGAGAGGTTCAAGTCATAGAAAGTGAGAGTGTCAGTCCTCTTTTACTTGAGTCGACATTGTGACTTTTGTATTAAATTTGGCCGAAATTTCTGTGTTTCATCGTCAATAAGAAGGTGCAAGGTGTACAGAAACCTGAAGTGAAGCATCGGAATCTAAAACTGGACTCACAGGAGAGGTTCAAATCATAGAATGTGAGACTGTCAGTCCTCTTTTACTTAAGACGGCATTGTGCTTTTTGTATCAAATTCGGACGCAATTACTGTGTTTCATCGTCAATAAGAAGGTCCAAGGGATAAAGTAAACCTGAAGTGAAGCAACGGAATTTAAAACTGGACTCACAGGAGAGGCTCTAATCATAGAAAGTGAGAGTGTCAGTCCTCTTGTACCGAAGTCAGCATTGTGACTTTTGTATTAAATTCGGATGCAATTTCTGTGTTTCATCGTCAATATGAAGTCCAACGGATACAGTAAACCTGAAGTGAAGCTTCGGAATCTAAAACTGGACTCATAGGAGAGGTTGAAATCATAGAAAGTTAGAGTGTCGGTCCTCTTGTACTTAAGTCGGCATTGTGCCATTTTATTAAATTCGCATACAATTTCTGTGTTTCATCGTCAATAAGAAGTTTCAAGGTATACAGTAAACCTGAAGTCAAGCATCGGAATCTAAAACTGGACTCACAGGAGAGGTTCAAATCATAGAAAGTTTGAGTGTAAGTCCTCTTGTACTTAAGTCGGCATTGTGCCTTTTGAATTTAGTTCCGATGCAAATTTCTGTGTTTCATCGTCAATAAGAAGGTCCAAGGTATACAGTAAACCAGAAGTGAAGCATCGGAATCTAAAACTGGACTCACAGGAAAGGTTCAAATCATAGAAAGTGAGAGTGTCAGTCCTCTTGTACTTAAGTCGGCATTGTTCCTTTTGTATTAAATTCGGATGCAATTTCTGTGTTTCATCGTCAATAAGAAGGTGCATGGTATACAGTAAACCTGAAGTGAAGCATCGGAATCTAAAACTGGACTCACAGGAGAGGTTCAAATCATAGAAAGTGAGAGTGTCAGTCCTCTTGTACTTAAGTCGGCATTGTGCCTTTTGTATTAAATTAGGATGCAATTTATGTGTTTCATCGTCAATAAGAAGGTCCAAGGTATACAGTAAACCTGAAGTGAAGCATCGGAATCTAAAACTGGACTCACAGGAGGGGTTCAAATCATAGATAGTGAGAGTGTCAGTCCTCTTTTACTTAAGTCGGCATTGTGCCTTTTGTATTAAATATGGATTCAATTTCGGTGTCTCATCGTCAATAAGATGGTCCAAGAGATACAGTAAACCTGAAGTGATGCATCGGAATCTAAAACTGGACTCACAGGAGAGGTTCAAAACATAGAAAGGTAGTCAGTCCTCTTGTATTTAAGTCGGCTTTGTGCCTCTTGTATTAAATTCGGATGCAATTTCTGTGTTTAATCGTCAATAAGAAGGTCCAAGGGATAAAGTAAACCTGAAGTGAAGCATCGGAATCTAAAACTGGACTCACAGGAGTGGTTCAAATCATAGAAAGTGAGAGTGTCAGTCCTCTTGTACTTAAGTCGGCATTGTGCATTTTGTATTAAATTCCGATGCAATTTCAGTGTTTCATCGTCAATAAGAAGGTGCTAGGTATACAGTAAGCCTGAAGTGAAGCATCGGAATCTAAAACTGGACTCACAGGAGAGGTTCAAATCATAGAGATGGAGAGTGTCAGTCCTCTTGTACTTAAGTCGACATTGTGCCTTTTGTATTAAATTTGGCTGCAATTTCTGTGTTTCATCGTCAATAAGAATGTGCAAGGCATACAGAAAGCCTGAAGTGAAGCATCGGAATCTAAAACTGGACTCACAGGAGAGGTTCAAATCACTGTAAATTAGAGTGTCAGTCCTCTAGTACTTAAGTCGGCATTGTGACTTTTGTATCAAATTCGGACGCCATTTTTGTGTTTCATCGTCAATAAGAAGGTCCAAGGGATAAAGTAAACCTGAAGTGATGCATCTGCATCGGAATTTAAAACTGGACTCACAGGAGAGGCTCAAATCATAGAAAGTGAGAGTGTCAGTCCTCTTGTACTTAAGTCGGCATTGTGCCTTTTGTATGAAATTCTTATGCAATTTCTGTGTTTCATCGTCAATAAGAAGGTGCATGTTATACAGTAAACCTGAAGTGAAGCATCGGAATCTAAAACTGGATTCACAGGAGAGGTTCATATCATAGAAGTGAGAGTGTCAGTCCTCTTGTACCGAAGTCAGCATTGTGACTTTTGTATTAAATTCGGATGCAGTTTCTGTGTTTCATCGTCAATATGAAGGTCCAACGGATACAGTAAACCTGAAGTGAAGCTTCGGAATCTAAAACTGGACTCATAGGAGTCGTTGAAATCATAGAAAGTTAGAGTGTCAGTCCTCTTGTACTTAAGTCGGCATTGTGCCATTTGTATTAAATTCGGATACAATTTCTGTGTTTCATCGACAATAAGAAGTTCCAAGGGATACAGTAAACCAGAAGTCAAGCATCGGAATCTAAAACTGGACTCACAGGAGAGGTTCAAATCATAGAAAGGTCGAGTGTAAGTCCACTTGTACTTAAGTGGGCATTGTGCCTTTTGAATTTCATTCCGATGCAAATTTCTGTGTTTCATCGTCAATAAGAAGGTCCAAGGTATACAGTAAACCTGAAGTGAAGCATCGGAATCTAAAACTGGACTCACAGGAAAGATTCAATTCATAGAAAGTGAGAGTGTCAGTCCTCTTGTACTTAAGTCGGCATTGTGCCTTTTGTATGAAATTCTTATGCTATTTCTGTGTTTCATCGTCAATAAGAAGGTGCATGTTATACAGTAAACCTGAATTGAAGCATCGGAATCTAAAACTGGATTCACAGGAGAGGTTCATATCATAGAAGTGAGAGTGTCAGTCCTCTTGTACATAAGTCGGCATTGTGCCTTTTGTATTAAATTCAGATGCAATTTATGTGGTTCATCGTCAATAAGAAGGTCCAAGGTATACAGTAAACCTGAAGTGAAGCATCGGAATCTAAAACTGGACTCACAGGAGAGGTTCAAATCATAGATAGTGAGAGTGTCAGTCCTCTTTTACTTAAGTCGGCGTTGTGCCTTTTGTATTAAATTTCGATTCAATTTCTGTGTCTCATCGTCAATAAGATGGTCCAAGTGATACAGTAAACCTGAAGTGATGCATCGGAATCTAAAACTGGACTCACAGGAGAGGTTCAAATCATAGAAAGTTAGTCAGTCCTCCTGTATTTAAGTCGGCATTGTGCCTTTTGAATTAAATTCGGATGCAATATCTGTGTTTAATCGTCAATAAGAAGGTCCAAGGGATACAGTAAACCTGAAGTGAAGCATTGGAATCTAAAACTGGACTCACAGGAGAGGTTCAAATCATACAAAGTGAGAGTGTCATTCCTCTTGTACTGAAGTCGGCATTGTGCCTTTTGTATTAAATTCCGATTCAATTTCAGTGTTTCATCTTCAATAAGACGGTGCTAGGTATACAGTAAGCCTGAAGTGAAGCATCGGAATCTAAAACTGGACTCACAGGAGAGGTTCAAATCATAGAAAGTGAGAGTGTCAGTCCTCTTGTACTTAAGTCGACATTGTGCCTTTTGTATTAAATTTGGCTGCAATTTCTGTGTTTCATCGTCAGTGAGAAGGTGCAAGGTATACAGTAAACCTGAAGTGAAGCATCGGAATCTAAAACTGGACTCACAGGAGAGGTTCATATCATAGATAGTGAGAGTGTCAGTCCTCTTATACTAAAGACGGCATTAAATTCGGAATCAATTTCTGTGATTCATCGTCAATAAGAAGGTCCAAGGGATACAGTAAACCAGAAGTGAAGCATCGAAATCTAAAACTGGTCTCACAGGAGAGGTTAAAATCATAGAAAGTTAGAGTGTCAGTCCTCTTGTGCTTATGTCGGCATTGTGACTTTTGTGTTAATTTCTGATGCAATTTCTGGGTTTCATCGTCAATAAGAAGGTCCAAGGGATACAGTAAACCTGAAGTGAAGCATCGGAATCTAAATGTGGACTCACAGGAGAGGCTCAAATCATAGAAATTTAGAGTGTCAGTCCTCTTGTACTTAAGTCGGCATTGTGCCTTTAGAATTCAATTCCGATGCAATTTCTGTGTTTCATCGTCAATAAGAAGGTCCAAGGTATGCAGTAAACCTGAGATGAACCATCGGAATCTGAAACTGGACTCACAAGAGAGGTCCAAATCATAGATAGTGAGAGTGTCAGCCCTCTTTTACTTAAGTGGGCATTCTGCCTTTTGTATTAAATTCGGATATAATTTCTGTGTTTCAACGTCAATAAGAAGGTCCAAGGGATACAGTAAACACGAAGTGAAGCATCGGAAACTAAAACTGGACTCACAGGAGAGGTACAAGTCATAGAAAGTTAGAGTGTAAGTCCTCTTGTACTTAAGTCAGCATTGTGCCTTTTGTATTAAATTCGGACGCAATTTCTGTGTTTTATCGTCAATAAGAAGGTCCAAGGGATACAGTAAACCTGAAGTGAAGCATCCGAATCTAAAACTGGACTCACAGGAGAGGTTCTAATCATAGAAAGTTAGAGAGTGTCAGTCCTCTTATACTTAAGTCGGCATTGTGCCTTTTGATTTTAATTCCGATGCAATTTCTGTGTTTCATCGTCAATAAGAAGGTGCAAGGTATACAGTAAACCTGAAGTGAAGCATCGGAAGCTAAAACTGGACTCACAGGAGAGGTTCAAATCATAGAGAGTAAAAGTGTCAGTCCTCTTGTAATTAAGTCGGCATTTTGAATTTTGAATTTAATCCCGATGCAATTTCTGTGTTTCATCGTCAATAAGAAGGTGCAAGGTATACAGCAAACCTGAAGTGAAGCATCGAAATCTAAAACTGGACTCACAGGAGAGGTTCAAATCATAGAAAGTGAGAGTGTCAGTCCTCTTTTACTTGAGTCGACATTGTGACTTTTGTATTAAATTTGGCCGAAATTTCTGTGTTTCATCGTCAATAAGAAGGTGCAAGGTGTACAGAAACCTGAAGTGAAGCATCGGAATCTAAAACTGGACTCACAGGAGAGGTTCAAATCATAGAATGTGAGACTGTCAGTCCTCTTTTACTTAAGACGGCATTGTGCTTTTTGTATCAAATTCGGACGCAATTACTGTGTTTCATCGTCAATAAGAAGGTCCAAGGGATAAAGTAAACCTGAAGTGAAGCAACGGAATTTAAAACTGGACTCACAGGAGAGGCTCTAATCATAGAAAGTGAGAGTGTCAGTCCTCTTGTACCGAAGTCAGCATTGTGACTTTTGTATTAAATTCGGATGCAATTTCTGTGTTTCATCGTCAATATGAAGTCCAACGGATACAGTAAACCTGAAGTGAAGCTTCGGAATCTAAAACTGGACTCATAGGAGAGGTTGAAATCATAGAAAGTTAGAGTGTCGGTCCTCTTGTACTTAAGTCGGCATTGTGCCATTTTATTAAATTCGCATACAATTTCTGTGTTTCATCGTCAATAAGAAGTTTCAAGGTATACAGTAAACCTGAAGTCAAGCATCGGAATCTAAAACTGGACTCACAGGAGAGGTTCAAATCATAGAAAGTTTGAGTGTAAGTCCTCTTGTACTTAAGTCGGCATTGTGCCTTTTGAATTTAGTTCCGATGCAAATTTCTGTGTTTCATCGTCAATAAGAAGGTCCAAGGTATACAGTAAACCAGAAGTGAAGCATCGGAATCTAAAACTGGACTCACAGGAAAGGTTCAAATCATAGAAAGTGAGAGTGTCAGTCCTCTTGTACTTAAGTCGGCATTGTTCCTTTTGTATTAAATTCGGATGCAATTTCTGTGTTTCATCGTCAATAAGAAGGTGCATGGTATACAGTAAACCTGAAGTGAAGCATCGGAATCTAAAACTGGACTCACAGGAGAGGTTCAAATCATAGAAAGTGAGAGTGTCAGTCCTCTTGTACTTAAGTCGGCATTGTGCCTTTTGTATTAAATTAGGATGCAATTTATGTGTTTCATCGTCAATAAGAAGGTCCAAGGTATACAGTAAACCTGAAGTGAAGCATCGGAATCTAAAACTGGACTCACAGGAGGGGTTCAAATCATAGATAGTGAGAGTGTCAGTCCTCTTTTACTTAAGTCGGCATTGTGCCTTTTGTATTAAATATGGATTCAATTTCGGTGTCTCATCGTCAATAAGATGGTCCAAGAGATACAGTAAACCTGAAGTGATGCATCGGAATCTAAAACTGGACTCACAGGAGAGGTTCAAAACATAGAAAGGTAGTCAGTCCTCTTGTATTTAAGTCGGCTTTGTGCCTCTTGTATTAAATTCGGATGCAATTTCTGTGTTTAATCGTCAATAAGAAGGTCCAAGGGATAAAGTAAACCTGAAGTGAAGCATCGGAATCTAAAACTGGACTCACAGGAGTGGTTCAAATCATAGAAAGTGAGAGTGTCAGTCCTCTTGTACTTAAGTCGGCATTGTGCATTTTGTATTAAATTCCGATGCAATTTCAGTGTTTCATCGTCAATAAGAAGGTGCTAGGTATACAGTAAGCCTGAAGTGAAGCATCGGAATCTAAAACTGGACTCACAGGAGAGGTTCAAATCATAGAGATGGAGAGTGTCAGTCCTCTTGTACTTAAGTCGACATTGTGCCTTTTGTATTAAATTTGGCTGCAATTTCTGTGTTTCATCGTCAATAAGAATGTGCAAGGCATACAGAAAGCCTGAAGTGAAGCATCGGAATCTAAAACTGGACTCACAGGAGAGGTTCATATCATGGAAAATTAGAGTGTCAATTCTCTTATACTTAAGTAGGCGTTGTGCCTTCTGAATGTAATTCCGATGCAATTTCTGTGTTTCATCGTCAAGACGAAGATCCAAGGTATACAGTAAACCTGAAGTTAAGCATCGGAATGTAAAACTGAACTCACAGGAGAGGTTCAAATCATAGAAAATTAGAGTGTCAGTCCTCTTGTACTAAAGTCGGCATTGTGCCATTTGTATTAAATTCGGATACAATTTCTGTGATTTAACGTAAATAAGAAGTTCCAAGGGATACAGTAAACCTGAGATCAAGCATCGGAATCTAAAACTGGACTCACAGGAGAGGTTCAAATCATAGAAAGTTAGAGTGTAAGTCCTCTTGTACTTAAGTCGGCATTGTGCCTTTTGAATTTAATTCCGATGCAATTTCTGTGTTTCATCGTCAATAAGAAGGTCCAAGGTATGCAGTAAACCTGAGATGAACCATCGGAATCTAAAACTGGACTCACAGGAGAGGTTCAAATCATAGATAGTGAGAGTGTCAGATCTCTTTTACATAAGTCGGCATTGTGCCTTTTGTATTAAATTCGGATTGAATTTCTGTGTTTCAACGTCAATAAAAAGGTCCCAGGGATACAGTAAACACGAAGTGAAGCATCGGAAACTAAAACTGGACTCACAGGGGAGGTACAAATCATAGAAAGTTAGAGTGTCAGTCCTCTTGTACTTAAGTCGGCATTGTTCCTTTTGTATTAAATTCGGATGCAATTTCTGTGTTTCATCGTCAATAAGAAGGTGCTAGGTATACAGTAAGCCTGAAGTGAAGCATCGGAATCTAAAACTGGACTCACAGGAGAGGTTCAAAGCATAGAAAGTTAGTCAGTCCTCTTGTACTTAAGTCGGCATTGTGCCTTTTGTATTAAATTCGGATGCAATTTCTGTGTTTAATCGTCAATAAGAAGGTCCAAGGGATACAGTAAACCTGAAGTGAAGCTTTGGAATCTAAAACTGGACTCACAGGAGTGGTTCAAATCATAGACAGTGAGACTGTCAGTCCTCTTGTACTTAAGTCGGCATTGTGCCTTTTGTATTAAATTCCGATGCAATTTCAGTGTTTCATCGTCAATAAGAAAGTGCTAGGTATACAGTAAGCCTGAAGTGAAGCATCGGAATCTAAAACTGGACTCACAGGAGAGGTTCAAATCACAGAGAGTGAGAGTGCCAGTCCTCTTGTACTTAAGTCGACATTGTGCCTTTTGTATTAAATTTGGCTGCAATTTCTGTGTTTCATTATCAATAAGAAGGTGCAAGGTATACAGTAAACCAGAAGTGAAGCATCGAAATCTAAAACTGGTCTCACAGGAGAGGTTCAAATCATAGAAAGTTAGAGTGTCAGTCCTCTTGTGCTTATGTCGGCATTGTAACTTTTGTGTTAATTTCTGGTGCAATTTCTGGGTTTCATCGTCAATAAGAAGGTCCAAGGGATACAGTAAACCTGAAGTGAAGCATCGGAATCTAAAAGTGGACTCACAGGAGAAGTTCAAACCATAGAAATTTAGAGTGTCAGTCCTCTTGTACTTAAGTCGGCATTGTGCCTTTAGAATTCAATTCCGATGCATTTTCTGTGTTTCATCGTCAATAAGAAGGTCCAAGGTATGCAGTAAACCTGAGATGAACCATCGGAATCTAAAACTGGACTCACAGGAGAGGTTCAAATCATAGATATTGAGAGTGTCAGCCCTCTTTTACTTAAGTGGGCATTGTGCCTTTTGTATTAAATTCGGATTCAATTTCTGTGTTTCAACGTCAATAAGAAGGTCCAAGGGATACAGTAAACCTGAAGTGAAGCATCAGAATCTAAAACTGGACTCACAGGAGAGGTTCAAATCATAGAGAGTTAGAGTGTCAGTCCTCTTGTAATTAAGTCTGCATTTTGCCTTTTGAATTTAATCCCGATGCAAATTCTGTGTTTCATCGTCAATAAGAAGGTCCAGGGGATAGAGTAAACCTGAAGTGATGCATTGGAATCCAAAACTGGACTCACAGGAGAGGTTCAAATCGTAGTAAGTTAGAGTGTCAGTCCTCTTGTACTTATGCGGCAATGTGCCATGTGTATTAAATTCGGATGCAATATCTGTGTTTCATCGTCAATAAGACGGTGTAAGGTATACTGTAAACCTGAAGTGAACAATCGGAATCTAAAACTGGACTCACAGGAGAGGTTCAAATCATAGAAAGTTAGAGTGTCAGTCCTCTTGTACTTAAGTCGGCATTGTGCCTTTTGTATTATATTCCGATGCAATTTCTGTGATTCATCGTCAATAAGAAGGTGCTAGGTATACAGTAAGCCTGAAGTGAAGCATCGGAATTTAAAACTGGACTCACAGGAGAGGTTCAAATCATGGAAAGTGAGAGTGTCAGTCCTCTTGTACTTATGTCGACATTGTGCCTTTTGTATTAAATTTGGCTGCAATTTCTGTGTTTCATTGTCAATAAGAAGGTGCAAGGTATACAGTAATCCTGAAGTGAAGCATCGGAATCTAAAACTGGACTCGCAGGAGAGGTTCATATCATAGAAAGTTAGAATGTCAATCCTCTTATACTTAAGTTGGCGTTGTGCCTTCTGAATGTAATTCCGATGCAATTTCTGTGTTTCATCGTCAATACGAAGGTCCAAGGTATACAGTAAACCTGAAGTTAAGCATCGGAATGTAAAACTGGACTCACAGGAGAGGTTCAAATCACTGAAAATTAGAGTGTCAGTCCTCTAGTACTTAAGTCGGCATTGTGACTTTTGTATCAAATTCGGACGCAATTTCTGTGTTTCATCGTCAATAAGAAGGTCCAAGGGATAAAGTAAACCTGAAGTGAAGCATCGGAATTTAAAACTGGACTCACAGGAGAGGCTCAAATCATAGAAAGTGAGAGTGTCAGTCCTCTTGTACCGAAGTCAGCATCGTGACTTTTGTATTAAATTCGGATGCAATTTCTGTGTTTCATCGTCAATATGAAGGTAAAACGGATACAGTAAACCTGAAGTGAAGCTTCGGAATCTAAAACTGGACTCATAGGAGACGTTGAAATCTTATAAAGTTAGTGTGTCAGTCCTCTTGTACATAAGTCGGCATTGTGCCATTTGTATTAAATTCAGATACAATTTCTGTGTTTCATCGTCAATAAGAAGTTCCAAGCGATACAGTAAACCTGAAGTCAAGCATCGGAATCTAAAACTGGACTCACAGGAGAGGTT
Source organism: Schistocerca americana (assembly GCF_021461395.2). Taxonomy (NCBI): domain Eukaryota; kingdom Metazoa; phylum Arthropoda; class Insecta; order Orthoptera; family Acrididae; genus Schistocerca; species Schistocerca americana. The sequence continues at coordinate 61,236,048 of NC_060125.1, read as the reverse complement.
CAAATCACAGAAAGTTTGAGTGTAAGTCCACTTGTACTTAAGTGGGCATTGTGCCTTTTGAATTTCATTCCGATGCAAATTTCTGTGTTTCATCGTCAATAAGAAGATCCAAGGTATACAGTAAACCTGAAGTGAAGCATCGGAATCTAAAACTGGACTCACAGGAAAGATTCAAATCATAGAAAGTGAGAGTGTCAGTCCTCTTGAACTTAAGTCGGCATTGTGTCTTTTGTATTAAATTCGGATGCAATTTCTGTGTTTCATCGTCAATAAGAAGGTGCAAGGCATACAGTAAACCTGAAGTGAAGCATCGGAATCTAAAACTGGATTCACAGGAGGGGTTCAAATCATAGAAGTGAGAGTGTCAGTCCTCTTGTACTTAAGTCGGCATTGTGCCTTTTGTATGAAATTCGGATGCAATTTATGTGGTTCATCGTCAATAAGAAGGTCCAAGGTATACAGTAAACCTGAAGTGAAGCATTGGAATCTAAAACAGGACTCACAGGAGAGGTTCAAATCATAGATAGTGAGAGTGTCAGTCCTCTTTTACTTAAGTAAGCATTGTGCCTTTTGTATTAAATTTGGATTCAATTTCTGTGTCTCATCGTCAATAAGATGGTCCAAGTGATACAGTAAACCTGAAGTGATGCATCGGAATCTGAAACTGGACTCACAGGAGAGGTTCAAATCATAGAAAGTTAGTCAGTCCACATGTATTTAAGTCGGCATTGTGCCTTTTGTATTAAATTCGGATGCAATATCTGTGTTTAATCGTCAATAAGAAGGTCCAAGGGATACAGTAAACCTGAAGTGAAGCATCGGAATCTAAAACTGGACTCACAGGAGAGGTTCAAATCACAGAGAGTGAGAGTGCCAGTCCTCTTGTACTTAAGTCGACATTGTGCCTTTTGTATTAAATTTGGCTGCAATTTCTGTGTTTCATTATCAATAAGAAGGTGCAAGGTATACAGTAAACCAGAAGTGAAGCATCGAAATCTAAAACTGGTCTCACAGGAGAGGTTCAAATCATAGAAAGTTAGAGTGTCAGTCCTCTTGTGCTTATGTCGGCATTGTAACTTTTGTGTTAATTTCTGATGCAATTTCTGGGTTTCATCGTCAATAAGAAGGTCCAAGGGATACAGTAAACCTGAAGTGAAGCATCGGAATCTAAAAGTGGACTCACAGGAGAAGTTCAAACCATAGAAATTTAGAGTGTCAGTCCTCTTGTACTTAAGTCGGCATTGTGCCTTTAGAATTCAATTCCGATGCATTTTCTGTGTTTCATCGTCAATAAGAAGGTCCAAGGTATGCAGTAAACCTGAGATGAACCATCGGAATCTAAAACTGGACTCACAGGAGAGGTTCAAATCATAGATATTGAGAGTGTCAGCCCTCTTTTACTTAAGTGGGCATTGTGCCTTTTGTATTAAATTCGGATTCAATTTCTGTGTTTCAACGTCAATAAGAAGGTCCAAGGGATACAGTAAACCTGAAGTGAAGCATCAGAATCTAAAACTGGACTCACAGGAGAGGTTCAAATCATAGAGAGTTAGAGTGTCAGTCCTCTTGTAATTAAGTCTGCATTTTGCCTTTTGAATTTAATCCCGATGCAATTTCTGTGTTTCATCGTCAATAAGAAGGTCCAAGGGATAGAGTAAACCTGAAGTGATGCATTGGAATCCAAAACTGGACTCACAGGAGAGGTTCAAATCGTAGTAAGTTAGAGTGTCAGTCCTCTTGTACTTATGCGGCAATGTGCCATGTGTATTAAATTCGGATGCAATATCTGTGTTTCATCGTCAATAAGACGGTGTAAGGTATACTGTAAACCTGAAGTGAACAATCGGAATCTAAAACTGGACTCACAGGAGAGGTTCAAATCATAGAAAGTTAGAGTGTCAGTCCTCTTGTACTTAAGTCGGCATTGTGCCTTTTGTATTATATTCCGATGCAATTTCTGTGATTCATCGTCAATAAGAAGGTGCTAGGTATACAGTAAGCCTGAAGTGAAGCATCGGAATTTAAAACTGGACTCACAGGAGAGGTTCAAATCATGGAAAGTGAGAGTGTCAGTCCTCTTGTACTTATGTCGACATTGTGCCTTTTGTATTAAATTTGGCTGCAATTTCTGTGTTTCATTGTCAATAAGAAGGTGCAAGGTATACAGTAATCCTGAAGTGAAGCATCGGAATCCAAAACTGGACTCGCAGGAAAGGTTCATATCATAGAAAGTTAGAATGTCAATCCTCTTATACTTAAGTTGGCGTTGTGCCTTCTAAATGTAATTCCGATGCAATTTCTGTGTTTCATCGTCAATACGAAGGTCCAAGGTATACAGTAAACCTGAAGTTAAGCATCGGAATGTAAAACTGGACTCACAGGAGAGGTTCAAATCACTGAAAATTAGAGTGTCAGTCCTCTAGTACTTAAGTCGGCATTGTGACTTTTGTATCAAATTCGGACGCAATTTCTGTGTTTCATCGTCAATAAGAAGGTCCAAGGGATAAAGTAAACCTGAAGTGAAGCATCGGAATTTAAAACTGGACTCACAGGAGAGGCTCAAATCATAGAAAGTGAGAGTGTCAGTCCTCTTGTACCGAAGTCAGCATCGTGACTTTTGTATTAAATTCGGATGCAATTTCTGTGTTTCATCGTCAATATGAAGGTAAAACGGATACAGTAAACCTGAAGTGAAGCTTCGGAATCTAAAACTGGACTCATAGGAGACGTTGAAATCTTATAAAGTTAGTGTGTCAGTCCTCTTGTACATAAGTCGGCATTGTGCCATTTGTATTAAATTCAGATACAATTTCTGTGTTTCATCGTCAATAAGAAGTTCCAAGCGATACAGTAAACCTGAAGTCAAGCATCGGAATCTAAAACTGGACTCACAGGAGAGGTTCAAATCATAGAAAGTTTGAGTGTAAGTCCACTTGTACTTAAGTGGGCATTGTGCCTTTTGAATTTCATTCCGATGCAAATTTCTGTGTTTCATCGTCAATAAGAAGGTCCAAGGTATACAGTAAACCTGAAGTGAAGCATCGGAATCTAAAACTGGACTCACAGGAAAGATTCAAATCATAGAAAGTGAGAGTGTCAGTCCTCTTGAACTTAAGTCGGCATTGTGTCTTTTGTATTAAATTCGGATGCAATTTCTGTGTTTCATCGGCAATAAGAAGGTGCATGGCTTACAGTAAACCTGAAATGAAGCATCGGAATCTAAAACTGGATTCACAGGAGGGGTTCAAATCATAGAAGTGAGAGTGTCAGTCCTCTTGTACTTAAGTCGGCATTGTGCCTTTTGTATGAAATTCGGATGCAATTTATGTGGTTCATCGTCAATAAGAAGGTCCAAGGTATACAGTAAACCTGAAGTGAAGCATTGGAATCTAAAACTGGACTCACAGGAGAGGTTCAAATCATAGATAGTGAGAGTGTCAGTCCTCTTTTACTTAAGTAAGCATTGTGCCTTTTGTATTAAATTTGGATTCAATTTCTGTGTCTCATCGTCAATAAGATGGTCCAAGTGATACAGTAAACCTGAAGTGATGCATCGGAATCTGAAACTGGACTCACAGGAGAGGTTCAAATCATAGAAAGTTAGTCAGTCCACATGTATTTAAGTCGGCATTGTGCCTTTTGTATTAAATTCGGATGCAATATCTGTGTTTAATCGTCAATAAGAAGGTCCAAGGGATACAGTAAACCTGAAGTGAAGCATCGGAATCTAAAACTGGACTCAAAGGAGAGGTTCAAATCATAGAAAGTTAGAGTGTCAGTCCTCTTGTGCTTATGTCGGCATTGTGACTTTTGTGTTAATTTCTGACGCAATTTCTGGGTTTCATCGTCAATAAGAAGGTCCAAGGGATACAGTAAACCTGAAGTGAAGCATCGGAATCTAAAAGTGGACTCACAGGAGAGGCTCAAATCGTAGAAATTTAGAGTGTCAGTCCTCTTGTACTTAAGTCGGCATTGTGCCTTTAGTATTCAATTCCGATGCAATTTCTGTGTTTCATCGTCAATAAGAAGGTCCAAGGAATGCAGTAAACCTGAGATGAACCATCGGAATCTAAAACTGGACTCACAGGAGAGGTTCAAATCATAGATAGTGAGAGTGTCAGCCCTCTTTTACTTAAGTGGGCATTGTGCCTTTTGTATTAAATTTGGATTCAATTTCTGTGTTTCAACGTCAATAAGAAGGTCCAAGGGATACAGTATACCTGAAGTGAAGCATCGGAATCTAAAACTGGACTCACAGGAGAGGTTCTAATCATAGAAAGTTAGAGAGTGTCAGTCCACTTGTACTTAAGGCGGCATTGTGCTTTTTGATTTTAATTCCGATGCATTTTCTGTGTTTCATCGTCAATTAGAAGGTGCAGGGTATACAGTAAACCTGAAGTGAAGCATCGGAATCTAAAACTGGACTCACAGGAGAGGTTCAAATCATAGAGAGTGAGAGTGTCAGTCCTCTTGTACTCATGACGACATTGTGCCTTTTGTATTAAATTCGGCTGCAATTTCTGTGTTTCATTGTCAATAAGAAGGTGCAAGGTATACAGTAAACCTGAAGTGAAGCATCGGAATCTAAAACTGTACTCACAGGAGAGGTTCATATCATAGAAAGTTAGAGTGTCAATCCTCTTATACTTAAGTTGGCGTTGTGCCTTCTGAATGTAATTCCGATGCAATTTTTGTGTTTCATCGTCAATACGAAGGTCCAAGGTATACAGTAAACCTGAAGTTAAGCATCGGAATGTAAAACTGGACTCACAGGAGAGGTTCAAATCACTGTAAATTAGAGTGTCAGTCCTCTAGTACTTAAATCGGCATTGTGACTTTTGTATCAAATTCGGACGCCATTTTTGTGTTTCATCGTCAATAAGAAGGTCCAAGGGATAAAGTAAACCTGAAGTGATGCATCGGAATTTAAAACTGGACTCACAGGAGAGGCTCAAATCATAGAAAGTGAGAGTGTCAGTCCTCTTGTACCGAAGTCAGCATTGTGACTTTTGTATTAAATTCGGATGCAATTTCTGTGTTTCATCGTCAATATGAAGGTCCAACGGATACAGTAAACCTGAAGTGAAGCTTCGGAATCTAAAACTGGACTCATGGGAGACGTTGAAATCATAGAAAGTTAGAGTGTCAGTCCTCTTGTACTTAAGTCGGCATTGTGCCATTTGTATTAAATTCGGATACAATTTCTGTGTTTCATCGACAATAAGAAGTTCCAAGGGATACAGTAAACCAGAAGTCAAGCATCGGAATCTAAAACTGGACTCACAGGAGAGGTTCAAATCAAGGAAAGTTTGAGTGTAAGTCCACTTGTACTTAAGTGGGCATTGTGCCTTTTGAATTTCATTCCGATGCAAATTTCTGTGTTTCATCGTCAATAAGAAGGTCCAAGGTATACAGTAAACCTGAAGTGAAGCATCGGAATCTAAAACTGGACTCACAGGAAAGATTCAATTCATAGAAAGTGGGAGTGTCAGTCCTCTTGTACTTAAGTCGGCATTGTGCCTTTTGTATGAAATTCTTATGCAATTTCTGTGTTTCATCGTCAATAAGAAGGTGCATGTTATACAGTAAACCTGAAGTGAAGCATCGGAATCTAAAACTGGACTCACAGGAGAGGTTCAAATCATAGATAGTGAGAGTGTCAGTCCTCTTTTACTTAAGTCGGCGTTGTGCCTTTTGTATTAAATTTGGATTCAATTTCTGTGTCTCATCGTCAATAAGATGGTCCAAGTGATACAGTTAACCTGAAGTGATGCTTCGGAATCTAAAACTGGACTCACAGGAGAGGTTCAAATCATAGAAAGTTAGTCAATTCGCTTGTAGTTAAGTCGGCATTGTGCCTTTTGTATTAAATTCGGATGCTATATCTGTGTTTAATCGTCAATAAGAAGGTCCAAGGGATACAGTAAACCTGAAGTGAAGCATTGGTATCTAAAACTGGACTCACAGGAGAGGTTCAAATTATACAAAGTGAGAGTGTCATTCCTCTTGTACTGAAGTCGGCATTGTGCCTTTTGTATTAAATTCCGATTCAATTTCAGTGTTTCATCATCAATAAGACGGTGCTAGGTATACAGTAAGCCTGAAGTGAAGGATCGGAATCTAAAACTGGACTCACAGGAGAGGTTCAAATCATAGAAAGTGGGAGTGTCAGTCCTCTTGTACTTAAGTCGACATTGTGCCTTTTGTATTAAATTTGGCTGCAATTTCTGTGTTTCATCGTCAGTGAGAAGGTGCAAGGTATACAGTAAACCTGAAGTGAAGCATCGGAATCTAAAACTGGACTCACAGGAAAGGTTCATATCATAGATAGTGAGAGTGTCAGTCCTCTTATACTTAAGACGGCATTAAATTCGGAATCAATTTCTGTGATTCATCGTCAATAAGAAGGTCCAAGGGATACAGTAAACCAGAAGTGAAGCATCGAAATCTAAAACTGGTCTCACAGGAGAGGTTCAAATCATAGAAAGTTAGAGTGTCAGTCTTGTTGTGCTTATGTCGGCATTGTGACTTTTGTGTTAATTTCTGATGCAATTTCTGGGTTTCATCGTCAATAAGAAGGTCCAAGGGATACAGTAAACCTGAAGTGAAGCATCGGAATCTAAAAGTCGACTCACAGGAGAGGCTCAAATCATAGAAATTTAGAGTGTCAGTCCTCTTGTACTTAAGTCGGCATTGTGCCTTTAGAATTCAATTCCGATGCAATTTCTGTGTTTCATCGTCAATAAGAAGGTCCAAGGTATGCAGTAAACCTGAGATGAACCATCGGAATCTGAAACTGGACTCACAAGAGAGGTTCAAATCATAGATAGTGAGAGTGTCAGCCCTCTTTTACGTAAGTGGGCATTGTGCCTTTTGTATTAAATTCGGATACAATTTCTGTGTTTCAACGTCAATACGAAGGTCCAAGGGATACAGTAAACACGAAGTGAAGCATCGGAAACTAAAACTGGACTCACAGGAGAGGTACAAATCATAGAAAGTTAGAGTGTAAGTCCTCTTGTACTTAAGTCAGCATTGTGCCTTTTGTATTAAATTCGGACGCAATTTCTGTGTTTCATCGTCAATAAGAAGGTCCAAGGAATACAGTAAACCTGAAGTGAAGCATCCGAATCTAAAACTGGACTCACAGGGGAGGTTCTAATCATAGAAAGTTAGAGAGTGTCAGTCCTCTTATACTTAAGTCGGCATTGTGCCTTTTGATTTTAATTCCGATGCAATTTCTGTGTTTCATCGTCAATAAGAAGGTGCAAGGTATACAGTAAACCTGAAGTGAAGCATCGGAATCTAAAACTGGACTTACAGGAGAGGTTCAAATCATAGAGAGTTAAAGTGTCAGTCCTCTTGTAATTAAGTCGGCATTTTGCCTTTTGAATTTAATCCCGATGCAATTTCTGTGTTTCATCGTCAATAAGAAGGTGCAAGGTATACAGCAAACCTGAAGTGAAGCATCGAAATCTAAAACTGGACTCACAGGAGAGGTTCAAATCATAGAAAGTGAGAGTGTCAGTCCTCTTTTACTTGAGTCGACATTGTGCCTTTTGTATTAAATTTGGCTGAAATTTCTGTGTTTCATCGTCAATAAGAAGGTGCAAGGTGTACAGAAACCTGAAGTGAAGCATCGGAATCTAAAACTGGACTCACAGGAGAGGTTCAAATCATAGAATGTGAGACTGTCAGTCCTCTTTTACTTAAGTCGGCATTGTGCTTTTTGTATCAAATTCGGACGCAATTACTGTGTTTCATCGTCAATAAGAAGGTCCAAGGGATAAAGTAAACCTGAAGTGAAGCATCGGAATTTAAAACTGGACTCACAGGAGAGGCTCAAATCATAGAAAGTGAGAGTGTCAGTCCTCTTGTACCGAAGTCAGCATTGTGACTTTAGTATTAAATTCGGATGCAATTTCTGTGTTTCATCGTCAATATGAAGTCCAACGGATACAGTAAACCTGAAGTGAAGCTTCGGAATCTAAAACTGGACTCATAGGAGAGGTTGAAATCATAGAAAGTTAGAGTGTCGGTCCTCTTGTACTTAAGTCGGCATTGTGCCATTTTATTAAATTCGCATACAATTTCTGTGTTTCATCGTCAATAAGAAGTTCCAAGCGATACAGTAAACCTGAAGTCAAGCATCGGAATCTAAAACTGGACTCACAGGAGAGGTTCAAATCATAGAAAGTTTGAGTGTAAGTCCACTTGTACTTAAGTGGGCATTGTGCCTTTTGAATTTCATTCCGATGCAAATTTCTGTGTTTCATCGTCAATAAGAAGGTCCAAGGTATACAGTAAACCTGAAGTGAAGCATCGGAATCTAAAACTGGACTCACAGGAAAGATTCAAATCATAGAAAGTGAGAGTGTCAGTCCTCTTGAACTTAAGTCGGCATTGTGTCTTTTGTATTAAATTCGGATGCAATTTCTGTGTTTCATCGTCAATAAGAAGGTGCATGGCATACAGTAAACCTGAAGTGAAGCATCGGAATCTAAAACTGGATTCACAGGAGAGGTTCAAATCATAGAAGTGAGAGTGTCAGTCCTCTTGTACTTAAGTCGGCATTGTTCCTTTTGTATGAAATTCGGATGCAATTTATGTGGTTCATCGTCAATAAGAAGGTCCAAGGTATACAGTAAACCTGAAGTGAAGCATTGGAATCTAAAACTGGACTCACAGGAGAGGTTCAAATCATAGATAGTGAGAGTGTCAGTCCTCTTTTACTTAAGTAAGCATTGTGCCTTTTGTATTAAATTTGGATTCAATTTCTGTGTCTCATCGTCAATAAGATGGTCCAAGTGATACAGTAAACCTGAAGTGATGCATCGGAATCTGAAACTGGACTCACAGGAGAGGTTCAAATCATAGAAAGTTAGTCAGACCACATGTATTTAAGTCGGCATTGTGATTTTGTATTAAATTCGGATGCAATATCTGTGTTTAATCGTCAATAAGAAGGTCCAAGGGATACAGTAAACCTGAAGTGAAGCATCGGAATCTAAAACTGGACTCACAGGAGAGGTTCAAATCATAGAAAGTTAGAGTGTCAGTCCTCTTGTGCTTATGTCGGCATTGTGACTTTTGTGTTAATTTCTGACGCAATTTCTGGGTTTCATCGTCAATAAGAAGGTCCAAGGGATACAGTAAACCTGAAGTGAAGCATCGGAATCTAAAAGTGGACTCACAGGAGAGGCTCAAATCGTAGAAATTTAGAGTGTCAGTCCTCTTGTACTTAAGTCGGCATTGTGCCTTTAGAATTCAATTCCGATGCAATTTCTGTGTTTCATCGTCAATAAGAAGGTCCAAGGAATGCAGTAAACCTGAGATGAACCATCGGAATCTAAAACTGGACTCACAGGAGAGGTTCAAATCATAGATAGTGAGAGTGTCAGCCCTCTTTTACTTAAGTGGGCATTGTGCCTTTTGTATTAAATTTGGATTCAATTTCTGTGTTTCAACGTCAATAAGAAGGTCCAAGGGATACAGTATACATGAAGTGAAGCATCGGAATCTAAAACTGGACTCACAGGAGAGGTTCTAATCAAAGAAAGTTAGAGAGTGTCAGTCCACTTGTACTTAAGGCGGCATTGTGCCTTTTGATTTTAATTCCGATGCATTTTCTGTGTTTCATCGTCAATAAGAAGGTGCAGGGTATACAGTAAACCTGAAGTGAAGCATCGGAATCTAAAACTGGACTCACAGGAGAGGTTCAAATCATAGAGAGTGAGAGTGTCAGTCCTCTTGTACTTATGTCGACATTGTGCCTTTTGTATTAAATTCGGCTGCAATTTCTGTGTTTCATTGTCAATAAGAAGGTGCAAGGTATACAGTAAACCTGAAGTGAAGCATCGGAATCTAAAACTGTACTCACAGGAGAGGTTCATATCATAGAAAGTTAGAGTGTCAATCCTCTTATACTTAAGTTGGCGTTGTGCCTTCTGAATGTAATTCCGATGCAATTTCTGTGTTTCATCGTCAATACGAAGGTCCAAGGTATACAGTAAACCTGATGTTAAGCATCGGAATGTAAAACTGGACTCACAGGAGAGGTTCAAATCACTGTAAATTAGAGTGTCAGTCCTCTAGTACTTAAATCGGCATTGTGACTTTTGTATCAAATTCGGACGCCATTTTTGTGTTTCATCGTCAATAAGAAGGTCCAAGGGATAAAGTAAACCTGAAGTGATGCATCGGAATTTAAAACTGGACTCACAGGAGAGGCTCAAATCATAGAAAGTGAGAGTGTCAGTCCTCTTGTACCGAAGTCAGCATTGTGACTTTTGTATTAAATTCGGATACAATTTCTGTGTTTCATCGACAATAAGAAGTTCCAAGGGATACAGTAAACCAGAAGTCAAGCATCGGAATCTAAAACTGGACTCACAGGAGAGGTTCAAATCATAGAAAGTTTGAGTGTAAGTCCACTTGTACTTAAGTGGGCATTGTGCCTTTTGAATTTCATTCCGATGCAAATTTCTGTGTTTCATCGTCAATAAGAAGGTCCAATTTATACAGTAAACCTGAAGTGAAGCATCGGAATCTAAAACTGGACTCACAGGAAAGATTCAATTCATAGAAAGTGAGAGTGTCAGTCCTCTTGTACTTAAGTCGGCATTGTGCCTTTTGTATGAAATTCTTATGCAATTTCTGTGTTTCATCGTCAATAAGAAGGTGCATGTTATACAGTAAACCTGAAGTGAAGCATCGGAATCTAAAACTGGATTCACAGGAGAGGTTCAAATCATAGAAGTGAGAGTGTCAGTCCTCTTGTACATAAGTCGGCATTGTGCCTTTTGTATTAAATTCGGATGCAATTTATGTGGTTCATCGTCAATAAGAAGGTCCAAGGTATACAGTAAACCTGAAGTGAAGCATCGGAATCTAAAACTGGACTCACAGGAGAGGTTCAAATCATAGATAGTGAGAGTGTCAGTCCTCTTTTACTTAAGTCGGCGTTATGCCTTTTGTATTAAATTTGGATTCAATTTCTGTGTCTCATCGTCAATAAGATGGTCCAAGTGATACAGTTAACCTGAAGTGATGCATCGGAATCTAAAACTGGACTCACAGGAGAGGTTCAAATCATAGAAAGTTAGTCAGTCCTCTTGTATTTAAGTCGGCATTGTGCCTTTTGTATTAAATTCGGATGCTATATCTGTGTTTAATCGTCAATAAGAAGGTCCAAGGGATACAGTAAACCTGAAGTGAAGCATTGGAATCTAAAACTGGACTCACAGGAGAGGTTCAAATCATACAAAGTGAGAGTGTCATTCCTCTTGTACTGAAGTCGGCATTGTGCCTTTTGTATTAAATTCCGATTCAATTTCAGTGTTTCATCATCAATAACACGGTGCTAGGTATACAGTAAGCCTGAAGTGAAGGATCGGAATCTAAAACTGGACTCATAGGAGAGATTCAAATCATAGAAAGTGAGAGTGTCAGTCCTCTTGTACTTAAGTCGACATTGTGCCTTTTGTATTAAATTTGGCTGCAATTTCTGTGTTTCATCGTCAGTGAGAAGGTGCAAGGTGTACAGTAAACCTGAAGTGAAGCATCGGAATCTAAAACTGGACTCACAGGAGAGGTTCATATCATAGATAGTGAGAGTGTCAGTCCTCTTATACTTAAGACGGCATTAAATTCGGAATCAATTTCTGTGATTCATCGTCAATAAGAAGGTCCAAGGGATACAGTAAACCAGAAGTGAAGCATCGAAATCTAAAACTGGTCTCACAGGAGAGGTTCAAATCATAGTAAGTTAGAGTGTCAGTCCTGTTGTGCTTATGTCGGCATTGTGACTTTTGTATTAAATTCGGATGCAATTTCTGTGTTTCATCGTCAATGTGAAGTCCAACGGATACAGTAAACCTGAAGTGAAGCTTCGGAATCTAAAACTGGACTCATAGGAGAGGTTGAAATCATAGAAAGTTAGAGTGTCGGTCCTCTTGTACTTAAGTCGGCATTGTGCCATTTTATTAAATTCGCATACAATTTCTGTGTTTCATCGTCAATAAGAAGTTCCAAGCGATACAGTAAACCTGAAGTCAAGCATCGGAATCTAAAACTGGACTCACAGGAGAGGTTCAAATCATAGAAAGTTTGAGTGTAAGTCCACTTGTACTTAAGTGGGCATTGTGCCTTTTGAATTTCATTCCGATGCAAATTTCTGTGTTTCATCGTCAATAAGAAGGTCCAAGGTATACAGTAAACCTGAAGTGAAGCATCGGAATCTAAAACTGGACTCACAGGAAAGATTCAAATCATAGAAAGTGAGAGTGTCAGTCCTCTTGAACTTAAGTCGGCATTGTGTCTTTTGTATTAAATTCGGATGCAATTTCTGTGTTTCATCGTCAATAAGAAGGTGCATGGCATACAGTAAACCTGAAGTGAAGCATCGGAATCTAAAACTGGATTCACAGGAGAGGTTCAAATCATAGAAGTGAGAGTGTCAGTCCTCTTGTACTTAAGTCGGCATTGTTCCTTTTGTATGAAATTCGGATGCAATTTATGTGGTTCATCGTCAATAAGAAGGTCCAAAGTATACAGTAAACCTGAAGTGAAGCATTGGAATCTAAAACTGGACTCACAGGAGAGGTTCAAATCATAGATAGTGAGAGTGTCAGTCCTCTTTTACTTAAGTAAGCATTGTGCCTTTTGTATTAAATTTGGATTCAATTTCTGTGTCTCATCGTCAATAAGATGGTCCAAGTGATACAGTAAACCTGAAGTGATGCATCGGAATCTGAAACTGGACTCACAGGAGAGGTTCAAATCATAGAAAGTTAGTCAGTCCACATGTATTTAAGTCGGCATTGTGCCTTTTGTATTACATTCGGATGCAATATCTGTGTTTAATCGTCAATAAGAAGGTCCAAGGGATACAGTAAACCTGAAGTGAAGCATCGGAATCTAAAACTGGACTCACAGGAGAGGTTCAAATCATAGAAAGTTAGAGTGTCAGTCCTCTTGTGCTTATGTCGGCATTGTGACTTTTGTGTTAATTTCTGACGCAATTTCTGGGTTTCATCGTCAATAAGAAGGTCCAAGGGATACAGTAAACCTGAAGTGAAGCATCGGAATCTAAAAGTGGACTCACAGGAGAGGCTCAAATCGTAGAAATTTAGAGTGTCAGTCCTCTTGTACTTAAGTCGGCATTGTGCCTTTAGAATTCAATTCCGATGCAATTTCTGTGTTTCATCGTCAATAAGAAGGTCCAAGGAATGCAGTAAACCTGAGATGAACCATCGGAATCTAAAACTGGACTCACAGGAGAGGTTCAAATCATTGATAGTGAGAGTGTCAGCCCTCTTTTACTTAAGTGGGCATTGTGCCTTTTGTATTAAATTTGGATTCAATATCTGTGTTTCAACGTCAATAAGAAGGTCCAAGGGATACAGTATACCTGAAGTGAAGCATCGGAATCTAAAACTGGACTCACAGGAGAGGTTCTAATCATAGAAAGTTAGAGAGTGTCAGTCCACTTGTACTTAAGGCGGCATTGTGCCTTTTGATTTTAATTCCGATGCATTTTCTGTGTTTCATCGTCAATAAGAAGGTGCAGGGTATACAGTAAACCTGAAGTGAAGCATCGGAATCTAAAACTGGACTCACAGGAGAGGTTCAAATCATAGAGAGTGAGAGTGTCAGTCCTCTTGTACTTATGTCGACATTGTGCCTTTTGTATTAAATTCGGCTGCAATTTCTGTGTTTCATTGTCAATAAGAAGGTGCAAGGTATACAGTAAACCTGAAGTGAAGCATCGGAATCTAAAACTGTACTCACAGGAGAGGTTCATATCATAGAAAGTTAGAGTGTCAATCCTCTTATACTTAAGTTGGCGTTGTGCCTTCTGAATGTAATTCCGATGCAATTTCTGTGTTTCATCGTCAATACGAAGGTCCAAGGTATACAGTAAACCTGAAGTTAAGCATCGGAATGTAAAACTGGACTCACAGGAGAGGTTCAAATCACTGTAAATTAGAGTGTCAGTCCTCTAGTACTTAAATCGGCATTGTGACTTTTGTATCAAATTCGGACGCCATTTTTGTGTTTCATCGTCAATAAGAAGGTCCAAGGGATAAAGTAAACCTGAAGTGATGCATCGGAATTTAAAACTGGACTCACAGGAGAGGCTCAAATCATAGAAAGTGAGAGTGTCAGTCCTCTTGTACCGAAGTCAGCATTGTGACTTTTGTATTAAATTCGGATACAATTTCTGTGTTTCATCGACAATAAGAAGTTCCAAGGGATACAGTAAACCAGAAGTCAAGCATCGGAATCTAAAACTGGACTCACAGGAGAGGTTCAAATCATAGAAAGTTTGAGTGTAAGTCCACTTGTACTTAAGTGGGCATTGTGCCTTTTGAATTTCATTCCGATGCAAATTTCTGTGTTTCATCGTCAATAAGAAGGTCCAAGGTATACAGTAAACCTGAAGTGAAGCATCGGAATCTAAAACTGGACTCACAGGAAAGATTCAATTCATAGAAAGTGAGAGTGTCAGTCCTCTTGTACTTAAGTCGGCATTGTGCCTTTCGTATGAAATTCTTATGCAATTTCTGTGTTTCATCGTCAATAAGAAGGTGCATGTTATACAGTAAACCTGAAGTGAAGCATCGGAATCTAAAACTGGATTCACAGGAGAGGTTCAAATCATAGAAGTGAGAGTGTCAGTCCTCTTGTACATAAGTCGGCATTGTGCCTTTTGTATTAAATTCGGATGCAATTTATGTGGTTCATCGTCAATAAGAAGGTCCAAGGTATACAGTAAACCTGAAGTGAAGGATCGGAATCTAAAACTGGACTCACAGGAGAGGTTCAAATCATAGATAGTGAGAGTGTCAGTCCTCTTTTACTTAAGTCGGCGTTGTGCCTTTTGTATAAAATTTGGATTAAATTTCTGTGTCTCATCGTCAATAAGATGGTCCAAGTGATACAGTTAACCTGAAGTGATGCATCGGAATCTAAAACTGGACTCACAGGAGAGGTTCAAATCATAGAAAGTTAGTCAGTCCTCTTGTATTTAAGTCGGCATTGTGCCTTTTGTATTAAATTCGGATGCTATATCTGTGTTTAATCGTCAATAAGAAGGTCCAAGGGATACAGTAAACCTGAAGTGAAGCATTGGAATCTAAAACTGGACTCACAGGAGAGTTTCAAATCATACAAAGTGAGAGTGTCATTCCTCTTGTACTGAAGTCGGCATTGTGCCTTTTGTATTAAATTCCGATTCAATTTCAGTGTTTCATCATCAATAACACGGTGCTAGGTATACAGTAAGCCTGAAGTGAAGGATCGGAATCTAAAACTGGACTCATAGGAGAGGTTCAAATCATAGAAAGTGAGAGTGTCAGTCCTCTTGTACTTAAGTCGACATTGTGCCTTTTGTATTAAATTTGGCTGCAATTTCTGTGTTTCATCGTCAGTGAGAAGGTGCAAGGTATACAGTAAACCTGAAGTGAAGCATCGGAATCTAAAACTGGACTCACAGGAGAGGTTCATATCATAGATAGTGAGAGTGTCAGTCCTCTTATACTTAAGACGGCATTAAATTCGGAATCAATTTCTGTGATTCATCGTCAATAAGAAGGTCCAAGGGATACAGTAAACCAGAAGTGAAGCATCGAAATCTAAAACTGGTCTCACAGGAGAGGTTCAAATCATAGTAAGTTAGAGTGTCAGTCCTGTTGTGCTTATGTCGGCATTGTGACTTTTGTGTTAATTTCTGATGCAATTTCCAGGTTTCATCGTCAATAAGAAGGTCCAAGGGATACAGTAAACCTGAAGTGAAGCATCGGAATCTAAAAGTCGACTCACAGGAGAGGCTCAAATCATAGAAATTTAGAGTGTCAGTCCTCTTGTACTTAAGTCGGCATTGTGCCTTTAGAATTCAATTCCGATGCAATTTCTGTGTTTCATCGTCAATAAGAAGGTCCAAGGTATGCAGTAAACCTGAGATGAACCATCGGAATCTGAAACTGGACTCACAAGAGAGGTTCAAATCATAGATAGTGAGAGTGTCAGCCCTCTTTTACTTAAGTGGGCATTGTGCCTTTTGTATTAAATTCGGATACAATTTCTGTGTTTCAACGTCAATAAGAAGGTCAGAGAGATACAGTAAACACGAAGTGAAGCATCGGAAACTAAAACTGGACTCACAGGAGAGGTACAAATCATAGAAAGTTAGAGTGTAAGTCCTCTTGTACTTAAGTCAGCATTGTGCTTTTTGTATTAAATTCGGACGCAATTTCTGTGTTTCATCGTCAATAAGAAGGTCCAAGGGATACAGTAAACCTGAAGTGAAGCATCCGAATCTAAAACTGGACTCACAGGGGAGGTTCTAATCATAGAAAGTTAGAGAGTGTCAGTCCTCTTATACTTAAGTCGGCATTGTGCCTTTTGATTTTAATTCCGATGCAATTTCTGTGTTTCATCGTCAATAAGAAGGTGCAAGGTATACAGTAGACCTGAAGTGAAGCATCGGAATCTAAAACTGGACTCACAGGAGAGGTTCAAATCATAGAGAGTTAAAGTGTCAGTCCTCTTGTAATTAAGTCGGCATTTTGCCTTTTGAATTTAATCCCGATGCAATTTCTATGTTTCATCGTCAATAAGAAGGTGCAAGGTATACAGCAAACCTGAAGTGAAGCATCGAAATCTAAAACTGGACTCACAGGAGAGGTTCAAATCATAGAAAGTGAGAGTGTCAGTCCTCTTTTTTTCTTGAGTCGACATTGTGCCTTTTGTATTAAATTTGGCTGAAATTTCTGTGTTTCATCGTCAATAAGAAGGTGCAAGGTGTACAGAAACCTGAAGTGAAGCATCGGAATCTAAAACTGGACTCACAGGAGAGGTTCAAATCATAGAATGTGAGACTGTCAGTCCTCTTTTACTTAAGTCGGCATTGTGCTTTTTGTATCAAATTCGGACGCAATTACTGTGTTTCATCGTCAATAAGAAGGTCCAAGGGATAAAGTAAACCTGAAGTGAAGCATCGGATTTAAAACTGGACTCACGGGAGAGGCTCAAATCATAGAAAGTGAGAGTGTCAGTCCTCTTGTACCGAAGTCAGCATTGTGACTTTTGTATTAAATTCGGATGCAATTTCTGTGTTTCATCGTCAATATGAAGTCCAACGGATACAGTAAACCTGAAGTGAAGCTTCGGAATCTAAAACTGGACTCATAGGAGAGGTTGAAATCATAGAAAGTTAGAGTGTCGGTCCTCTTGTACTTAAGTCGGCATTGTGCCATTTTATTAAATTCGCATACAATTTCTGTGTTTCATCGTCAATAAGAAGTTTCAAGGTATACAGTAAACCTGAAGTCAAGCATCGGAATCTAAAACTGGACTCACAGGAGAGGTTCAAATCATAGAAAGTTTGAGTGTAAGTCCTCTTGTACTTAAGTCGGCATTGTGCCTTTTGAATTTAGTTCCGATGCAAATTTCTGTGTTTCATCGTCAATAAGAAGGTCCAAGGTATACAGTAAACCTGAAGTGAAGCATCGGAATCTAAAACTGGACTCACAGGAAAGGTTCAAATCATAGAAAGTGAGAGTGTCAGTCCTCTTGTACTTAAGTCGGCATTGTTCCTTTTGTATTAAATTCGGATGCAATTTCTGTGTTTCATCGTCAATAAGAAGGTGCATGGTATACAGTAAAGCTGAAGTGAAGCATCGGAATCTAAAACTGGACTCACAGGAGAGGTTCAAATCATAGAAAGTGAGAGTGTCAGTCCTCTTGTACTTAAGTCGGCATTGTGCCTTTTGTATTAAATTAGGATGCAATTTATGTGTTTCATCGTCAATAAGAAGGTCCAAGGTATACAGTAAACCTGAAGTGAAGCATCGGAATCTAAAACTGGACTCACAGGAGAGGTTCAAATCAAAGATAGTGAGAGTGTCAGTCCTCTTTTACTTAAGTCGGCATTGTGCCTTTTGTATTAAATATGGATTCAATTTCTGTGTCTCATCGTCAATAAGATGGTCCAAGAGATACAGTAAACCTGAAGTGATGCATCGGAATCCAAAACTGGACTCACAGGAGAGGTTCAAAACATAGAAAGTTAGTCAGTCCTCTTGTATTTAAGTCGGCTTTGTGCCTCTTGTATTAAATTCGGATGCAATTTCTGTGTTTAATCGTCAATAAGAAGGTCCAAGGGATAAAGTAAACCTGAAGTGAAGCATCGGAATCTAAAACTGGACTCACAGGAGTGGTTCAAATCATAGAAAGTGAGAGTGTCAGTCCTCTTGTACTTAAGTCGGCATTGTGCATTTTGTATTAAATTCCGATGCAATTTCAGTGTTTCATCGTCAATAAGAAGGTGCTAGGTATACAGTAAGCCTGAAGTGAAGCATCGGAATCTAAAACTGGACTCACAGGAGAGGTTCAAATCATAGAGAGTGAGAGTGTCAGTCCTCTTGTACTTCAGTCGACATTGTGCCTTTTGTATTAAATTTGGCTGCAATTTCTGTGTTTCATCGTCAATAAGAATGTGCAAGGTATTCAGAAAACCTGAAGTGAAGCATCGGAATCTAAAACTGGACTCACAGGAGAGGTTCATATCATGGAAAGTTAGAGTGTCAATCCTCTTATACTTAAGTTGGCGTTGTGCCTTCTGAATGTAATTCCGATGCAATTTCTGTGTTTCATCGTCAAGACGAAGGTCCAAGGTATACAGTAAACCTGAAGTTAAGCATCGGAATGTAAAACTGGACTCACAGGAGAGGTTCAAATCATAGAAAATTAGAGTGTCAGTCCTCTTGTACTTAAGTCGGCTTTGTGACCTTTGTATTAAATTCGGATGCAATTTCTGTGTTTCATCGTCAATAAGAAGGTCCAAGGGATACAGTAAACCTGAAGTGAAGCATCGGAATTTAATACTGGACTCACAGGAGAGGCTCAAATCATAGAAAGTGAGAGTGTCAGTCCTCTTGTACTTAATTCGGCATTGTGACTTTTGTATTAAATTCGGATGCAATTTCTGTGTTTCATCGTCAATATGAAGGTCCAACGGATACAGTAAACCTGAAGTGAAGCTTCGGAATCTAAAACTGGACTCATAGGAGAGGTTCAAATCACAGAAAGTTAGAGTGTCAGTCCTCTTGTACTTAAGTCGGCATTGTGCCATTTGTATTAAATTCGGATACAATTTCTGTGATTCAACGTAAATAAGAAGTTCCAAGGGATACAGTAAACCTGAGATCAAGCATCGGAATCTAAAACTGGACTCACATGAGAGGTTCAAATCATAGAAAGTTAGAGTGTAAGTCCTCTTGTACTTAAGTCGGCATTGTGCCTTTTGAATTTAATTCCGATGCAATTTCTGTGTTTCATCGTCAATAAGAAGGTGCAAGGTATGCAGTAAACCTAAGATGAACCATCGGAATCTAAAACTGGACTCACAGGAGAGGTTCAAATCACAGAGAGTGAGAGTGTCAGTCCTCTTGTACTTAAGTCGACATTGCGCCTTTTGTATTAAATTTGGCTGCAATTTCTGTGTTTCATCGTCAATAAGAAGGGGCAAGGTATACAGAAAACCTGAAGTGAAGCATCGGAATCTAATAGTAGGCTCACAGGAGAAGTTCATATCATAGAAAGTTAGAGTGTCAATCCTCTTATACTTAAGTTGGCGTTGTGCCTTCAGAATGTAATTCCGATGCAATTTCTGTGTTTCATCGTCAATACGAAGGTCCAAGGTATACAGTAAACCTGAAGTTAAGGATCGGAATGTAAAACTGGACTCACAGGAGAGGTTCAAATCATAGAAAATTAGAGTGTCAGTCCTCTTGTACTTAAGTCGGCTTTGTGACCTTTGTATTAAATTCGGATGCAATTTCTGTGTTACATCTTCAATAAGAAGTTCCAAGGGATACAGTAAACCTGAAGTGAAGCATCGGAATCTAAAACTGGACTGACAGGAGAGGTTCTAATCATAGAAAGTTAGAGAGTGTCAGTCCTCTTGTACTTAAGTCGGCATTGTGCCTTTTGATTTTAATTCCGATGCAATTTCTGTGTTTCATCGTCAATAAGAAGGTCCAAGGTATGCAGTAAACCTGAGATAAACCATCGGAATCTAAAACTGGACTCACAGGAGAGGTTCAAATCATAGATAGTGAGAGTGTCAGCCCTCTTTTACTTAAGTCGGCTTTGTGACTTTTGTATTAAATTCGGATACAATTTCTGTGATTCATCGTCAATAAGAAGTTCCAAGGGATACAGTAAACCTGGAATCAAGCATCGGAATCTAAAACTGGACTCACAGGAGAGGTTCAAATAATAGAAAATTAGAGTGTCAGTCCTCTTGTACTTAAGTCGGCATTGTGCCTTTTGTACTAAATTCGGATGCAATATCTGTGTTTCATCGTCAATAAGATGGTGTAAGGTATACTGTAAACCTGAAGTGAACAATCGGAATTAAAAACTGGACTCACAGGAGAGATTCAAATCATAGACAGTTAGAGTGTCAGTCCTCTTGTACTTAAGTCGGCATTGTGCCTTTTGTATTAAATTCCGATGCAATTTCTGAGTTTAATCGTCAATAAGAAGGTCCAAGGTATACAGTAAACCTGAAGTGAAGCATCGGAATCTAAAACTGGACTCACAGGAGAGGTTCAAATCATAGATAGTGAGAGTGTCAGTCCTCTTTTACTTAAGTCGGCATTGTGCCTTTTGTATTAAATATGGATTCAATTTCTGTGTCTCATCGTCAATAAGATGGTCCAAGAGATACAGTAAACCTGAAGTGATGCATCGGAATCCAAAACTGGACTCACAGGAGAGGTTCAAAACATAGAAAGTTAGTCAGTCCTCTTGTATTTAAGTCGGCTTTGTGCCTCTTGTATTAAATTCGGATGCAATTTCTGTGTTTAATCGTCAATAAGAAGGTCCAAGGGATAAAGTAAACCTGAAGTGAAGCATCGGAATCTAAAACTGGACTCACAGGAGTGGTTCAAATCATAGAAAGTGAGAGTGTCAGTCCTCTTGTACTTAAGTCGGCATTGTGCATTTTGTATTAAATTCCGATGCAATTTCAGTGTTTCATCGTCAATAAGAAGGTGCTAGGTATACAGTAAGCCTGAAGTGAAGCATCGGAATCTAAAACTGGACTCACAGGAGAGGTTCAAATCATAGAGAGTGAGAGTGTCAGTCCTCTTGTACTTCAGTCGACATTGTGCCTTTTGTATTAAATTTGGCTGCAATTTCTGTGTTTCATCGTCAATAAGAATGTGCAAGGTATTCAGAAAACCTGAAGTGAAGCATCGGAATCTAAAACTGGACTCACAGGAGAGGTTCATATCATGGAAAGTTAGAGTGTCAATCCTCTTATACTTAAGTTGGCGTTGTGCCTTCTGAATGTAATTCCGATGCAATTTCTGTGTTTCATCGTCAAGACGAAGGTGCAAGGTATGCAGTAAACCTAAGATGAACCATCGGAATGTAAAACTGGACTCACAGGAGAGGTTCAAATCATAGAAAATTAGAGTGTCAGTCCTCTTGTACTTAAGTCGGCTTTGTGACCTTTGTATTAAATTCGGATGCAATTTCTGTGTTTCATCGTCAATAAGAAGGTCCAAGGGATACAGTAAACCTGAAGTGAAGCATCGGAATTTAATACTGGACTCACAGGAGAGGCTCAAATCATAGAAAGTGAGAGTGTCAGTCCTCTTGTACTTATTTCGGCATTGTGACTTTTGTATTAAATTCGGATGCAATTTCTGTGTTTCATCGTCAATATGAAGGTCCAACGGATACAGTAAACCTGAAGTGAAGCTTCGGAATCTAAAACTGGACTCATAGGAGAGGTTCAAATCACAGAAAGTTAGAGTGTCAGTCCTCTTGTACTTAAGTCGGCATTGTGCCTTTTGAATTTAATTCCGATGCAATTTCTGTGTTTCATCGTCAATAAGAAGGTGCAAGGTATGCAGTAAACCTAAGATGAACCATCGGAATCTAAAACTGGACTCACAGGAGAGGTTCAAATCACAGAGAGTGAGAGTGTCAGTCCTCTTGTACTTAAGTCGACATTGCGCCTTTTGTATTAAATTTGGCTGCAATTTCTGTGTTTCATCGTCAATAAGAAGGGGCAAGGTATACAGAAAACCTGAAGTGAAGCATCGGAATCTAATAGTAGACTCACAGGAGAAGTTCATATCATAGAAAGTTAGAGTGTCAATCCTCTTATACTTAAGTTGGCGTTGTGCCTTCAGAATGTAATTCCGATGCAATTTCTGTGTTTCATCGTCAATACGAAGGTCCAAGGTATACAGTAAACCTGAAGTTAAGCATCGGAATGTAAAACTGGACTCACAGGAGAGGTTCAAATCATAGAAAATTAGAGTGTCAGTCCTCTTGTACTTAAGTCGGCTTTGTGACCTTTGTATTAAATTCGGATGCAGTTTCTGTGTTACATCTTCAATAAGACGTTCCAAGGGATACAGTAAACCTGAAGTGAAGCATCGGAATCTAAAACTGGACTGACAGGAGAGGTTCTAATCATAGAAAGTTAGAGAGTGTCAGTCCTCTTGTACTTAAGTCGGCATTGTGCCTTTTGATTTTACTTCCGATGCAAATTCTGTGTTTCATCGTCAATAAGAAGGTCCACGGTATACAGTAAACCTGAAGTTAAGCATCGGAATGTAAAACTGGACTCACAGGAGAGGTTCAAATCATAGAAAATTAGAGTGTCAGTCCTCCTGTACTTAAGTCGGCTTTGTGACTTTTGTATTAAATTCGGACACAATTTCTGTGATTCATCGTCAATAAGAAGTTCCAAGGGATACAGTAAACCTGATTTCAAGCATCGGAATCTAAAACTGGACTCACAGGAGAGGTTCAAATCATAGAAAGTTAGATTGTAAGTCCTCTTGTACTTAAGTCGGCATTGTGCCTTTTGAATTTAATTCCGATGCAATTTCTGTGTTTCATCGTCAATAAGAAGGTCCAAGGTATGCAGTAAACCTGAGATAAACCATCGGAATCTAAAACTGGACTCACAGGAGAGGTTCAAATCATAGATAGTGAGAGTGTCAGCCCTCTTTTACTTAAGTCGGCATTGTGCCTTTTGTATTAAATTCGGATTCAATTTCTGTGTTTCAACGTCAATAAGAAGGTCCAAGGGATACAGTAAACACGAAGTGAAGCATCGGAAACTAAAACTGGACTCACAGGAGAGGTACAAATCATAGAAGGTTAGAGTGTCAGTCCTCTTGTACTTAAGTCAGCATTGTGCCTTTTGTATTAAATACGGATGCACTTTCTGTGTTTCATCGTCAATAAGCAGTTCCAAGGGATACAGTAAACCTGAAGTGAAGCATCGGAATCTAAAACTGGACTCACAGGAGAGGTTCTAATCATAGAAAGTTAGAGAGTGTCAGTCCTCTTGTACTTAAGTCGGCTTTGTGACTTTTGTATTAAATTCGGATACAATTTCTGTGATTCATCGTCAATAAGAAGTTCCAAGGGATACAGTAAACCTGAAATCAAGCATCGGAATCTAAAACTGGACTCACAGGAGAGGTTCAAATAATAGAAAATTAGAGTGTCAGTCCTCTTGTACTTAAGTCGGCATTGTGCCTTTTGTACTAAATTCGGATGCAATATCTGTGTTTCATCGACAATAAGATGGTGTAAGGTATACTGTAAACCTGAAGTGAACAATCGGAATCAAAAACTGGACTCACAGGAGAGATTCAAATCATAGACAGTTAGAGTGTCAGTCCTCTTGTACTTAAGTCGGCATTGTGCCTTTTGTATTAAATTCCGATGCAATTTCTGAGTTTAATCGTCAATAAGAAGGTCCAAGGTATACAGTAAACATGAAGTGAAGCATCGGAATCTAAAACTGGACTCACAGGAAAGGTTCAAATCATAGATAGTGAGAGTGTCAGTCCTCTTTTACTTAAGTCGGCATTGTGCCTTTTGTATTAAATATGGATTCAATTTCTGTGTCTCATCGTCAATAAGATGGTCCAAGAGATACAGTAAACCTGAAGTGATGCATCGGAATCCAAAACTGGACTCACAGGAGAGGTTCAAAACATAGAAAGTTAGTCAGTCCTCTTGTATTTAAGTCGGCTTTGTGCCTCTTGTATTAAATTCGGATGCAATTTCTGTGTTTAATCGTCAATAAGAAGGTCCAAGGGATAAAGTAAGCCTGAAGTGAAGCATCGGAATCTAAAACTGGACTCACAGGAGTGGTTCAAATCATAGAAAGTGAGAGTGTCAGTCCTCTTGTACTTAAGTCGGCATTGTGCATTTTGTATTAAATTCCGATGCAATTTCAGTGTTTCATCGTCAATAAGAAGGTGCTAGGTATACAGTAAGCCTGAAGTGAAGCATCGGAATCTAAAACTGGACTCACAGGAGAGGTTCAAATCATAGAGAGTGAGAGTGTCAGTCCTCTTGTACTTCAGTCGACATTGTGCCTTTTGTATTAAATTTGGCTGCAATTTCTGTGTTTCATCGTCAATAAGAATGTGCAAGGTATTCAGAAAACCTGAAGTGAAGCATCGGAATCTAAAACTGGACTCACAGGAGAGGTTCATATCATGGAAAGTTAGAGTGTCAATCCTCTTATACTTAAGTTGGCGTTGTGCCTTCTGAATGTAATTCCGATGCAATTTCTGTGTTTCATCGTCAAGACGAAGGTCCAAGGTATACAGTAAACCTGAAGTTAAGCATCGGAATGTAAAACTGGCCTCACAGGAGAGGTTCAAATCATAGAAAATTAGAGTGTCAGTCCTCTTGTACTTAAGTCGGCTTTGTGACCTTTGTATTAAATTCGGATGCAATTTCTGTGTTTCATCGTCAATAAGAAGGTCCAAGGGATACAGTAAACCTGAAGTGAAGCATCGGAATTTAATACTGGACTCACAGGAGAGGCTCAAATCATAGAAAGTGAGAGTGTCAGTCCTCTTGTACTTATTTCGGCATTGTGACTTTTGTATTAAATTCGGATTCAATTTCTGTGTTTCATCGTCAATATGAAGGTCCAACGGATACAGTAAACCTGAAGTAAAGCTTCGGAATCTAAAACTGGACTCATAGGAGAGGTTCAAATCACAGAAAGTTAGAGTGTCAGTCCTCTTGTACTTAAGTCGGCATTGTGCCATTTGTATTAAATTCGGATACAATTTCTGTGATTCAACGTAAATAAGAAGTTCCAAGGGATACAGTAAACCTGAGATCAAGCATCGGAATCTAAAACTGGACTCACAGGAGAGGTTCAAATCATAGAAAGTTAGAGTGTAAGTCCTCTTGTACTTAAGTCGGCATTGTGCCTTTTGAATTTAATTCCGATGCAATTTCTGTGTTTCATCGTCAATAAGAAGGTGCAAGGTATGCAGTAAACCTGAGATGAACCATCGGAATCTAAAACTGGACTCACAGGAGAGGTTCAAATCACAGAGAGTGAGAGTGTCAGTCCTCTTGTACTTAAGTCGACATTGCGCCTTTTGTATTAAATTTGGCTGCAATTTCTGTGTTTCATCGTCAATAAGAAGGGGCAAGGTATACAGAAAACCTGAAGTGAAGCATCGGAATCTAATAGTAGACTCACAGGAGAAGTTCATATCATAGAAAGTTAGAGTGTCAATCCTCTTATACTTAAGTTGGCGTTGTGCCTTCAGAATGTAATTCCGATGCAATTTCTGTGTTTCATCGTCAATACGAAGGTCCAAGGTATACAGTAAACCTGAAGTTAAGCATCGGAATGTAAAACTGGACTCACAGGAGAGGTTCAAATCATAGATAGTGAGAGTGTCAGCCCTCTTTTACTTAAGTCGGCATTGTGCCTTTTGTATTAAATTCGGATTCAATTTCTGTGTTTCAACGTCAATAAGAAGGTCCAAGGGATACAGTAAACACGAAGTGAAGCATCGGAAACTAAAACTGGACTCACAGGAGAGGTACAAATCATAGAAGGTTAGAGTGTCAGTCCTCTTGTACTTAAGTCAGCATTGTGCCTTTTGTATTAAATACGGATGCACTTTCTGTGTTTCATCGTCAATAAGCAGTTCCAAGGGATACAGTAAACCTGAAGTGAAGCATCGGAATCTAAAACTGGACTCACAGGAGAGGTTCTAATCATAGAAAGTTAGAGAGTGTCAGTCCTCTTGTACTTAAGTCGGCTTTGTGACTTTTGTATTAAATTCGGATACAATTTCTGTGATTCATCGTCAATAAGAAGTTCCAAGGGATACAGTAAACCTGAAATCAAGCATCGGAATCTAAAACTGGACTCACAGGAGAGGTTCAAATAATAGAAAATTAGAGTGTCAGTCCTCTTGTACTTAAGTCGGCATTGTGCCTTTTGTACTAAATTCGGATGCAATATCTGTGTTTCATCGTCAATAAGATGGTGTAAGGTATACTGTAAACCTGAAGTGAACAATCGGAATCAAAAACTGGACTCACAGGAGAGATTCAAATCATAGACAGTTAGAGTGTCAGTCCTCTTGTACTTAAGTCGGCATTGTGCCTTTTGTATTAAATTCCGATGCAATTTCTGAGTTTAATCGTCAATAAGAAGGTGCTAGGTATACAGTAAGCCTGAAGTGAAGCATCGGAATCTAAAACTGGACTCACAGGAGAGGTATAAATAATAGAAAGTGAAAGTGTCAGTCCTCTTGTACTTAAGTCGACATTGTGCGTTTTGTAATAAATTTGGCTGCAATTTCTATGTTTCATTGTCAATAAGAAGGTGCAAGGTATACAGTAAACCTGAAGTTAAGCATCGGAATGTAAAACTGGAATCACAGGAGAGGTTCAAATCATAGAAAGTGAGAGTGTCAGTCCTCTAGTACTTAAGTCGGCTTTGTGACTTTTGTATTAAATTCGGACGCAATTTCTGTGTTTCATCGTCAATAAGACGGTCCAAGGGATAAAGTAAACCTGAAGTGAAGCATCGGAATTTAAAACTGGACTCACAGGAGAGGCTCAAATCATAGAAACTGAGAGTGTCAGTCCTCTTGTACCTAAGTCAGCATTGTGACTTTTGTATTAAATTCGGATGCAATTTCTGTGTTTCATCGTCAATATGTAGTCCAACGGATACAGTAAACCTGAAGTGAAGCTTCGGAATCTAAAACTGGACTCATAGCAGGGGTTGAAATCATAGGAAGTTAGAGTGTCAGTCCTCTTGTACGTAAGTCGGCATTGCGCCATTTGTATTAAATTCGAATACAATTTCTGTGTTTCATCGTCAATAAGAAGTTCCAAGGGATACAGTAAACCTGAAGTCAAGCAATGAATCTAAAACTGGACTCACAGGAGAGGTTCAAATCATAGAAGTTTGAGTGTAAGTCCTCTTGTACTTAAGTCGGCATTGTGCCTTTTGAATTTAATTCCGATGCAAATTTCTGTGTTTCATCGTCAATAAGAAGGTCCAAGGTATACAGTAAACCAGAAGTGAAGCATCAAAATCCAAAACTGGACTCACAGGAAAGGTTCAAATCATAGAAAGTGAGAGTGTCAGTCCCCTTGTACTTAAGTCGGCATTGTGCGTTTTGTATTAAATTCGGATGCAATTTCTGTGTTTCATCGTCAATAAGAAGGTGCATGGTATACAGTAAACCTGAAGTGAAGCATCGGAATCTAAAACTGGACTCACAGGAGAGGTTCAAATCATAGAAAGTGAGAGTGTCAGTCCTCTTGTACTTAAGTCGGCATTGTGCCTTTTGTATTAAATTAGGATGCAATTTATGTGTTTCATCGTCAATAAGAAGGTCCAAGGTATACTGTAAACCTGAAGTGAAGAATCGGAATCTAAAACTGGACTCACAGGAGAGGTTCAAATCGTAGTTAGTGAGAGTGTCAGTCTTCTTTTACTTAAGTCGGCATTGTGCCTTTTGTATTAAATTTGGATTCAATTTCTGTGTCTCATCGTCAATAAGATGGTCCAAGTGATACAGTAAACCTGAATTGATGCATCGGAATCTAAAACTGGACTCACAGGAGAGGTTGAAATCAAAGAAAGTTAGTCAGTCCTCTTGTATTTATGTCAGCGTTGTGCCTTTTGTATTAAATTCGGATGCAATTTCTGTGTTTAATCGTCAATAAGAAGGTCCAAGGGATTCAGTAAACCTGAAGTGAAGCATCGGAATCTAAAACTGGACTCACAGGAGAGGTTCAAATCATAGAAAGAGAGAGTGTAAGTCCTCTTGTACATAAGTCGGCAATGTGCCTTTTGTATTACATTCCGATGCAATTTCAGTGTTTCATCGTCAATAAGAAGGTGCTAGGTATACAGTAAGCCTGAAGGGAAGCATCGGAATCTAAAACTGGACTCACAGGAGAGGTTCAAATCATAGAAAGTGAGAGTGTCAGTCCTCTTGTACTTAAGTCGACATTGTGCCTTTTGTATTAAATTTGGCTGCAATTTCTGTGTTTCATCGTCAATAATAAGGTGCAAGGTATACAGTAAACCTGAAGTAAAGCATCGGAATCTAAAACTGGACCCACAGGAGAGGTTCATATCATAGAAAGTTAGAGTGTCAATCCTCTTATACTTAAGTTGGCGTTGTGCCTTCGGAATGTAATTCCGATGCTATTTCTGTGTTTCATCGTCAATACGAAGGTCCAAGGTATACAGTAAACCTGAAGTTAAGCATCGGAATGTAAAACTGGACTCACAGGAGAGGTTCAAATCATCGAAAATTAGAGTGTCAGTCCTCTAGTACTTAAGTCGGCTTTGTGACTTTCGTATTAAATTCGGACGCAATTTCTGTGTTTCATCGTCAATAAGAAGGCCAAGGGATAAAGTAAACCTGAAGTGAAGCATCGGAATTTAAAACTGGACTCACAGGAGCGACTCAAATCATAGAAAGTGATAGTGTCAGTCCACTTTTACCTAAGTCAGCATTGTGACTTTTGTATTAAATTCGGATGCAATTTCTGTGTTTCATCGTCAATATGACGTCCAACGGATACAGTAAACCTGAAGTGAAGCTTCGGAATCTAAAACTGGACTCATAGGAGAGGTTGAAATCATAGAAAGATAGAGTGTCAGTCCTCTTGTACTTAAATCGGCATTGTGCCATTTGTATTAAATTCGGATACAATTTCTGTGTTTCATCGTCAATAAGGAGTTCCAAGGGATACAGTAAACCTGAAGTCAAGCAAGGAATCTAAAACTGGACTCACAGGAGAGGTTCAAATCATAGAAAGTTTGAGTGTAAGTCCTCTTGTACTTAAGTCGGCATTGTGCCTTTTGAATTTAATTCCGATGCAAATTTCTGTGTTTCATCGTCAATAAGAAGGTCCAAGGTATACAGTAAACCTGAAGTGAAGCATCGGAATCCAAAACTGGACTCACAGGAAAGGTTCAAATCATAGAAAGTGAGAGTGTCAGTCCTCGTGTACTTAAGTCGGCATTGTGCCTTTTGTATTAAAATAGGTTGCAATTTATGTGTTTCATCGTCAATAATAAGGTCCAAGGTATACAGTTAACCTGAAGTGAAGCATCGGAATCTAAAACTGGACTCAAAGGAGAGGTTCAAATCATAGATAGTGAGAGTGTCAGTCCTCTTTCACTTAAGTCGGCATTGTGCCTTTTGTATCAAATGTGGATTCAATTTCTGTGTCTCATCGTCAATAAGATGGTTCAAGTGATACAGTAAACCTGAAGTGATGCATCGGAATCTAAAACTGGACTCACAGGAGAGGTTCAAGTCATAGAAAGTTAGTCAGTCCTCTTGTATTTAAGTCGGCATTGTGCCTTTTGTATTAAATTCGGATGCAATTTCTGTGTTTAATCGTCAATAAGAAGGTCCAAGGGATACAGTGAACCTGAAGGGAAGCATCGGAATCTAAAACTGGACTCACAGGAGAGATTTAAATCATAGAAAGAGAGAGTGTCAGTCCTCTTGTACTTAAGTCGGCATTGTGACTTTTGTATTAAATTCCGATGCAATTTCAGTGTTTCACCGTCAATAAGAAGGTGCTAGGTATACAGTAAGCCTGAAGGGAAGCATCGGAATCTAAAACTGGACTCACAGGATAGGTTCAAATCATAGAAAGTGAGAGTGTCAGTCCTCTTGTACTTAAGTCGGCATTGTGCCTTTTGTATTAAATTTGGCTGCAATTTCTGTGTTTCATCGTCAATAATATGGTGCAAGGTACACAGTAAACCTGAAGTGAAGCATCGGAATCTAAAACTGGACCCACAGGAGAGGTTCATATCATAGAAAGTTAGAGTGTCAATCCCCTTATACTTAAGTTGGCGTTGTGCCTTCTGAATGTAATTCCGATGCAATTTCTGTGTTTCATCGTCAATACGAAGGTCCAAGGTATACAGTAAACCCACTGTTAAGCATCGGAATGTAAAACTGGACTCACAGGAGAGGTTCAAATCATAGAAAATTAGAGTGTCAGTCCTCTTGTACTTAAGTCGGCTTTGTGACTTTTGTATAAAATTCGGATGCAATTTCTGTGTTTCATCGTCAATAACAAGGTCCAAGGGTTACAGTACACCTGAAGTGAAGCATCGGAATTTAAAACGGGACTCACAGGAGAGGCTCAAATAATAGAAAGTGAGAGTGTCAGTCCTCTTGTACTTAAGTCGGCATTGTGACTTTTGTATTAAATTCGGATGCAATTTCTGTGTTTCATCGTCAATATGAAGGTCCCACGGATACAGTAAACCTGAAGTGAACTTCGGAATTTAAAACTGGACTCATAGGAGAGGTTCAAATCATAGAAAGTTAGAGTGTCAGTCCTCTTGTACTTAAGTCGGCATTGTGCCATTTGTATTAAATTCGGATACAATTTCTGTGTTTCATCGTCTATAAGAAGTTCCAAGGGATACAGTAAACCTGAAATCAAGCATCGGAATCTAAAACTGGACTCACAGGATAGGTTCAAATCATAGAAAGTTAGAGTGTAAGTCCTCTTGTACTTAAGTCGGCATTGTGCCTTTTGAATTTAATTCCGAAGCAATTTCTGTGTTTCATCGTCAATAAGAAGGTCCAAGGTATGCAGTAAACCTGAGATGAACCATCGGAATCTAAAACTGGACTCACAGGAGAGGTTCAAATCGTAGATAGTGAGAGTGTCAGCCCTCTTTTACTTAAGTCGGCATTGTGCCTTTTGTATTAAATTCAGATTCAATTTCTGTGTTTCAACGTCAATAAGAAGGTCCAAGGGATACAGTAAACACGAAGTGAAGCATCGGAAACTAAAACTGGACGCACATTAGAGGTACAAATCATAGAAAGTTAGAGTGTCAGTCCTCTTGTACCTAAGTCAGCATTGTGCCTTTTGTATTAAATTCGGATGCAATTTCTGTGTTTCATCGTCAATAAGAGGGTCCAAGGGATACAGTAAACCTGAGGTGAAGCATTGGAATCTAAAACTGGACTCACAGGAGAGGTTCTAATCATAGAAAGTTAGAGAGTGTCAGTCCTCTTGTACTTAAGTCGGCATTGTGCCTTTTGATTTTAATTCCGATGCAATTTCTGTGTTTCATCGTCAATAAGAAGGTGCAAGGTATACAGTAAACCTGAAGTGAAGCATCGGAATCTAAAACTGGACTCACAGGAGAGGTTCAAATCATAGAGAGTTAGATTGTCAGTCCTCTTGTAATTAAGTCGGCATTTTGCCTTTTGAATTTAATCCCGATGCAATTTCTGTGTTTCATCGTCAATACGAAGGTGCAAGGTATACAGTAAACCTGAAGTGAAGCATCTAAATCTAAAACTGGACTCACAGGAGAGGTTCAAATCATAGAAAGTGAGAGTGTCAGTCCTCTTGTACTTGAGTCGACATTGTGCCTTTTGTATTAAATTTGGCTGAAATTTCTGTGTTTCATCGTCAATAAGAAGGTGCAAGGTGTACAGTAAACCTGAAGTGAAGCATCGGAATCTAAAACTGGACACACAGGAACGGCTCAAATCATAGAATGTGAGACTGTCAGTCCTATTTTACTTAAGTCGGCAATGTGCTTTTTGTATCAAATTCGGATGCAATTTCTGTGTTTCATCGTCAATAAGAAGGTCCAAGGGATACAGTAAACCTGAAGTGAAGCATCGGAATTTAAAACTGGACTCACAGGAGAGGCTCAAATCATAGAAAGTGAGAGTGTCAGTCCTCTTGTACTAAGTCGGCATTGTGACTTTTGTATTACATTCGGATGCAATTTCTGTGTTTCATCGTCAATAAGAAGGTGCAAGGTGTACAGTAAACCTGAAGTGAAGCATCGGAATCTAAAACTGGACTCACAGGAGAGGTTCAAATCATAGAGAGTTAAAGTGTCAGTCCTCTTGTAATTAAGTCGGCATTTTGCCTTTTGAATTTAATCCCGATGCAACTTCTGTGTTTCATCGTCAATAAGAAGGTGCAAGGTGTACAGTAAACCTGAAGTGAAGCATCGGAATCCAAAACTGGACTCACAGGAGAGGTTCATATCATAGAAAGTTAGAGTGTCAATCCTCTTATACTTAAGTTGGCGTTGTGCCTTCTGAATGTAATTCCGATACAATTTCTGTGTTTCATCGTCAATACGAAGGTCCAAGGTATACAGTAAACCTGAAGTTAAGTATCGGAATGTAAAACTGGACCCACAGGAGAGGTTCAAACCATTGAAAATTCGAGTGTCATTCCTCTAGTACTTAAGTCGGCTTTGAGACTTTTGTATTAAATTCGGACGCAATTTCTGTGTTTCATCGTCAATAAGAAGGTCCAAGGGATAAAGTAAACCAGAAGTGAAGCATCGGAATTTAAAACTGGACTCACAGGTGAGGCTCAAATCATAGAAAGTGAGATTGTCAGTCCTCTTGTACCTAAGTCAGCATTGTGACTTTTCTATTAAATTCGGATGCAATTTCTGTGTTTCATCGTCAATATGAAGGTCCAACGGATACAGTAAACCTGAAGTGAAGCTTCGGAATCTAAAACTGGACTCATAGGAGAGGTTGCAATCATAGAAAATTAGAGTGTCAGTCCTCTTGTACTTAAGTCGGCATTGTGCCTTTTGTATTAAATTCGGATACAATTTCTGTGTTTCATCGTCAATAAGAAGTTCCAAGGGATACAATAAACCTGAAGTCAAGCATTGGAATCTAAAACTAGACTCACAGGAGAGGTTCAAATCATAGAAAGTTTGAGTGTAAGTCCTCTTGTACTTAAGTCGGCATTGTGCCTTTTGAACTTAATTCCGATGCAAATTTCTGTGTTTCATCGTCAGTAAGAAGGTCCAAGGTATACAGTAAACCGGAAGTGAAGCATCAAAATCTAAAACTGGACTCACAGGAAAGGTTCAAATCATAGAAAGTGAGAGTGTCAGTCCTCTTGTACTTAAGTCGGCATTGTGCCGTTTGTATTAAATTCGGATGCAATTTCTGTGTTTCATCGTCAATAAGAAGGTGCATGGTATACAGTAAACCTGAAGTGAAGCATCGGAATCTAAAACTGGACTCACAGGAGAGGTTCAAATCATAGAAAGTGAGAGTGTCAGTCCTCTTGTACTTAACTCGGCATTGTGCCTTTTGTATTAAATTCGGATGCAATTTATGTGTTCCATCGTCAATAAGGAGGTCCAAGGTATACAGTAAACCTGAAGTGAAGCATCGGAATCTAAAAGTGGACTCACAGGAGAGGTTCAAATCATAGATAGTGAGAGTGTCAGTCCGCTTTTACTTAAGTCGGTATTGAGCCTTTTGTATTTAATTTGGATTCAATTTCTGTGTCTCATCGTCAATAAGATGGTCCAAGGGATACAGTAAACCTCAAGTGATGCATCGGAATCTAAAACTGGACTCACAGGAGAGGTTCAAATCATAGAAAGTTAGTCAGTCCTCTTGTATTTAAGTCGGCATTGTGCCATTTGTATTAAATTCGGATGCAATTTCTGTGTTTAATCGTTAATAAGAAGGTCCAAGGGATACAGTAAACCTGATTTGAAGCATCGGAATCTAAAACTGGACTCACAGGAGAGGTTCAAATCATAGAAAGTGAGAGTGTCAGTCCTCTTGTAGTTAAGTCGGCATTGTGCCTTTTGTATTAAATTCCGATGCAATTTCAGTGTTTCATCGTCAATAAGAAGGTGCTAGGAATACAGTAAGCCTGAAGTGAAGCATCGGAATCTAAAACTGGACTCACAGGAGAGGTTCAAATCATAGAAAGTGAGAGTGTCAATCCTCTTGTACTTAAGTCGGCATTGTGCCTTTTGTATTAAATTTGGCTGCAATATCTGTGTTTCATCGTCAATAAGAAGGTGCAAGGTATACAGTAAACCTGAAGTGAAGCATCGGAATCTAAAACTGGTCTCACAGGAGAGGTTCATATCATAGAAAGTTAGAGTGTCAGTAATCATGTACATAAGTCGCCATTGTGCCTTTTGTATTAAATTCGGATGCAATTTCTGTGTTGCATCGTCAATAAGAAGCTGCATGGTATACAGTAAACCTGAAGTGAAACATCGGAATCTAAAACTGGACTCACAGGAGAGGTTCAAATCTTAGAACGTGAGAGTGTCAGTCCTCTTGTACTGAAGTCGGCATTGTGCCTTTTGTATAAAATTCGGATGCAATTTATGTGTTTCATCGTCAATAAGTAGGTCCAAGGGATAAAGTAAACCAGAAGTGGAGCAACGGAATTTAATACTGGACTCACAGGAGAGGCTCAAATCATAGAAAGTGAGAGTGTCAGTCCTCTTGTACCTAAGTCAGCATTGTGACTTTTGTATTAAATTCGGATGCAATTTCTGTGTTTCATCGTCAATATGAAGGTCCAACGGATACAGTAAACCTGAAGTGAAGCTTCGGAATCTAAAACTGGACTCATAGGAGAGGTTGAAATCATAGAAAGTTAGAGTGTCAGTCCTCTTGTACTTATGTCGGCATTGTGCCTTTTGAATTTAATTCCGATGCAATTTCTGTGTTTCATCGTCAATACGAAGGTCCAAGGTATGCAGTAAACCTGAGATGAACCATCGGAATCTAAAACTGGACTCACAGGAGAGGTTCAAATCATAGATAGTGAGAGTGTCAGCCCTCTTTTACTTAAGTCGGCATTGTGCCTTTTGTATTAAATTCGGATTCAATTTCTGTGTTTCAACGTCAATAAGAAGGTCCACGGGATACAGTAAACACGAAGTGAAGCATCGGAAACTAAATCTGGACTCACAGGAGAGGTACAAATCATAGAAAGTTAGAGTGTCAGTCCTCTTGTACTTAAGTCAGCATTGTGCCTTTTGTATTAAATTCGGATGCAATTTCTGTGTTTCATCGTCAATAAGAAGGTCCAAGGGATACAGTAAAGCTGAAGTGAAGCATCGGAATCTAAAACTAGACTCACAGGAGAGGTTCTAATCATAGAAAGCTAGAGTGTGACAGTCATCTTGTACTTAAGTCGGCATTGTGCCTTTTGATTTTATTTCCGATGCAATTTCTGTGTTTCATCGTCAATAAGAAGGTGCAAGGTATACAGTAAACACGAAGTGAAGCATCGGAAACTAAATCTGGACTCACAGGAGAGGTACAAATCATAGAAAGTTAGAGTGTCAGTCCTCTTGTACTTAAGTCAGCATTGTGCCTTTTGTATTAAATTTGGCTGAAATTTCTGTGTTTGATCGTCAATAAGAAGGTGCAAGGTGTACAGTAAACCTGAAGTGAAGCATCGGAATCTAAAACTGGACTCACAGGAGAGGTTCAAATCTTAGAACGTGAGAGTGTCAGTCCTCTTGTACTGAAGTCGGCATTGTGCCTTTTGTATAAAATTCGGATGCAATTTATGTGTTTCATCGTCAATAAGTAGGTCCAAGGTATGCAGTAAACCTGAGATGAACCATCGGAATCTAAAACTGGACTCACAGGAGAGGTTCAAATCATAGATAGTGAGAGTGTCAGTCCTCTTGTACTTATGTCGGCATTGTGCCTTTTGAATTTAATTCCGATGCTATTTCTGTGTTTCATCGTCAATAAGAAGGTCCAAGGGATAGAGTGAACCTGAAGTGATGCATTGGAATCCAAAACTGGACTCACAGGAGAGGTTCAAACCATAGTAAGTTAGAGTGTCAGTCCTCTTGTACTTATGTCGGCAATGTGCCATGTGTATTAAATTCGGATACAATATCTGTGTTTCATCGTCAATAAGATGGTGTAAGGTATACTGTAAACCTGATGTGAACAATCGGAATCTAAAACTGGACTCACAGGAGAGGTTCAAATCACAGAAAGTAAGAGTGTCAGTCCTCTTTTACTTAAATAGGCATTGTGCATTTTGTAGTTATTTCCGATGCAATTTCTGTGTTTCATCGTCAATAAGAAGGTGCTAGGTATACAGTAAGCCTGAAGTGAAGCATCGGAATCTGAAACTGGACTCACAGGAGAGGTCCAAATCATAGAAAGTGAGAGTGTCAGTCCTCTTGTACTTAAGTCGACATTGTGCCTTTTGTATTAAATTTGTCTGCAATTTCTGTGTTTCATTGTCAATAAGAAGGTGCAAGGTATACAGTAAACCTGAAGTGAAGCATCGGAATATAAAACTGTACTCACAGGAGAGGTTCATATCACAGAAAGTTAGAGTGTCAATCCTCTTATACTTAAGTTGGCGTTGTGCCTTCTGAATGTAATTCCGATGCAATTTCTGTGTTTCATCGTCAATACGAAGGTCCAAGGTATACAGTAATCCTGAAGTGAAGCATCGGAATCTAAAACTGGACTCACAGGAGAGGCTCAAATCATAGAAAGTCAGAGTGTCAGTCCTCTTGTACCTAAGTCAGCAATGTGACTTTTGTATTAAATTCGGAGACAATTTCTGTGTTTCATCGTCAATAAGAAGTTCCAAGGGATACAGTAAACCTGAAGTCAAGCATCGGAATCTAAAACTGGACTCACAGGAGAGGTTCAAATCGTAGAAAGTTTGAGTGTAAGTCCTCTTGTACTTAAGTCGGCATTGTGCCTTTTGAATTTAATTCCGATGCAAATTTCTGTGTCTCATCGTCAATAAGAAGGTCCAAGGTATACAGTAAACCTGAAGTGAAGCATCGGAATCTAAAACTGGACTCACAGGAAAGGTTCAAATCATAGAAAGTGAGAGTGTCAGTCCTCTTGTACTTAAGTAGTCATTGTGACTTTTGTAATAAATTCGGATGCAATTTCTGTGTTTCATCGTCAATAAGAATGTGCATGGTATACAGTAAACCTGAAGTGAAGCATCGGAATATAAAACTGGACTCACAGGAGAGATTCAAATCATAGAAAGTTAGTCAGTCCTCTTGTATTTAAGTCGGCATTGTGCCTTTTGTATTAAATTCGGATGCAATTTCTGTGTTTCATCGTCAATAAGAAGGTGCAAGGTGTACAGTAAACCTGAAGTGAAGCATCGGAATCTAAAACTGGACACACAGGAACGGCTCAAATCATAGAATGTGAGACTGTCAGTCCTATTTTACTTAAGTCGGCAATGTGCTTTTTGTATCAAATTCGGATGCAATTTCTGTGTTTCATCGTCAATAAGAAGGTCCAAGGGATACAGTAAACCTGAAGTGAAGCATCGGAATTTAAAACTGGACTCACAGGAGAGGCTCAAATCATAGAAAGTGAGAGTGTCAGTCCTCTTGTACTAAGTCGGCATTGTGACTTTTGTATTAAATTCGGATGCAATTTCTGTGTTTCATCGTCAATAAGAAGGTGCAAGGTGTACAGTAAACCTGAAGTGAAGCATCGGAATCTAAAACTGGACTCACAGGAGAGGTTAAAATCATAGAGAGTTAAAGTGTCAGTCCTCTTGTAATTAAGTCGGCATTTTGCCTTTTGAATTTAATCCCGATGCAACTTCTGTGTTTCATCGTCAATAAGAAGGTGCAAGGTGTACAGTAAACCTGAAGTGAAGCATCGGAATCCAAAACTGGACACACAGGAGAGGTTCATATCATAGAAAGTTAGAGTGTCAATCCTCTTATACTTAAGTTGGCGTTGTGCCTTCTGAATGTAATTCCGATACAATTTCTGTGTTTCATCGTCAATACGAAGGTCCAAGGTAGACAGTAAACCTGAAGTTAAGTATCGGAATGTAAAACTGGACCCACAGGAGAGGTTCAAACCATTGAAAATTCGAGTGTCATTCCTCTAAGTACTTAAGTCGGCTTTGAGACTTTTGTATTAAATTCGGACGCAATTTCTGTGTTTCATCGTCAATAAGAAGGTCC
The DNA here is from genome assembly GCF_021461395.2 of Schistocerca americana. Classification (NCBI taxonomy): domain Eukaryota; kingdom Metazoa; phylum Arthropoda; class Insecta; order Orthoptera; family Acrididae; genus Schistocerca; species Schistocerca americana. The sequence goes on along the minus strand of NC_060125.1, from coordinate 61,197,893 downwards.
AAGGGATAAAGTAAACCAGAAGTGAAGCATCGGAATTTAAAACTGGACTCACAGGAGAGGCTCAAATCATAGAAAGTGAGATTGTCAGTCCTCTTGTACCTAAGTCAGCATTGTGACTATTCTATTAAATTCGGATGCAATTTCTGTGTTTCATCGTCAATATGAAGGTCCAACGGATACAGTAAACCTGAAGTGAAGCTTCGGAATCTAAAACTGGACTCATAGGAGAGGTTGAAATCATAGAAAATTAGAGTGTCAGCCCTCTTGTACTTAAGTCGGCATTGTGCCTTTTGTATTAAATTCGGATACAATTTCTGTGTTTCATCGTCAATAAGAAGTTCCAAGGGATACAATAAACCTGAAGTCAAGCATTGGAATCTAAAACTAGACTCACAGGAGAGGTTCAAATCATAGAAAGTTTGAGTGTAAGTCCTCTTGTACTTAAGTCGGCATTGTGCCTTTTGAACTTAATTCCGATGCAAATTTCTGTGTTTCAGCGTCAGTAAGAAGGTCCAAGGTATACAGTAAACCGGAAGTGAAGCATCGGAATCTAAAACTGGACTCACAGGAAAGGTTCAAATCATAGAAAGTGAGAGTGTCAGTCCTCTTGTACTTAAGTCGGCATTGTGCCGTTTGTATTAAATTCGGATGCAATTTCTGTGTTTCATCGTCAATAAGAAGGTGCATGGTATACAGTAAACCTGAAGTGAAGCATCGGAATCTAAAACTGGACTCACAGGAGAGGTTCAAATCATAGAAAGTGAGAGTGTCAGTCCTCTTGTACTTAACTCGGCATTGTGCCTTTTGTATTAAATTCGGATGCAATTTATGTGTTCCATCGTCAATAAGGAGGTCCAAGGTATACAGTAAACCTGAAGTGAAGCATCGGAATCTAAAATTGGACTCACAGGAGAGGTTCAAATCATAGATAGTGAGAGTGTCAGTCCGCTTTTACTTAAGTCGGTATTGAGCCTTTTGTATTTAATTTGGATTCAATTTCTGTGTCTCATCGTCAATAAGATGGTCCAAGGGATACAGTAAACCTCAAGTGATGCATCGGAATCTAAAACTGGACTCACAGGAGAGGTTCAAATCATAGAAAGTTAGTCAGTCCTCTTGTATTTAAGTCGGCATTGTGCCATTTGTATTAAATTCGGATGCAATTTCTGTGTTTAATCGTCAATAAGAAGGTCCAAGGGATACAGTAAACCTGATTTGAAGCATCGGAATCTAAAACTGGACTCACAGGAGAGGTTCAAATCATAGAAAGTGAGAGTGTCAGTCCTCTTGTAGTTAAGTCGGCATTGTGCCTTTTGTATTAAATTCCGATGCAATTTCAGTGTTTCATCGTCAATAAGAAGGTGCTAGGAATACAGTAAGCCTGAAGTGAAGCATCGGAATCTAAAACTGGACTCACAGGAGAGGTTCAAATCATAGAAAGTGAGAGTGTCAATCCTCTTGTACTTAAGTCGGCATTGTGCCTTTTGTATTAAATTTGGCTGCAATATCTGTGTTTCATCGTCAATAAGAAGGTGCAAGGTATACAGTAAACCTGAAGTGAAGCATCGGAATCTAAAACTGGTCTCACAGGAGAGGTTCATATCATAGAAAGTTAGAGTGTCAGTAATCATGTACATAAGTCGCCATTGTGCCTTTTGTATTAAATTCGGATGCAATTTCTGTGTTGCATCGTCAATAAGAAGCTGCATGGTATACAGTAAACCTGAAGTGAAACATCGGAATCTAAAACTGGACTCACAGGAGAGGTTCAAATCTTAGAACGTGAGAGTGTCAGTCCTCTTGTACTGAAGTCGGCATTGTGCCTTTTGTATAAAATTCGGATGCAATTTATGTGTTTCATCGTCAATAGGTAGGTCCAAGGGATAAAGTAAACCAGAAGTGGAGCAACGGAATTTAATACTGGACTCACAGGAGAGGCTCAAATCATAGAAAGTGAGAGTGTCAGTCCTCTTGTACCTAAGTCAGCATTGTGACTTTTGTATTAAATTCGGATGCAATTTCTTTGTTTCATCGTCAATATGAAGGTCCAACGGATACAGTAAACCTGAAGTGAAGCTTCGGAATCTAAAACTGGACTCATAGGAGAGGTTGAAATCATAGAAAGTTAGAGTGTCAGTCCTCTTGTACTTATGTCGGCATTGTGCCTTTTGAATTTAATTCCGATGCAATTTCTGTGTTTCATCGTCAATAAGAAGGTCCAAGGTATGCAGTAAACCTGAGATGAACCAACGGAATCTAAAACTGGACTCACAGGAGAGGTTCAAATCATAGATAGTGAGAGTGTCAGCCCTCTTTTACTTAAGTCGGCATTGTGCCTTTTGTATTAAATTCGGATTCAATTTCTGTGTTTCAACGTCAATAAGAAGGTCCACGGGATACAGTAAACACGAAGTGAAGCATCGGAAACTAAATCTGGACTCACAGGAGAGGTACAAATCATAGAAAGTTAGAGTGTCAGTCCTCTTGTACTTAAGTCAGCATTGTGCCTTTTGTATTAAATTCGGATGCAATTTCTGTGTTTCATCGTCAATAAGAAGGTCCAAGGGATACAGTAAAGCTGAAGTGAAGCATCGGAATCTAAAACTAGACTCACAGGAGAGGTTCTAATCATAGAAAGCTAGAGTGTGTCAGTCATCTTGTACTTAAGTCGGCATTGTGCCTTTTGATTTTATTTCCGATGCAATTTCTGTGTTTCATCGTCAATAAGAAGGTGCAAGGTATACAGTAAGCCTGAAGTGAAGCATCGGAATCTGAAACTGGACTCACAGGAGAGGTCCAAATCATAGAAAGTGAGAGTGTCAGTCCTCTTGTACTTAAGTCGACATTGTGCCTTTTGTATTAAATTTGTCTGCAATTTCTGTGTTTCATTGTCAATAAGAAGGTGCAAGGTATACAGTAAACCTGAAGTGAAGCATCGGAATATAAAACTGTACTCACAGGAGAGGTTCATATCACAGAAAGTTAGAGTGTCAATCCTCTTATACTTAAGTTGGCGTTGTGCCTTCTGAATGTAATTCCGATGCAATTTCTGTGTTTCATCGTCAATACGAAGGTCCAAGGTATACAGTAATCCTGAAGTGAAGCATCGGAATCTAAAACTGGACTCACAGGAGAGGCTCAAATCATAGAAAGTCAGAGTGTCAGTCCTCTTGTACCTAAGTCAGCAATGTGACTTTTGTATTAAATTCGGAGACAATTTCTGTGTTTCATCGTCAATAAGAAGTTCCAAGGGATACAGTAAACCTGAAGTCAAGCATCGGAATCTAAAACTGGACTCACAGGAGAGGTTCAAATCGTAGAAAGTTTGAGTGTAAGTCCTCTTGTACTTAAGTCGGCATTGTGCCTTTTGAATTTAATTCCGATGCAAATTTCTGTGTCTCATCGTCAATAAGAAGGTCCAAGGTATACAGTAAACCTGAAGTGAAGCATCGGAATCTAAAACTGGACTCACAGGAAAGGTTCAAATCATAGAAAGTGAGAGTGTCAGTCCTCTTGTACTTAAGTAGTCATTGTGACTTTTGTAATAAATTCGGATGCAATTTCTGTGTTTCATCGTCAATAAGAATGTGCATGGTATACAGTAAACCTGAAGTGAAGCATCGGAATATAAAACTGGACTCACAGGAGAGATTCAAATCATAGAAAGTTAGTCAGTCCTCTTGTATTTAAGTCGGCATTGTGCCTTTTGTATTAAATTCGGATGCAATTTCTGTGTTTCATCGTCAATAAGAAGGTGCAAGGTGTACAGTAAACCTGAAGTGAAGCATCGGAATCTAAAACTGGACACACAGGAACGGCTCAAATCATAGAATGTGAGACTGTCAGTCCTATTTTACTTAAGTCGGCAATGTGCTTTTTGTATCAAATTCGGATGCAATTTCTGTGTTTCATCGTCAATAAGAAGGTCCAAGGGATACAGTAAACCTGAAGTGAAGCATCGGAATTTAAAACTGGACTCACAGGAGAGGCTCAAATCATAGAAAGTGAGAGTGTCAGTCCTCTTGTACTAAGTCGGCATTGTGACTTTTGTATTAAATTCGGATGCAATTTCTGTGTTTCATCGTCAATAAGAAGGTGCAAGGTGTACAGTAAACCTGAAGTGAAGCATCGGAATCTAAAACTGGACTCACAGGAGAGGTTAAAATCATAGAGAGTTAAAGTGTCAGTCCTCTTGTAATTAAGTCGGCATTTTGCCTTTTGAATTTAATCCCGATGCAACTTCTGTGTTTCATCGTCAATAAGAAGGTGCAAGGTGTACAGTAAACCTGAAGTGAAGCATCGGAATCCAAAACTGGACACACAGGAGAGGTTCATATCATAGAAAGTTAGAGTGTCAATCCTCTTATACTTAAGTTGGCGTTGTGCCTTCTGAATGTAATTCCGATACAATTTCTGTGTTTCATCGTCAATACGAAGGTCCAAGGTAGACAGTAAACCTGAAGTTAAGTATCGGAATGTAAAACTGGACCCACAGGAGAGGTTCAAACCATTGAAAATTCGAGTGTCATTCCTCTAAGTACTTAAGTCGGCTTTGAGACTTTTGTATTAAATTCGGACGCAATTTCTGTGTTTCATCGTCAATAAGAAGGTCCAAGGGATAAAGTAAACCAGAAGTGAAGCATCGGAATTTAAAACTGGACTCACAGGAGAGGCTCAAATCATAGAAAGTGAGATTGTCAGTCCTCTTGTACCTAAGTCAGCATTGTGACTATTCTATTAAATTCGGATGCAATTTCTGTGTTTCATCGTCAATATGAAGGTCCAACGGATACAGTAAACCTGAAGTGAAGCTTCGGAATCTAAAACTGGACTCATAGGAGAGGTTGAAATCATAGAAAATTAGAGTGTCAGCCCTCTTGTACTTAAGTCGGCATTGTGCCTTTTGTATTAAATTCGGATACAATTTCTGTGTTTCATCGTCAATAAGAAGTTCCAAGGGATACAATAAACCTGAAGTCAAGCATTGGAATCTAAAACTAGACTCACAGGAGAGGTTCAAATCATAGAAAGTTTGAGTGTAAGTCCTCTTGTACTTAAGTCGGCATTGTGCCTTTTGAACTTAATTCCGATGCAAATTTCTGTGTTTCAGCGTCAGTAAGAAGGTCCAAGGTATACAGTAAACCGGAAGTGAAGCATCGGAATCTAAAACTGGACTCACAGGAAAGGTTCAAATCATAGAAAGTGAGAGTGTCAGTCCTCTTGTACTTAAGTCGGCATTGTGCCGTTTGTATTAAATTCGGATGCAATTTCTGTGTTTCATCGTCAATAAGAAGGTGCATGGTATACAGTAAACCTGAAGTGAAGCATCGGAATCTAAAACTGGACTCACAGGAGAGGTTCAAATCATAGAAAGTGAGAGTGTCAGTCCTCTTGTACTTAACTCGGCATTGTGCCTTTTGTATTAAATTCGGATGCAATTTATGTGTTCCATCGTCAATAAGGAGGTCCAAGGTATACAGTAAACCTGAAGTGAAGCATCGGAATCTAAAATTGGACTCACAGGAGAGGTTCAAATCATAGATAGTGAGAGTGTCAGTCCGCTTTTACTTAAGTCGGTATTGAGCCTTTTGTATTTAATTTGGATTCAATTTCTGTGTCTCATCGTCAATAAGATGGTCCAAGGGATACAGTAAACCTCAAGTGATGCATCGGAATCTAAAACTGGACTCACAGGAGAGGTTCAAATCATAGAAAGTTAGTCAGTCCTCTTGTATTTAAGTCGGCATTGTGCCATTTGTATTAAATTCGGATGCAATTTCTGTGTTTAATCGTCAATAAGAAGGTCCAAGGGATACAGTAAACCTGATTTGAAGCATCGGAATCTAAAACTGGACTCACAGGAGAGGTTCAAATCATAGAAAGTGAGAGTGTCAGTCCTCTTGTAGTTAAGTCGGCATTGTGCCTTTTGTATTAAATTCCGATGCAATTTCAGTGTTTCATCGTCAATAAGAAGGTGCTAGGAATACAGTAAGCCTGAAGTGAAGCATCGGAATCTAAAACTGGACTCACAGGAGAGGTTCAAATCATAGAAAGTGAGAGTGTCAATCCTCTTGTACTTAAGTCGGCATTGTGCCTTTTGTATTAAATTTGGCTGCAATATCTGTGTTTCATCGTCAATAAGAAGGTGCAAGGTATACAGTAAACCTGAAGTGAAGCATCGGAATCTAAAACTGGTCTCACAGGAGAGGTTCATATCATAGAAAGTTAGAGTGTCAGTAATCATGTACATAAGTCGCCATTGTGCCTTTTGTATTAAATTCGGATGCAATTTCTGTGTTGCATCGTCAATAAGAAGCTGCATGGTATACAGTAAACCTGAAGTGAAACATCGGAATCTAAAACTGGACTCACAGGAGAGGTTCAAATCTTAGAACGTGAGAGTGTCAGTCCTCTTGTACTGAAGTCGGCATTGTGCCTTTTGTATAAAATTCGGATGCAATTTATGTGTTTCATCGTCAATAGGTAGGTCCAAGGGATAAAGTAAACCAGAAGTGGAGCAACGGAATTTAATACTGGACTCACAGGAGAGGCTCAAATCATAGAAAGTGAGAGTGTCAGTCCTCTTGTACCTAAGTCAGCATTGTGACTTTTGTATTAAATTCGGATGCAATTTCTTTGTTTCATCGTCAATATGAAGGTCCAACGGATACAGTAAACCTGAAGTGAAGCTTCGGAATCTAAAACTGGACTCATAGGAGAGGTTGAAATCATAGAAAGTTAGAGTGTCAGTCCTCTTGTACTTATGTCGGCATTGTGCCTTTTGAATTTAATTCCGATGCAATTTCTGTGTTTCATCGTCAATAAGAAGGTCCAAGGTATGCAGTAAACCTGAGATGAACCAACGGAATCTAAAACTGGACTCACAGGAGAGGTTCAAATCATAGATAGTGAGAGTGTCAGCCCTCTTTTACTTAAGTCGGCATTGTGCCTTTTGTATTAAATTCGGATTCAATTTCTGTGTTTCAACGTCAATAAGAAGGTCCACGGGATACAGTAAACACGAAGTGAAGCATCGGAAACTAAATCTGGACTCACAGGAGAGGTACAAATCATAGAAAGTTAGAGTGTCAGTCCTCTTGTACTTAAGTCAGCATTGTGCCTTTTGTATTAAATTCGGATGCAATTTCTGTGTTTCATCGTCAATAAGAAGGTCCAAGGGATACAGTAAAGCTGAAGTGAAGCATCGGAATCTAAAACTAGACTCACAGGAGAGGTTCTAATCATAGAAAGCTAGAGTGTGTCAGTCATCTTGTACTTAAGTCGGCATTGTGCCTTTTGATTTTATTTCCGATGCAATTTCTGTGTTTCATCGTCAATAAGAAGGTGCAAGGTATACAGTAAACACGAAGTGAAGCATCGGAAACTAAATCTGGACTCACAGGAGAGGTACAAATCATAGAAAGTTAGAGTGTCAGTCCTCTTGTACTTAAGTCAGCATTGTGCCTTTTGTATTAAATTTGGCTGAAATTTCTGTGTTTGATCGTCAATAAGAAGGTGCAAGGTGTACAGTAAACCTGAAGTGAAGCATCGGAATCTAAAACTGGACTCACAGGAGAGGTTCAAATCATAGAATGTGAGACTGTCAGTCGTCTTTTACTTAAGTCGGCAATGTGCTTTTTGTATCAAATTCGGATGCTATTTCTGTGTTTCATCGTCAATATGAAGGTCCAAGGGATAGAGTGAACCTGAAGTGATGCATTGGAATCCAAAACTGGACTCACAGGGGAGGTTCAAACCATAGTAAGTTAGAGTGTCAGTCCTCTTGTACTTATGTCGGCAATGTGCCATGTGTATTAAATTCGGATACAATATCTGTGTTTCATCGTCAATAAGATGGTGTAAGGTATACTGTAAACCTGATGTGAACAATCGGAATCTAAAACTGGACTCACAGGAGAGGTTCAAATCACAGAAAGTTAGAGTGTCAGTCCTCTTTTACTTAAATAGGCATTGTGCACTTTGTAGTTATTTCCGATGCAATTTCAGTGTTTCATCGTCAATAAGAAGGTGCTAGGTATACAGTAAGCCTGAAGTGAAGCATCGGAATCTGAAACTGGACTCACAGGAGAGGTCCAAATCATAGAAAGTGAGAGTGTCAGTCCTCTTGTACTTAAGTCGACATTGTGCCTTTTGTATTAAATTTGTCTGCAATTTCTGTGTTTCATTGTCAATAAGAAGGTGCAAGGTATACAGTAAACCTGAAGTGAAGCATCGGAATATAAAACTGTACTCACAGGAGAGGTTCATATCACAGAAAGTTAGAGTGTCAATCCTCTTATACTTAAGTTGGCGTTGTGCCTTCTGAATGTAATTCCGATGCAATTTCTGTGTTTCAACGTCAATACGAAGGTCCAAGGTATACAGTAATCCTGAAGTGAAGCATCGGAATCTAAAACTGGACTCACAGGAGAGGCTCAAATCATAGAAAGTGAGAGTGTCAGTCCTCTTGTACCTAAGTCAGCATTGTGACTTTTGTATTAAATTCGGAGACAATTTCTGTGTTTCATCGTCAATAAGAAGTTCCAAGGGATACAGTAAACCTGAAGTCAAGCATCGGAATCTAAAACTGGACTCACAGGAGAGGTTCAAATCGTAGAAAGTTTGAGTGTAAGTCCTCTTGTACTTAAGTCGGCATTGTGCCTTTTGAATTTAATTCCGATGCAAATTTCTGTGTCTCATCGTCAATAAGAAGGTCCAAGGTATACAGTAAACCTGAAGTGAAGCATCGGAATCTAAAACTGGACTCACAGGAAAGGTTCAAATCATAGAAAGTGAGAGTGTCAGTCCTTTTGTACTTAAGTATTCATTGTGACTTTTGTAATAAATTCGGATGCAATTTCTGTGTTTCATCGTCAATAAGAATGTGCATGGTATACAGTAAACCTGAAGTGAAGCATCGGAATATAAAACTGGACTCACAGGAGAGGTTCAAATCATAGAAAGTGAGGCTGTCAGACCTCTTGTACTTAAGTCGGCATTGTGCCTTTCGCATTAAATTCGGATGCAATTTATGTGTTTCATCGTCAATAAGAAGGTCTAAGGTATACAGTTAACCTGAAGTGCAGCATCGGAATCTAAAACTGGACTCACAGGAGAGGTTCAAATCATAGATAGTGAGAGTGTCAGTCCTCTTTTACTTAATTCGGCATTGTGCCTTTTATATTAAATTTGGATTCCATTTCTGTGTCTCATCGTCAATAAGATGGTCCAAGGGATACAGTAAACCTGAAGTGATGAATCGAAATCTAAAACTGGACTCACAGGAGAGATTAAAATCATAGAAAGTTAGTCAGTCCTCTTGTATTTAAGTCGGCATTGTGCCTTTTGTATTAAATTCGGATGCAATTTCTGTGTTTCATCGTCAATAAGAAGGTCCAAGGGATACAGAAAACCTGAAGTGAAGCATCGGAATTTAAAACTGGACTCACAGCAGAGGCTCAAATCATAGAAAGTGAGAGTGTCAGTCCTCTTGTACTAAGTCGGCATTGTGACTTTTGTATTAAATTCGGATGCAATTTCTGTGTTTCATCGTCAATAAGAAGCTGCATGGTATACAGTAAACCTGAAGTGAAACATCGGAATCTAAAACTGGACGCACAGGAGAGGTTCAAATCTTAGAACGTGAGAGTGTCAGTCCTCTTGTACTGAAGTCGGCATTGTGCCTTTTGTATTAAATTCGGATGCAATTTATGTGTTTCATCGTCAATAAGAAGGTCCAAGGGATAAAGTAAACCAGAAGTGAAGCAACGGAATTTAAAACTGGACTCACAGGAGAGGCTCAAATCATAGAAAGTGAGAGTGTCAGTCCTCTTGTACCTAAGTCAGCATTGTGACTTTTGTATTAAATTCGGATGCAATTTCTGTGTTTCATCGTCAATATGAAGGTCCAACGGATACAGTAAACCTGAAGTGAAGCTTCGGAATCTAAAACTGGACTCATATTAGAGGTTGAAATCATAGAAAGTTAGAGTGTCAGTCCTCTTGTACTTAAGTCGGCATTGTGCCTTTTGTATTAAATTCGGATACAATTTCTGTGTTTCATCGTCAATAAGAAGTTCCAAGGGATACAGTAAACCTGAAGTCAAGCATCGGAATCTAAAACTGGACTCACAGGAGAGGTTCAAATCATAGAAAATGAGAGTGTCAGTCCTCTTGTACTTAAGTCGGCATTGTGCCTTTTGTATTAAATTCGGATGCAATTTCTGTGTTTCATCGTCAATAAGAAGGTCCAAGGTATACAGTAAACCTGAAGTGAAGCATCGGAATCTAAAACTGGACTCACAGGAGAGGTTCAAATCATAGATAGTGAGAGTGTCAGTCCTCTTTTACTTAAGACGGCATTGTGCCTTTTGTATTAAGTTTGGATCAATTTCTGTGTCTCATCGCCAATAAGATGGTCCAAGGGATACAGTAAACCTGAGGTGATGCATCGGAATCTAAAACTGGACTCACAGGAGAGGTTCAAATCATAGAAAGTTAGTCAGTCCTCTTGTATTTAAGTCGGTATTGTGCCTTTTGTATTAAATTCGGATGCAATTTCTGTGTTTAATCGTCAATAAGGAGGTACAAGGGATACAGTAAACGTGAAGTGAAGCATCGGAATCTAAAACTGGACTCACAGGAGAGGTTCAAATCATAGAAAGTGAGAGTGTCAGTCCTCTTGTACTTAACTCGGCATTCTGCCTTTTGTATTAAATTCCGATGCAATTTCAGTGTTTCATCGTCAATAAGAAGGTGCTAGGTATACAGTAAGCCTGAAGTGAAGCATCGGAATCTAAAACTGGACTCACAGGGGAGGTTCAAATCATAGTAAGTGAGTCAGTCCTCTTGTACTTAAGTCGACATTGTGCCTTTTGTATTAAATTTGGCTGCAATTTCTGTGTCTCATCGTCAATAAGAAGGTGCAAGGTATACAGTAAACCTGAAGTGAAGCATCGGAATCTAAAGCTGGACTCACAGGAGAGGTTCATATCATAGAATGTTAGAGTGTCAATCCTCTTATACTTAAGTTGGCGTTGTGCCTTCTGAATGTAATTCCGATGCAATTTCTGTGTTTCATCGTCAATACGAAGGTTCAAGGTATACAGTAAACCAGAAGTTAAGCATCGGAAGGTAAAACTGGACTCACAGGAGAGGTTCAAATCATAGAAAATTAGAGTGTCAGTCCTCTTGTACTTAAGTCATCTTTGTGAATTTTGAATTTAATTCCGATGCAATTTCTGTGTTTCATCGTCAATAAGAAGGTCCAAAGTATGCAGTAAACCTGAGATGAACCATCGGAATCTAAAACTGGACTCACAGGAGAGGTTCAAATCATAGATAGTGAGAGTGTCAGCCCTCTTTTACTTAAGTCGGCATTGTGCCTTTTGTATTACATTCGGATTCAATTTCTGTGTTTCAACGTCAATAAGAAGGTCCAAGGGATACAGTAAACACGAAGTGAAGCATCGGAATCTAAAACTAGACTCACAGGAGAGGTTCTATTCATAGAAAGTTAGAGAGTGTCAGTCATCTTGTACTTAAGTCGGCATTGTGCCTTTTGATTTTAATTCCGATGCAATTTCTGTGTTTCATCGTCAATAAGAAGGTGCAAGGTATACAGTAAACCTGAAGTGTAGCATCGGAATCTAAAACTGGACTCACAGGAGAGGTTCAAATCATAGAGAGTTAGAGTGTCAGTCCTCTTGTAATTAAGTCGGCATTTGGCCTTTTGAATTTAATCCCGATGCAATTTCTGTGTTTCATCGTCAATAAAAAGGTGCAAGGTATACAGTAAACCTGAAGTGAAGCATCGAAATCTGAAACTGGACTCACAGGAGAGGTTGAAATCATAGAAAGTGAGAGTGTCAGTCCTCTTGTACTTGAGTCGACATTGTGCCTTTTGTATTAAATTTGGCTGAAATTTCTGTGTTTGATCGTCAATAAGAAGGTGCAAGGTGTACAGTAAACCTGAAGTAAAGCATCGGAATCTAAAACTGGACTCACAGGAGCGGTTCAAATCATAGAATGTGAGACTGTCAGTCGTCTTTTACTTAAGTCGGCAATGTGCTTTTTGTATCAAATTCGGATGCAATATCTGTGTTTCATCGTCAATAAGATGGTGTAAGGTATACTGTAAACCTGATGTGAACAATCGGAATCTAAAACTGGACTCACAGGAGAGGTTCAAATCATAGAAAGTTAGAGTGTCAGTCCTCTTGTACTTAAATAGGCATTGTGCATTTTGTAGTAAATTCCGATGCAATTTCTGTGTTTCATTGTCAATAAGAAGGTGCTAGGTATACAGTAAGCCTGAAGTGAAGCATCGGAATCTAAAACTGGACTCACAGGAGAGGTTCAAATCATAGAAAGTGAGAGTGTCAGTCCTATTGTACTTAAGTCGGCATTGTGACTTTTGTAATAAATTCGGATGCAATTTCTGTGTTTCATCGACAATAAGAAGGTGCATAGTATACAGTAAACCTGAAGTGAAGCATCTGAATGTAAAACTGGACTGACAGGTGAGGTTCAAATCATTGAAAATTAGAGTGTCAGTCCTCTAGTACTTAAGTCGGCTTTTTGACTTTTGTATTAAATTCGGACACAATTTCTGTGTTTCATCGTCAATAAGAAGGTCCAAAGGATAAAGTAAAGCTGAAGTGAAGCATCGGAATTTAAAACTGGACTCACAGGAGAGGCTCAAATCATAGAAACTGAGAGTGTCAGTCCTCTTGTACTTAAGTCGGCATTGTGACTTTTGTAATAAATTCGGATGCTATTTCTGTGTTTCATCGTCAATAAGAAGGTGCATAGTATACAGTAAACCTGAAGTGAAGCATCGGAATATAAAACTGGACTCACAGGAGAGGTTCAAATCATAGAAAGTGAGAGTGTCAGTCCTCTTGTACTTAAGTCGGCATTGTGCCTTTTGTATTAAATTTGGATGCAATTTATGTGCCTCATCGTCAACAAGATGGTCCAAGGGATACAGTAAACCTGAAGTGATGCATCGGAATCTAAAACTGGACTCACAGCAGGGGCTCAACGCATAGAAAGTGAGAGTGTCAGTCCTCTTGTACTAAGTCGGCATTGTGACTTTTGTATTAAATTCGGATGCAATTTCTGTGTTTCATCGTCAATATGAACGTCCAACGGATACAGTAAACCATAAGTGAGGCTTCGGGATCTAAAACTGGACTCATAGGAGAGGTTCAAATCATAGAAAGTTAGAGTGTCAGTCCTCTTGTACCTAAGTCAGCATTGTGACTTTTGTATTAAATTCGGAGACAATTTCTGTGTTTCATCGTCAATAAGAAGTTCCAAGGGATACAGTAAACCTGAAGTCAAGCATCGGAATCTAAAACTGGACTCACAGGAGAGGTTCAAATCGTAGAAAGTTTGAGTGTAAGTCCTCTTGTACTTGAGTCGGCATTGTGCCTTTTGAATTTAATTCTGATGCAAATTTCTGTGTTTCATCGTCAATAAGAAGGTCCAAGGTATACAGTAAACCTGAAGTGAAGCATCGGATTCTAAAACTGGACTCACAGGAAAGGTTCAAATCATAGAAAGTGGGAGTGTCAGTCCTCTTGTACTTGAGACGGCATTGTGACTTTTGTAATAAATTCGGATGCAATTTCTGTGTTCCATCGTCAATAAGAAGGTGCATGGTATACAGTAAACCTGAAGTGAAGCATCGGAATATAAAACTGGACTCACAGGAGAGGTTCAAATCATAGAAAGTGAGAGTGTCAGTCCTCTTGTACTTAAGTCGGCATTATGCCTTTCGTGTTAAATTCGGATGCAATTTATGTGTTTCATCTTCATTAAGAAGGTCTAAGGTATACAGTAAACCTGAAGTGAAGCATCGGAATCTAAAACTGGACTCACAGGAGAGGTTCAAATCATAGAAAGTTAGAGTGTCAGTCCTCTTGTACTTAAGTCGGCATTGTGCCATTTGTATTAAATTCGGATACAATTTCTGTCATTCATCGACAATAAGAAGTTCCAAGGGATACAGTAAACCTGAAATCAAGCATCGGAATCTAAAACTGGACTCCCAGGAGAGGTTCAAATCATAGAAAGTTAGAGTGTAAGTCCTCTTGTACTTAAGTCGGCATTGTGCCTTTTAAATTTAATTCCGATGCAAATTTCTGTGTTTCATCGTCAATAAGAAGGTCCAAGGTATACAGTAAACCTGAAGTGAAGCATCGGAATCTAAAACTGGACTCACAGGAAAGGTTCCAATCATAGAAAGTGAGAATGTCAGTCCTCTTGTACTTAAGTCGGCATTGTGCCTTTTGTATTAAATTCGGATGCAATTTCTGTGTTGCATCGTCAATAAGAAGCTGCATGGTATACAGTAAACCTGAAGTGAAGCATCGGAATCTAAAACTGGACTCACAGGAGAGGTTCAAATCATAGATAGTGAGTGTGTCAGTCCTCTTTTACTTAAGTTAGCATTGTGCCTTTTGTATTTAATTCGGATTCAATTTCTGTGTCTCATCGTCAATAAGAAGATCTAAGGGATACAGTAAACCTGAAGTGAAGCATCGGAATTTAAAACTGGCCTCACAGGAGAGGTTCAAATCATAGAAAGTTAGAATGTCAGTCCTCTTGTACTTATGTCGGCATTGTGCTTTTGAATTTAATTCCGATGCAATTTCTGTGTTTCATCGTCAATAAGAAGGTCCAAGGTATACAGTAAACCTGAGGTGAATCATCGGAATCTAAAACTGGACTCACAGGAGAGGTTCAAATCATATATAGCGAGAGGGTCAGTCATCTTTTACTTCAGTCGGCATTGTGCCTTTTGTATTAAATTCGGATTCAATTTCTGTGTTTCATCGTCAATAAGAAGGTCCAAGGGATACAGTAAACCTGAAGTGAAGCATCTAAATTTAAAACTGGACTCACAGGAGTGGTTCAAATCATAGAAAGTTAGAGTGTCAGTCCTCTTGTACTTAAGTCGGCATTGTGCCTTTTGTATTAAATTCGCATGCAATTTCTGTGTTTAATCGTCAATTAGAAGGTCCAAGGGATACAGTAAACGTGAAGTGAAGCATCGGAATCAAAAACTGGACTCACAGGAGAGGTTCAAATCATAGAAAGTGAGAGTGTCAGTCCTCTTGTACTTAAGTCGGCATTGTGCCTTATGTATGAAATTCGGATGCAATTTCTGTGTTTCATCGTCAATGAGAAGGTGCATGGTATACAGTAAACCTGAAGTGAAGCATAGGAATCTAATACTGGACTCACAGGAGAGGTTCAAATCATAGAAAGTGAGAGTGTCTGTCCTCTTGTACTTAAGTCGGCATTGTGCCTTTTGTATTAAATTCGGATGCAATTTCTGTGTTTCATCGTCAATAAGAAGGTCCAAGGGATACAGAAAACCTAAAGTGAAGCATCGGAATCTAAAACTGGACTCACAGGAGAGGTTCAAATCATAGAAATTTAGAGTGTCAGTCCTCTTGTACTTAAGTCGTCATTAAGCGTTTTGAACTTAATTCCGATTCTATTTCTGTGTTTCATCGTCAATACGAAGGTCCAAGGCATACAGTAAACCTGAAGTTAAGCATCGGAACCTAAAACTGGACTCACAGGAGAGGCTCAAATCATAGAAAGTTAGAGTGTCAGTCCTCTTGTACTTAAGTCGGCATTGTGACTTTTGTATTAAATTGGCATGCAATTTCTGTGTTTCATCGACAATATGAAGGTCTAAGGTATACAGTAAACCTGAAGTGAAGCATCGGAATCTAAAACTGGCCTCACAGGAGAGGTTCAAATCATAGAAAGTTAGAGTGTCAGTCCTCTTGTACTTAAGTCGGCATTGTGCCATTTGTATTGAATTCGGATACATTTTTTTCATTCATCGTCAATAAGAAGTTCCAAGGGATACAGTAAACCTGAAATCAAGCATCGGAATCTAAAACTGGACCCACAGGAGAGGTTCAAATCGTAGAAAGTGAGAGTGTCAGTCCTTTTGTACTTAAGACGGCATTGTGCGCTTTGTATTAAATTCGGATGCAATTTCTGTGTTTCATCGTCAATAAGAACGATTAAGAGATACAGTAAACCTGAAGTGAAGCATCGGAATCTAAAACTGGACTCACAGGAGAGGTTAAAATCATAGAAAGTAGGACTGTCAGTCCTCTTGTACTTAAGTCGGCATTGTGCCTTTTGTACTAAATTCTGATGCAATTTCTGTGATACATCGTCAATAAGAAGGTCCACGGATACAGTAAACCTGAAGTGAAGAATCGGAATCTATCACTGGACTCACAGGAGAGGTTCAAATCATAGAAAGTAGGAGTGTCAGTCCTCTTGTACTTAAGTTGGCATTGTGCCTTTTGTATTAAATTCGAATGCAATTCCAGTGTTTCATCGTCAATAAGAAGGTCCAAGGGATACAGTTAACCAGAAGTGAAGCATCAGAATCTAAAACTGGACTCACAGGAGAGGTTCAAATCATAGAAAGTTAGAGTGTCAGTCCTGTTGTACTTAAGTCGGCATTGTGCCTTTTGAATTTACTTCCGATTCTATTTCTGTGTTTCATCGTCAATACGAAGTTCGAAGGCATACAGTAAACCTAAAGTGAAGCATCGGAATCTTAAACTGGACTCATAGGAGAGGTTCAAATCATAGAAAGTTAGAGTGTCAGTCATCTTGTACTCAAGTCGGCATAGTGACTTTTGTATTAAACTGGCATGCAATTTCTGTGTTTCATCGACAATATGAAGGTCCAAGGGATACAGTAAACCTGAAGTGAAGCATCGGAATCTAAAACGGGACTCACAGGAGAGGTTGAAATCATAGAAAGTTGGAGTGTCAGTCCTCTTGTACTTAAGTCGGCATTGTGCTTTTGAATTTAATTCCGATGCAATTTCTGTGTTTTATCGTCAATAAGAAGGTCCAAGGTATACAGTTAATCTGAGGTGAACCATCGGAATCTAAAACTGGACTCACAGGAGAGATTCTAATCATAGATAGTGAGAGTGCCAGTCCTCTTTTACTTCTGTCGGCATTGTGCCTTTTGTATTAAATTCGGATTCAATTTCTGTGTTTCATCGTCAATAAGAAGGTCCAAGGGATACAGAAAACCTAAAGTGAAGCATCAGAATCTAAAACTGGACTCACGGGAGAGGCTCAAATCATAGAAAATTAGAGTGTAAGTCCTCTTGTACTTAAGTTGGCATTGTGCCTTTTGAATTTATTTCCGATGCAAATTTCTGTTTCATCGTCAATAAGAAGGTCCAAGGTATACAGTAGACCTGAAGTGAAGCATCGGAATCTAAAACTATACTCACAGGAAAGGTTCAAATCATAGAAAGTGAGAGTGTCAGTCCACTTGTACTTAAGTCGGCATTGTGCCTTTTGTATTAAGTTCGGATGCAATTTCTGTGTTTCATCGTCAATACGAAGGTGCATGGTATACAGTAAACCTGAAGTGAAGCATCGGAATCTAAAACTGGACTCACAGGAGAGGTTCAAATCATAGAAAGTTAGAGTGTCAGTCCTCTTGTACTTAAATCGGCATTGTGCCTTTTGTATTAAGTTTGGATGCAATTTATGTGTTTCATCGTCAATAAGATGGTACAAGGTATACAGTAAACCTGAAGTGAAGCATCGGAATCCAAAACTGGACTCACAGGAGGGGTTCCAATCATAGAAAGTGAGAGTGTCAGTCCTCTTGTACTTAAGTCGACATTGTGCCTTTTGCATTAAATTCTTATGCAGTTTCTGTGTTTTATGGTCAAAAAGAAGGTTTAAGGTATACAGTAAGCCTGAAGTGAAGCATCGGAATCTAAAACTGGACTCACAGGAGAGGTTTAAATCATAGAAAGTGAGAGTGTCAGTCCTCTTGTATTTACGTCTGCATTGTGCCTTTTGTATTAAATTCGGATGCAATTGCTGTGTTTAATCGTCAATAAGAGGGTCCAAGGGATACATTAAACCTGAAGTGAAGCATCGGAATCTAAAACTGGACTCACAGCAGAGGTTCAAATCATAGAAAGTGAGAGAGTAAGTCCTCTTGTACTTATGTCGGCATTGTGCCTTTTGTAATAATTTCGGATGCAGTTTCTGTGTTTCATCGTCAATAAGAAGGTGCATAGTATACAGTAAACCTGATGTGAAGCAACGGAATCTAAAACTGGACTCACAGGAGAGGTTCAAACCATAAAATGTGGGAGTGTCAGTCATCATGTACATAAGTCGGCATTGTGCCTTTTCTATTAAATTCAGATGCAATTGCTGTGATTCATCGTGAATAAGAACGTCCAAGGGATACAGTAAACCTGAAGTGAAGCTTCGGAATCTAAAACGGGACTCACAGGAGAGGTTCACATCATAGAAAGTTGGAGTGTCAGTCCTCTTGTACTTAAGTCAGCATTGTGCTTTTGAATTTAATTCCGATGCAATTTCTGTGTTTTAAAGTCAATAAGAAGGTCCAAGGTATACAGTTAACCTGAGGTGAACCATCGGAATCTAAAACTGGACTCACAGGAGAGGTTCAAATCATAGATAGTGAGAGTGTCAGTCCTCTTGTACTTCTGTCGGCATTGTGCCTTTTGTATTGTATTCGGATTCAATTTCTGTGTTTCATCGTCAGTAAGAAGGTCCAAGGGATACAGAAAACCTAAAGAGAAGCATCGGAATCTAAAACTGGACCCACAGGAGAGGCTCAAATCATAGAAAATAAGAGTGTAAGTCCTCTTGTACTTAAGTCGGCATTGTGCCTTTTGAATTTATTTCCGGTGCAAATTTCTGTTTCATCGTCAATACGAAGGTCCAAGGCATACAGTAAACCTGACGTGAAGCATCGGAATCTAAAACTATACTCACAGGAAAGGTTCAAATCATAGAAAGTGAGAGTGTCAGTCCTCTTGTACTTAAGTCGGCATTGTGCCTTTTCTATTAAGTTCGGATGCAATTTCTGTGTTTCATCGTCAATAAGATGGCACAAGGTATACAGTAAACCTGAAGTGAAGCATTGGAATCCAAAACTGGACACACAGGAGAGATTCAAATCATAGAAAGTGAGAGTGTCAGTCCTCTTGTACTTATGTCGGCATTGTGCCTTTTGCATTAAATTCTTATGCAATTTCTGTGTTTTATCGTCAAAAAGAAGGTGTAAGGTATACAGTAAGCCTGAAGTGAAGCATCGGAAACTAAAACTGGACTCACAGAAGAGGTTCAAATCATACATAGTGAGAGTGTCAGTCCTATATTACTTAAGTCGGCATTGTGCCTTTTGTATTAAGTTCGGATGCAATTTCTGTGTTTCATCGTCAATAAGATAGCACAAGGTATACAGTAAACCTGAAGTGAAGCATTGGAATCCAAAACTGGACTCACAGGAGAGATTCAAATCATAGAAAGTGAGAGTGTCATCCTCTTGTACTTATGTCGGCATTGTGCGTTTTGCATTAAATTCTTATGCAATTTCTGTGTTTTATCGTCAAAAAGAAGGTGTAAGGTATACAGTAAGCCTGAAGTGAAGCATCGGAAACTAAAACTGGACTCACAGAAGAGGTTCAAATCATACATAGTGAGAGTGTCAGTCCTCTATTACTTAAGTCAACATTGTGCCTTTTGTGTTAAATTTGGATTCAATTTCTGTGTCTCATCGTCAATAAGAGTGTCCAAGGGATACAGTAAACCTGAACTGAAGCATCGGAATCTAAAACTGGACTCACAGGAGAGGTTCAAATCATAGAAAGTGAGAGTGTCAGTCCTCTTGTATTTAAGTCTGCATTGTGCTTTTTGTATTAAATTCGGATACAATTTCTGTGTTTAATCGTCAATAAGTAGGTCCAAGGGATACATTAAATCTGAAGTGAAGCATCGGAATCTAAAACGGGACACACAGGAGAGGTTCACATCATAGAAAGTTAGAGTGTCAGTCCTCTTGTACGTAAGTCGACATTGTGCATTTTGTGTTAAATTCGGATACAATTTCTGTGTTTCATCGTCAATAAGAAGGTCCAAGAGATACAGAAAACCTGAATTGAAGCATCGGAATTTAAAACTGGACTCACAGGAGAGGTTGAAATCATAGAAAGTTGGAGTGTCAGTCCTCTTGTACTTAAGTCGGCATTGTGCTTTTGAATTTAATTCCGATGCAATTTCTGTGTTTTATAGTCAATAAGAAGGTAAAAGGTATACAGTTAACCTGAGGTGAACCATCGGAATCTAAAACTGGACTCACTGGAGAGGTTCAAATCATAGATAGTGAGAGAGTCAGTCCTCTTTTACTTCTGTCGGCATTGTGCCTTTTGTATTAAATTCGGATTCAATTTCTGTGTTTCATCGTCAATAAGAAGGTCCAAGGGATACAGAAAACCTAAAGTGAAGCATCGGAATCTAAAACTGGACTTACAGGAGAGGCTCAAATCATAGAAAATTAGAGTGTAAGTCCTCTTGTACTTAAGTCGGCGTTGTGCCTTTTGATTTTATTTCCGATGCAAATTTCTGTTTCATCGTCAATAAGAAGGTCCACGGTATACAGTAAACCTGAAGTGAAGCATCGGAATCCAAAACTGGACTCACAGGAGAGGTTCAAATCATAGAAAGTGAGAGTGTCGGTCCTCTTGTACTTAAGTCGGCATTGTGCCTTTTACATTAAATTCTTATGCAATTTCTGTGTTTTATCGTCAAAAAGAAGGTGTAAGGTATACAGTAAGCCTGAAGTGAAGCATCGGAATCTGAAACTGGACTCACAGGAGAGGTTCAAATCATACATAGTGAGAGATTCAGTTCTCTATTACTTATTCAACATTGTGCCTTTTGTGTTAAATTTGGATTCAATTTCAGTGTCTCATCGTCAATAAGATGGTCCAAGGGATACAGTAAACCTGAAGTGAAGCATCGGAATCTAAAACTGGACTCACAGGAGAGGTTCAAATCATAGAAAGTGAGAGTGTCAGTCCTCTTGTATTTAAGTCTGCATTGTGCCTTTTGTATTAAACTCGGATGCAATTTCTTTGTTTAATCGTCAATAAGAAGGTCCGAGGGATACATTAAACCTGAAGTGGAGCATCGGAATCTAAAACTGGACTCACAGCAGAGGTTCAAATCATAGAAAGTGAGAGAGTCAGTCCTCTTGTACTTATGTCGGCATTGTGCCTTTTGTATTAATTTCTGATGCAATTTCTGTGTTACATCGTCAATAAGAAGGGGGCATGGTATACAGTAAACCTGATGTGAAGCATCGGAAACTAAAACTGGACTCACAGGAGAGGTTCAAACCATAGAAAGTGAGAGTGTCAGTCTCTTGTACATAAGTCGGCATTGTGCCTTTTGTATTAAATTCGGATGCAATTTCTGTGTTTCATCGTCAATAAGAAGGTAAAAGGGATACAGTAAACCTAAAGTAAAGCATCGGAATCTAAAACTGGACTCACAGGATAGGTTCAAATCATAGAAAGTTAGATTGTCAGTCCTCTTGTACTTAAGTCTTCATTATGCCTTTTGAACTTAATTCCGACGCAATTTCGGTATTTCATCGTCAGTAAAAGGTGCAAGGTATACAGTAAACCTGAAGTGAAGCATCAGAATCTAAATCTGGACTCACAGGAGAGGTTCGAGTCATAGAAAGAGAGAGTGTCAGTCCTCTTTTACTTAAGTCGGCATTGTGCCTCTTGTATTAAATTCGGATGCAATTTCTGTATTTCATCGTCAATAGGAAGGTCCAAGGGATACAGTAAACCTGAAGTGAAGCATCGGAATCCAAAACTGGACTCACAGGAGAGGTTCAAATCATAGAAAGTGAGAGTGTCAGTCCTTTTGTACTTAAGTTGGCATTGTGCCTTTTGTATTAAATTCGGATGCAATTTCTGTGTTTTATCGTTAATAAGAAGGTGCAAGGTATAAAGTAAGCCTGAAGTGAAGCATCGGAATCTAAAACTGGACTCACAGGAGAGGTTCAAATCATAGATAGTGAGAGTGTCAGTCCTCTTTTACTTAAGTCGGCATGGTGCCTTTTGTATTAAATTCCGATTCAATTTCTGTGACTCATCGTCAATAAGAATGTCCAAGGGATACAGTAAACCTGAAGTGAAGCATTGGAATCTAAAACTGGACTCACAGGAGAGGTTCAAATCATAGAAAGTTAGAGTCTCAGTCCTCTTGTACTTATGTCGGCATTGTGCTTTTGAATTTAATTCCGATGCAATTTCTGTGTTTCATCGTCAATAAGAAGGTCCAAGGTATAGAGTAAACCTGAGGTGAATCATCGGAATCTAAAACTGGACTCACAGGAGAGGTTCAAGTCATAGATAGCGAGAGTGTCAGTCCTCTTTTACTTCAGTCGGCATTGTGCCTTTTGTAACAAATTCGGATTCAAGTTCTGTGTTTCATCGTCAATAAGAAGGTCCAAGGGATACAGTAAACCTGAAGTTAAGCATCGGAATCTAAAACTGGACTCACAGGAGAGGTTCAAATCATTGATAGTTAGAGTTTCAGTCCTCTTGCACTTAAGTCGGCATTGTGAAATTTGTATTAAATTCGGATGTAATTTCTGTGTTTCATCGTCATTAAGAAGGTCCAAGGGATACAGTAAACCTAAAGTGAAGCATCGGAATCCAAAACTGGACTCATAGGAGAGGCTCAAATCATAGAAAGTTAGAGTGTCAGTCATCTTGTACTTAAGTCGGCATTGTGATTTTTGTATTAAATTCGCATGCAATTTCTGTGTTTCATCGACAATATGAAGGTCCAAGGGATACAGTAAACCTGAAGTGAAGCTTCGGAATCTAAAACGGGACCCACAGGAGAGGTTCACAGCATAGAAAGTTAGAGTGTCAGTCCTCTTGTACGTAAGTCGACATTGTGCATTTTGTATTAAATTCGGATACAATTTCTGTGTTTCACCGTCAATAAGAAGGTCAAAGAGATACAGTAAACCTGAAGTGAAGCATCGGAATTTAAAACTGGACTCACAGGAGAGGTTCAAATCATAGGAAGTTAGAGTGTCAGTCCTCTTGTACTTAAATCGGCATTGTGCCTTTTGTATTAAGTTCGGATGCAATTTATGTGTTTCATCGTCAATAAGATGGTACAAGGTATACAGTAAACCCGAAGTGAAGCATCGGAATCCAAAACTGGACTCACAGGAGAGGTTCAAATCATAGAATGTGAGAGTGTCAGTCCTCTTGTACTGAAGTCGGCATTGTGCCTTTGCATTAAATTCTTATGCAATTTCTGTGTTTTATCGTCAAAAAGAAAGTGTAAGGTATACAGTAAGCCTGATGTGAAGCATCGGAATCTAAAACTGGACTCACAGGAGAGGTTCAAATCATACATAGTGAGAGTGTCAGTCCTCTATTACTTAAGTCAACATTGTGCCTTTTGTGTTAAATTTGGATTCAATTTCTGTGTCTCATCGTCAATAAGATGGTCCAAGGGATACAGTAAACCTGAACTGAAGCATCGGAATCTAAAACTGGGCTCAAAGGAGAGGTTCAAATCATAGAAAGTGAGAGTGTCAGTCCTCTTGTATTTAAGTCTGCATTGTGCCTTTTGTATTAAATTCGGATGCAATTTCTGTGTTTAATTGTCAATAAGAAGGTCCAAGGGATACACTAAAACTGAAGTGAAGCATCGGAATCTAAAACTGGACTCACAGCAAAGGTTCAAATCATAGAAAGTGAGAGAGTCAGTCCTCTTGTACTTATGTCGGCATTGTGCCTTTTGTATTAATGTCGGATGAAATTTCTGTGTTTCATCGTCAATAAGAAGGTGCATGGTATACAGTAAACCTGACGTGAAGCATCGGAATCTAAAACTGGACTCACAGGAGAGGTTCAAACCATAGAAAGTGAGAGTGTCAGTCCTCTTGTACATAAGTCGGCATTGTGCCTTTTGTATTAAATTCGGATGCAATATCTGTGTTTCATCGTCAATAAGAAGGTCCAAGGGATACAGTAAACCTAAAGTAAACCATCGGAATCTAAAACTAGACTCACAGGAGGGGTTCAAATCACAGAAAGTTAGAGTGTCAGTCCTCTTGTACTTAAGTCGGCATTATGCCTTTTGAACTTAATTCCGACGCAATTTCGGTATTTCATCGTCAGTAAGAAGGTGCAAGGTATACAGTAAACCTGACGTGAAGCATCAGAATCTAAATCTGGACTCACAGGAGAGGTTCGAGTCATAGAAAGAGAGAGTGTCAGTCCTCTTTTACTTAAGTCGGCATTGTGCCTTTTGTATTAAATTCGGATGCAATTTCTGTGTTTCATCGTCAATAAGAAGGTCCAAGGGATACAGTAAACCTGAAGTGAAGCATCGGATTCTAAAACCGGACTCACAGGAGAGGTTCAAATCGTAGAAAGTGAGAGTGTCAGTCCTCTTGTACTTAATTCGGCATTGTGCCTTACGTATTAAATTCGGATGCAAATTCTGTGTTTCATCGTCAATATGAAGGTGCATCGTATTCAGTAAACCTGAAAAGAAGCATCGGAATCTAAAACTGGACTCACAGGAGAGGTTCAAATCATAGAGAGTTATAGTGTCAGTCCTCTTGTACTTAAGTCGGCATTGTGCCCTATGTATTAAATTCGGATGCAATTTCTGTGTTTTATCGTCAATACGTAGGTGCAAGGTATACAGTAAGACTGAAGTGAAGCATCGGAATCTAAAACTGGAGTCGCAGGAGAGGTTCAAGTCATAGATAGCGAGAGTGTCAGACCTCTTTTACTTCAGTCGGCATTGTGCCTTTTGTATTAAATTCGGATGCAATATCTGTGTTTTCATCGTCAATAAGAAGGTCCAAGGTATACAGTAAACCTAAAGTGAAGCATCGGAATCTGTAACTGGACTCGCAGGAGAGGTTCAAATCATAGAAAGTTAGGGTGTCAGTCCTCTTGTACTTAAGTCAGCATTATGCCTTTTGAACTTAATTCCGATGCAATTTCTGTGTTTCATCGTCAATAAGAAGGTCCAAGGTGTACAGTAAACCTGAGGTGAACCATCGGAATCTAAAACTGGACGCACAGGAGAGGTTCAAATCATAGATAGCGAGAGTGTCAGTCCACTTTTACTTCAGTCGGCATTGTGCCTTTTGTATAAAAACGGATTCAATTTCTGTGTTTCATCGTCAATAAGAAGGTCCAAGGGATACAGTAAACCTGAAGTGAAGCATCGGAATCTAAAACTGAACTCACAGGAGACGTTCAAATCATAGAATGTTAGAGTGTCAGTCTTCTTGTACTTAAGACTGCATTGTGCCTTTTGTATTAAATTCGGATGCAATTTCTGTGTTTCATCGTCAATAAGAAGGTCCAAGGGATACAGTAAACCTAAAGTAAAGCATCGGAATCTAAAACTAGACTCACAGGAGGGGTTCAAATCACAGAAAGTTAGAGTGTCAGTCCTCTTGTACTTAAGTCGGCATTATGCCTTTTGAACTTAATTCCGACGCAATTTCGGTATTTCATCGTCAGTAAGAAGGTGCAAGGTATACAGTAAACCTGAAGTGAAGCATCAGAATCTAAATCTGGACTCACAGGAGAGGTTCGAGTCATAGAAAGAGAGAGTGTCAGTCCTCTTTTACTTAAGTCGGCATTGTGCCTTTTGTATTAAATTCGGATGCAATATCTGTGTTTCATCGTCAATAAGAAGGTCCAAGGGATACAGTAAACCTGAAGTGAAGCATCGGATTCTAAAACCGGACTCACAGGAGAGGTTCAAATCATAGAAAGTGAGAGTGTCAGTCCTCTTGTACTTAAGTCGGCATTGTGCTTTTTGTATTAAATTCGGATGCAATTTCTGTGTTTCATCGTCAATAAGAAGGTCCACGGGATACAGTAAACCTAAAGTGACGCATGGGAATCTGTAACTGGACTCGCAGGAGAGGTTCAAATCATAGAAATTTAGAGTGTCAGTCCTCTTGTACTTAAGTCGGCATTATGCCTTTTGAACTTAATTCCGACGCAATTTCTGTGTTTCGTCGTCAGTAAGACAGTGCAAGGTATACAGTAAAACTGAAGTGAAGCATCGGAATCTAAAACTGGACTCGCAGGAGAGGTTCAAATCATAGATAGTGAGAGTGAAAGTCCTCTTTTACTTAAGTCGGCATTGTGCCTTTTGTATTAAATTCCGATTCAATTTCTGTGACTCATCGTCAATAAGAAGGTCCAAGAGATACAGTAAACCTGAAGTGAAGGATCGGAATCTAAAACTGGACTCACAGGAGAGGTTCAAATCATAGAAAGTTAGAGTGTCAGTCCTCTTGTACTTATGTCGGCATTGTGCTTTTGAATTTAATTCCGATGCAATTTCTGTGTTTAATCGTCAATAAGAAGGTCCAAGGTATACAGTAAACCTGTGGTGAATCATCGGAATTTAAAACTGGACTCACAGGCGAGGTTCAAGTCATAGATATTGAGAGTGTCAGACCTCTTTTACTTCAGTCGGCATTGTGCCCTTTGTATTAAATTCGGATGCAATTTCTGTGTTTCATCGTCAATAAGAACTACCAAGGTATACAGTAAACGTAAAGTGAAGCATCGGAATCTGTAACTGGACTCGCAGGAGAGGTTCAAATCATTGAAAGTTAGGGTGTCAGTCCACTTGTACTTAAGTCGGCATTATGCCTTTTGAACTTACTTCCGGTGCAATTTCTGTGTTTCATCGTCAATAAGAAGGTCCAAGGTGTACAGTAAACCTGAGGTGAACCATCGGAATCTAAAACTGGACTCACAGGAGAGGTTCAAATCATAGATAGTGAGAGTGTTAGTCCTCTTTTACTTCAGTCGGCATTGTGCCTTTTGTATAAAAACGGATTCAATTTCTGTGTTTCATCGTCAATAAGAAGGTCCAAGGGATACAGTAAACCTGAAGTGAAGCATCGGAATCTAAAACTGGACTCACAGGAGACGTTCAAATCATAGAATGTTAGAGTGTCAGTCTTCTTGTACTTAAGACTGCATTGTGCCTTTTGTATTAAATTCGGATGCAATTTCTGTGTTTCATCGTCAATAAGAAGGTCCAAGGGATACAGTAAACCTGAAGTGAAGCATCGGAATCTAAAACTGGACTCACAGGAAAGGTTAAAATCATAGAAAGTAGGGGTGTCAGTCCTCTTGTACGTAAGTCGGCATTGTGCCTTTTGTACAAAATTCGGATGCAATTTCTGTGATTCATCGTCATTACGAAGGTCCAAGGATACAGTAAACCTGAAGTGAAGCATCGGAATCTAACACTGGACTCACAGGAGAGGTTCAAATCATAGAAAGTAGGAGTGTCAGTCCTCTTGTACTTAAGTTTTCATTGTGCCTTTTGTATTAAATTCGGATGCAATTTCAGTGTTTCATCGTCAATATGATGGTCCAAGGGATACAGTAAACCTGAAGTGACGCATCGGAATCTAAAACTGGACTCACAGGTGAGGTTCAAATCATAGAAAGTTAGAGTGTCAGTCCTGTTGTACTTAAGTCGGCATTGTGCCTTTTGACTTTACTTCCGATGCTATTTCTGTGTTTCATCGTCAATACGAAGGTCCAAGGTATACAGTAAACCTGAAGTTAAGTATCGGAATCTAAAACTGGACTCACAGGAGAGGTTCAAATCATTGATAGGTAGAGTGTCAGTCCTCTTGCACTTAAGTCGGCATTTTGACTTCTGTATTAAATTCTGATGCAATTTCTGTGTTTCATCGTCAATACGAAGGTCCAAGGTATACAGTAAACCCAAAGTGAAGCATCGGAATCTAAAACTGGACTCATAGGAGAGGCTCAAATCATTGATAGGTAGAGTGTCAGTCCTCTTGCACTTAAGTCGGCATTTTGACTTCTGTATTAAATTCTGATGCAATTTCTGTGTTTCATCGTCAATACGAAGGTCCAAGGTATACAGTAAACCCAAAGTGAAGCATCGGAATTTAAAACTGGACTCACAGGAGAGGTTGAAATCATAGAAATTTAGAGTGTCAGTCCTCTTGTACTTAAGTCGGCATTGTGCTTTTGAATTTAATTCGGATGCAATTTCTGTGTTTCATCGTCAATAAGAAGGTCCAAGGTATACAGTAAACCTGAGGTGAACCATCGGAATCTAAAACTGGACTCACAGGAGAGTTTCAAATCATAGATAGTGAGAGTGTCAGTCCTCTTTTACTTCAGTCGGCATTGTGCCTTTTGTATTAAATTCGGATTCAATTTCTGTGTTTCATCGTCAATAAGAAGGTCCTAGGGATACAGAAAACCTAAAGTGAAGCATCGGAATCTAAAACTGGACTCACAATAGAGGCTCAAATCATAGAAAGTTAGAGTGTCAGTCCTCTTGTACTTAAGTCGGCATTGTGACTTTTGTATTAAATTCGCATGCAATTTCTGTGTTTCATCGACAATATGAAGGTCCAAGGGATACAGTAAACCTGAAGTGAAGCATCGGAATCTAAAAGCTGGACTCTGAGATATTCGCTATTTTTTACTTAATTAAAACAGCAAATACGAGTAGTTAATACTTTCAGCCAGAAGGCAAATACTTGTTTGTAAATAATGATTAATGTATAATGAGGCGTCGCATAGCGACGGTGGAATTTTCTAATGATGTAATTTGTCGTCTTTGGGCGGCAATAAAAACAAAAAATACGGATAGATATACGATCCTTCACTATTTTGTTCGCTGGAGAACAAATGAAGCCTGGAGCGCTAAGAAGACTTGTACTGTTTTTCTGAAGTAAGACGGACGCAGATTTGTGGCAGTCTGATCTAATTTTTACTAAATGTATAAAAACGTGTATGTCTGAGTTGAGTGAAGTGTAAAGAACTGTCATAACTTACCGTGACGACGTACGAGCGACTCAAAGAAGACAATGGCTATATAAAAGAGCCCTAAATGGACATGATACCTACATAAAAATCTACCGTCATTGTTGTATTAAGCTTAAGGTACGATATATGTTTTAGTTATAATAAATATTTGTTCTGGGAATACTGAATCATTTAGCAGTGCTCATTCCTATTATCTCCTCAGTATTATTTTCATTTTAATTATGCACTTTGCTAATATTACAGACACCAAGATCAGCTGTCTAATGTGCGTGTTACATTGATGTAAAGAAAACTGTTTTATCGTCTTCTTGCATCAGCTTTAATATCGAATTTCCCTTTTGTGTGATGTCACAGTTGTTTTAGCGCCCTTAAGAACTTTCTGGTCCCTTAGGAAATTGTTTTGTCATAACAATAATTTCACAACTGGGTATGATCGTATCTACGATCATGAAGTAATTAGAAAGACGATCACGCAATTTCTTAATCAATAGCACGCTAGTTGAGACTGCCTCAAGCCACGCGAAACTGCAAGTAGAAACTATTCACATCTCATAATGCAATATTTTATGACAATGGTCAATCCATGATTCTTACGCCAATTGCGAATGATAAAACAGTAAGCTAAATCTCAATTTCCAACTTTTCATTGAATGACAACATTACTTTTATTTTGTAACATCACACTTGGCGCCCGAAACCGGGAGTAATAAAAGGGTTCGAGTATAAAATGGAAGTGCTTCCCCACTCAACGTTCTGCAAAGCAAACTCGTTGGGTTGATTTTGTGACACCTTTTGAGGAGATAGTTAATAATTTGCCACACACTTCCACAGGTTTTACTCCACACGAGTTGATATCTCGAAAGAAGGATCAGAATGAGTGGGTTGATCCTCTTCCCAAGATACCTATCCCTGAGGTAGATCAAGATGTCAAAATTCGAGAAGCTTTAAGTTCCATTACCACCAATGCTCAATTAAGGAAGAAAGGCTATGATAAAAAAGTAAACAAAGTTGTAAATTACCATGTAGGTGAAAAGGTATTACTGAAGACTCATTTCAAGCCATCATTAATATGTAAGAAAAATCGCAAGTGGCAACATATGTACCAAGGTCCTTACCTTATTTTAAGGAAACCACACATAGGGAGTTATTTATTAACTGACCCGGCTACGGAGAGAGTAAAAGGCTTATTTCACCACCAAGACTTAAAGAAATTTTATAATGGTAGTGGTTAAATACTGTCGTGGAAATGAATTCTTGCTTACTGGAAATTTCCTTGTGTGAACTGTTAATGAGAAGTATTGTGTTGAACAGCGCACTGACTACATGGTAACGGCTATTACATGTAAACTTTAAGTATTAAATGCTATGTATGAAAAAATTGTTTATAGTGATGGACATTGAACTGATATTTCTTCAACAAGCTGAAGCAGGAAATTGGGGTTGCACCAAGAATTTCAATTTAATTTTAAGTTAGTATTAAAAAAAAAAGTGCTTGCGAGGCGATTGCCCGGAGGTATATAAATATGTAAAGGTGAGAAATGGAGAAGGATGCGTAAATAAGCACTTCTCTGAAGGTACGAGAAGATAGATTTATTTTTAGTAATGTAAGTACTTGAAGTTCTGTTGTAAAAGCCCAAATTACATGCTTAAAAAAAAAAAAAATGTACATGGTCAAACAGTGCAGACAGTGGACAGGAGTAGAAGAAATAGCTTAAAGTTCAGTTAAAGCGTGCTGTTAAATGGAAAAACAAGTGGTAACCCACATGCGTTCACGCAAGGAGACAATAAGCTGTAGTAAACTAAGTGAGGTGAAACACAGTACAAATAGAGGCAAACCATGAAGCATCAATAATGTAGCGTAAGTACTCCACGAGGCCAGTAATTGCTATGAAAGTAAACTATTTCCCTGTGATCTGAGCCCAATGTAAAGAGTATATGAGGAATGTTAGCTGACGAATTGATTTCAGTAGAATAAAGGTACTAAATAACCACACAGCAAGCCCCCTGTATCATAAATAAGTCCAAGTAAAGATCTTCAGAAGATTTGTAGTGTAATCTAGCGACCATTCAATACCCTAATTGAAGACTAATCCAAAGAACAAGCAATTCAGTGATATTTAAACTTAATACTGACTATAACCAGAGTAAGACGTAGAAGTAGCAAAGCATGCTGTAATGAAGGACGTTGAAATTTATATATGTGCCTATGTTTATTATGATAATTTTATTCACATGCAGATTTTATTGTAAAAATGTCTCCTAAGACACTCCTCTTATGAAATCCATTTTCCTTGTGCCCGTTCCTTTTGATCCTGGTTCATTAACCCAGACCAAGGGTCGACTTGTAAAAGGCACGTGTGCTTCGAGGCAAAGCAGTGCTTATGAGAAATGAGACACGTAGCGTGATGAACTTCGCTAGCTTTGGTAATGTTTGTTAGGGACCGGTTGCGTAAACCCAGTGATCTGTCGGTAATTCCATTCATGCGAAAAAAAAAGTAGACACGCGTTACCCTATTTTTTTTTTAAACAGAGAACGATTGCTGAGTACATGAAGCGAAGAGGGAGATCTATTGTTATCCAGTCTGCCCTCAAATATATATAAAAAAAAGATTCAGCGTTAAATGCATACTCGTTAAGTAGTAGATATGCTGCGTGGCAGTAGAAAATGATCTTGGGTGCACTAAAGAATAAATGCAACGAGTGTTGCGAAACCTGTAGTTCTCATAATGAGGAGATGAGCCCTTAAAAGAAAGTTTGAAAGAATATTTTTAGGTTCACTAGTGAAAGTAAACCTTGAGATATAAAGAGTCCATTCATAAAGCAGTTGTTCACTTGACTTAACAAAAGGAGTGACCATTAATTGTAAATATTAGCTCGTAAGTGATCTTTTGTAAATAGTAGAATATAAGTCTTTCTGTACCAATGGAGGAAACCTGCAAAATGGGTTGTTTTGTAAATGAACTCTATCGGCGAAGGAACTAAGCACGAATGCTGTGTGAAGATGCACACTAAAGTGCCACGTGCATAATAAAAGTAACTGTTCACTGTATATCAGTGGTAGTGTTGTACTGCAAGTGTAAAAAGAAGTCAAGGCTACGACAACAGGTGCAACGCAAAGTTCAGTGTTGTTCTAAGTGCAGCGACAGCTAAAACATTCGTCGTCACTTACCTGTGAGCCTCATGGGAGGCAGTTCACAGAGAAGTATGGAGGCAGCTTCAGTGTCTGGCTCCTCCGATGGAAAACGCGCGCGAGGTGTTTGTATCGATGCACTCGTGAGATACGAAGTTCACAAAAAAAAAAGGAGCACTCGACGACCAGCAGCTCTGTTACAGCCTGAGCGCGAACGGATACTGAGTGTTGGAGCTCACGCAACACTGTGCAGCCGCTGTGAGTGGCTGACGTGTGGGTGTCGAAACAATCCAAACTTTAAACTGCTAACCGCCATGACTTCCATCGTACATACTGGAGGAAAGACATTTGTACACTTGTGTGACTACATCTTCATATGTAAGTTAAGCGATTTTCTTGAGTGGAAGTTAAGATGAGTGAGAAGTAGATTGTTAGATAACTCAGACCTTAAAGCCACTAATACCGGCACTCCTGAACACTGCTAAAATGAATCATAATCCTGTCTCTTGATGGACAAAGAAAATGAATGTGCACTATAGGAAGACCCTAAACTCCAGACCAGTCCCGATCCTTAAAAAATGTATCCAATAGGTTGTAAGTTATACTGATAATTTTCAATTTCTTCTGTTTCATATTGTAAATAAAAACCCGGGAAGCCACTTGCATTCCTGGCACCACAGTGGAAAGGACAGATGTACTGCATGATGAACGCCGTAGACAGCTAACACAGAAAGTGAAAGCATCACGAAGTGTAGTGCTACGTTATTAAACTGTAATTGAACCACAATGAGTCAACAGATGCTCGAACATTGTCCACTCTAGTTTAGTGAAAATAAGCACTCACTGTACTCATGTATTAGTTGTTAAGCTCAAGAGAAAGTAATTTCTGAATTCTATCCCCTGAAGAGCGAAATGAACGTTCACTTATTGTTATAAGCAAATATGGACCAAACTTAAAAATGCACATAAATGTTAGTCTTGGTATTATGGAATGAAGTGACTGATGAACATAGAATGAAAAACTTTATTTTGAAAAATGATAAATATCTGATATATGTTTATAAATGTAATTTCAATTTAAGTACATAGTACGCCAGTAACATTATGTAAATGTCACACCAAAAATCACGAATATCTCATGAGGACATGAGGATCGAGGAAATCCTTCGGCATTCCCTCTCTCCTCATGGGAGGCAATGAGATATTCGCTATTTTTGACATAATTAAAACAGCAAATACGAGTAGTTAATACTTTCAGCCAGAAGGCAAATACTTGTTTGTAAATAATGATTAATGTATAATGAGGCGTCGCATAGCGACGGTGGAATTTTCTAGTGATATAATTTGTCGTCTTTGGGCGGCAATAAAAACAGAAAAATACGGATAGATATACGATCCTTCACTATTTTGTTCGCTGGAGAACAAATGAAGCCTGGAGCGCTAAGAAGACTTGTACTGTTTTTCTGAAGTAAGACGGACGCAGATTTGTGGCAGTCTGATCTAATTTTTACTAAATGTATAAAAACGTGTATGTCTGAGTTGAGTGAAGTGTAAAGAACTGTTATAACTTACCGTGACGACGCACGAGCGACTCAAAGAAGACAATGGCTATATAAAAGAGCGCTAAATGGACATGATACGGACATAAAAATCTACCGTCATTGTTGTATTAAGCTTAGTTATAATAAATATTTGTTCTGGGAATGCTGAATCATTTAGCAGTGCTCATTCCTATTATCTCCTCAGTATTATTTTCATTTTAATTATGCACTTTGCTAATATTACAGACACCAAGATCAGCAGTCTAATGTGCGTGTTACATTGATATAAAGAAAACTGTTTTATCGTCTTCTTGCATCAGCTTTAATATCGAATTTCCCTTTTGTGTGATGTTACTGAAGTTTTTGCGCCCTTAAGAACTTTCTGGTCCCTTAGGAAATTGTTTTGTCATAACAATAACTTCACAACCGGGTATGATCGTATCTACGATCATGAAGTAATTAGAATGACGATAACGCAATTTCTTAATCAATGGCACGCTAGTTGAGACTGCCTCAAGCCACGCGAAACTGCAAGTAGAAACTATTCACACTCATAATGCAATATTTTATGACAATGGTCAATCCATGATTCTTACGCCAATTGCGATTGATAAAACAGTAAGCTAAATCTCAATTTCCAACTTTCCATTGAATAACAACATCACTTTTATTTTGTAACATCACAACTCACAGGAGAGGTTCAAATCATAGAAAGTTAGTGTGTCAGTCCTCTTGTACTGAAGTCGGCATTGTGCCTTATGTATTAAATTCGGATGCAATTTCTGTGTTTAATCGTCAATAAGAAGGTCCAAGGGATACAGGAAACCTGAAGTGAAGCATCGGAATCTAAAACTGGACTCACAGGAGAGGTTCAAACCATTAATAGTTAGAGTGTCAGTCCTCTTGTACTTAAGTCGGCATTGTGGCTTTTGAATTTAATTCCGATGCAATTTCTGTGTTTCATCGTCAATAAGAAGGTGCAAGGTATACAGTAAACCTGAAGTGAAGCATCGGAATCTAAAACTGGACTCACACGAGAGGTTCAAATCATAGAAAGAGAGAGTGTCAGTCCACTTTAACTTAAGTCAGCATTGTGCCTTTTGTATTAAATTCGGATGCAATTTCTGTGTTTCATCGTCATTAAGACGGTCCAAGGGATACAGTAAACCTGAAGTGAAGCATCGGAATCTAAAACTGGACTCACAGGAGAGGTTCAAACCATTGAAACTTAGTGTGTCAGTCCTCTGTTACTTAAGTCGGCATTGTGCCTTTTGTATTAAATTCGGATGCAATTTCTGTGTTTCATCGACAATAAGAAGGTCCAAGTGGTACAGTAAACCTGAAGTGAAGCATCGGAATCTAAAACTGGACTCACAGGAGAGCTTCAAATCATAGAAAGTTAGAGTGTCAGTCCTCTTGTACTTAAGTCGGCATTGTGCCTTTTGTAATAAATTCGGATGCAATTTCTGTGTTTAATCGTCAATAAGAAGGTCCAAGGGATACAGTAAACCTGAAGTGAAGCATCGGAATCTCAAACTGGACTCACTGGAGAGGTTCAAATCATAGAAAGTTAGAGAGTCAGTCCTCTTGTACTTAAGACGGCATTGTGCCTTTTGTATTAAATTCGGATGCAATTTCTGTGTTTCATCGTCAATAAGAAGGTCCAAGGGATACAGTAAACCAGAAGTGAAGCATCGGAATCTAAAACTGGACGCACTGGACAGGTTCAAATCATAGAAAGTAGGAGTGTCAGTCCTATTGCACTTAAGACGGCATTGTGCCCTTTGTATTAATTTCGGATGCAATTTGTGTGTTTCATTGTCAATAAGTAGGTTCAAGGTATACAGTAAACCTGAAGTGAAGCATCGGAATCTAAAACGGGTCTCACAGGAGAGGTTCAAATCATAAAACGTTAGAGTGTCAGTCCTCTTGTACTTAAGACGGCATGTGCCTTTTGTATTAAATTCGGATGCAATTTCTGTGTTTCATCGTCAGTAAGAGGGTCCAAGGGATACAGTAAACCTGAAGTGAAGCTTCGGAATCTAAAACTGGCTTCACAGGAGAGGTTCAAATCATAGAAAGAGTGTCAGTCCTCTTGTACTAAAGTCGGCATTGTGCATTTTGTATTAAATTCGGATACAATATCTGTGTTTCATCGTCAACAAGAAGGTCCAAGGGATACAGTAAACCTGAAGTGAAGCATCGGAATCTAAAACTGGACTCACAGGAGAGGTTCAAATCATTGAAATTTAGAGTGTCAATCCTCTTGTACTTAAGTCGGCATTGTGCCTTCTGAATTTAATTCCGATGCAATTTCTGTGTGTCATCGTCAATACGAAGGTCCAAGGTATATAGTAAACCTGAAGTTAAGCATCGGATTCTAAAACTGAACTCACAGGAGATGTTCAAATCATAGAAAGAGAATGTGTCAGTCCGCTTTAACTTAAGTCGGCATTGTGCCTTTGGTATTAAATTCGGATGCAATTTCTGTGTTTCATCGTCAATAAGAAGGGCCAAGGTATACAGTAAACCTGAAGTGAAGCATCGGAATCTAAAACTGGACTCACAGGAGAGGTTCAAATCATAGAAAGTGAGAGTGACAGTCCTCTTGTACTTAAGCTGGCATTGTGCCTTTTGTTTAAATTCCGATGCAATTTCTGTGGTTCATCGTCAATAAGAAGGTGCAAGGTATACAGTAGCCTGAAGTGAAGCATCGGAATCTAAAAATGGAGTCACAGGAGAGATTCAAATCATAGATAGTGAGAGTGTCAGTCCTCTTTTACTTAAGTCGGCATTGTGCCTTTTATATTAAATTCAGATTCAATTTCTGTGTTTCATCGTCAATAAGGTGCAAGGGATACAGTAAACCTGAAGTGAAGCATCGGAATCTAAAACTGGACTCACAGGAGAGGTTCAAATCATTGAAAGTTAGAGTGTCAATCCTCTTGTACTTAAGTCGGCATTGTGCCTTCTGAATGTAATTCCGATGCAATTTCTGTGTTTCATCGTCAATAAGAAGGTACAAGGTTTACAGTAAACCTGAAGTGAAGCATCGGAATCTAAAACTGGACTCACAGTAGAGGTTCAAATCATAGATAGTAATAGTGTCAGTCCTCTTTTGCTTAAGTCGGCATTGTGCCTTTTGTATTAAATCCAGATTCAATTTCTGTGTTTCATCGTCAATAAGGTGCAAGGGATACAGTAAACCTGAAGCGAAGCATCGGAATCTAAAACTGGACTCACAGGAGAGGTTCAAATCATTGAAAGTTAGAGTGTCAGTCCTCTTGCACTTAAGACAGCATTGTGCCTTTTGAATTAATTTCGGATGCAATTTCTGTGTTTCATTGTCAATAAGTAGGTTCAAGGTATACAGTAAACCTGAAGTGAAGCATCGGAATCAAAAACGGGTCTCACAGGAGAGGTTCAAATCATAAAACGTTAGAGCGTCATTCCACTTGTACTTAAGACGGCATGTGCCTTTTGTATTAAATTCGGATGCAATTTCTGTGTTTCATGGTCAATAAGGAGGTCCAAGGGATACAGTAAACCTGAAGTGAAGCTTCGAAATCTAAAACTGGACTCACAGGAGAGGTTCAAATCATAAAAAGAGTGTCAGTCTTCCTGTACTTAAGTCGGCACTGTGCATTTTGAATTAAATTCGGATACAATATCAGTGTTTCATCGTCAATAAGATGGTCCAAGGGATACGGTAAACCTGAAGTGAAGCATCGGAATCTAAAACTGGACTCACAGGAGAGGTTAAAATCATTGAATGTTAGAGTGTCAATCCTCTTGTACTTAAGTCGGCATTGTGCCTTCTGAATTTAATTCCGATGGAATGTCTGTGTTTCATCGTCAACACGAAGGTCAAAGGTATATAGTAAACCTGAAGTTAAGCATCGGAATCTAAAACTGGGTTCACAGGAGATGTTCAAATCATAGAAAGAGAAAGTGTCAATCCGCTTTAACTTAAGTCAGCATTGTGCCATTTGTATTAAATTCGGATGCAATTTCTGTGTTTCATCGTCAATAAGAAGGTCCAAGGGATACAGTAAACCTGAAGTGAAGCATCGGAATCTAAAACTGGACTCACAGGAGAGGTTCAAATCATAGAAAGTGAGAGTGACAGTCCTCTTGTACTTAAGCCGGCATTGTGCCTTTTGTTTAAATTCCGATGCAATTTCTGTGTATCATCGACAGTAAGAAGGAGCAAGATATACAGTAAGCCTGAAGTGAAGCATCGGAATCTAAAACTGGACTCACAGGAGAGGTTCAAATCATAGATAGTGAGAGTGTAAGTCCTCTTTTACTTAAGTCGGCATTGTGCCTTTTGTATTAAATTCAGATTCAATTTCTGTGTTTCATCGTCAATAAGGTGCAAGGGATACAGTAAACCTGAAGTGAAGCATCGGAATCTAAAACTGGACTCACAGGAGAGTTTCAAATCATTGAAAGTTAGAGTGTCAATCCTCTTGTACTTAACTCGGCATTGTGCCTTCTGAATTTATTTCCGATGCAATTTCTGTGTTTCATCGTCAATAAGAAGGTCCAAGGGATACAGTAAACCTGAAGTGAAGCATCGGAATCTCAAACTGGACTCACAGAAGAGGTTCAAATCATGGAAAGTTAGAATGTCATTCCACTTGTACTTAAGACGGCATTGTGCTCTTTGTATTAAATTCGTTTGCAATTTCTGTGTTTCATCGACAATAAGAAGGTCCAAGGGATACAGTAAACCTGAAGTGAAGCATCGTAATCTAAAATTGGACTCACAGGAGAGGTTTAAATCATAGAAAGTAGGAGTGTCAGTCCTCTTGCACTTAAGACAGCATTGTGCCTTTTGTATTAATTTCGGATTCAATTTCTGTTTTTCATTGTCAATAGGTAGGTTCAAGGTATACAGTAAACCTGAAGTGAAGAATCGGAATCTAAAACAGGACTCACAGGAGAGGTTCATATCATAGAACGTTAGAGTGTCAGTCCTCTTGTACTTAAGACGGCATGTGCCTTTTGTATTAAATTCGGATGCAATTTCTGTGTTTCATCGTCAATAAGAAGGTCCAAGGGATACAGTAAACCTGAAGTGAAGCTTCGGAATCTAAAACTGGAGTCACAGGATAGGTTCAAATCATAGAAAGGGTGTCAGTCCTCTTTTACATAAGTCGGCATTGTGCCTTTTGTATTAAATTCGGATTTAATTTCTGTGTTTCATCGTCAATAAGGTCCAAGGGATACAGTACACCTGAAGTGAAGCATCGTAATCTAAAACTGGACCCACAGGAGTGGTTCAAACCATTGACAGTTAGAGTGTCAGTCCACTTGCACTTAAGTCGGCATTGTGCCTTTTGTATTAAATTCGGATGCAATTTTTGTGTTTCATCGACAACAAGAAGGTCCAAGTGATACAGTAAACCTGAAGTGAAGCATCGGATTCTAAAACTGGACTCACAGGAGAGGTTCAAATCATAGAAAGTTAGAGTGTCAGTCCTCTTGTACTTAAGTCGGCATTGTGCCATTTGTATTAAATTCGGATGCAATTTCTGTGTTTAATCGTCAATAAGAAGGTCCAAGGGATACAGTAAACCTGAAGTGAAGCATGGGAATCTAAAACTGGACTCACAGGAGAGGTTTAAATCATAGAAAGTAGTAGTGTCAGTCCTCTTGCACTTAAGACAGCATTGTGCGTTTTGTATTAAATTCGGATGCAATTTCTGTGTTTCATCGTCAATAAGTAGGTTCAAGGTATACAGTAAACCGGAAGTGAAGCATCGGAATCTAAAACGGGACTCACAGGAGAGGTTCATATCATAGAACGTTAGAGTGTCAGTCCTCTTGTACTTAACACGGCATGTGCCTTTTGTATTAATTTCGGAAGCAATTTCTGTGTTTCATCGTTAACAAGAAGGTCCAAGGGATACAGTAAACCTGAAGTGAAGCTTCGGAATCTAAAACTGGACTCACAGGAGAGGTTCAAATCATAAAAAAAGTGTCAGTCTTCTTGTACTTAAGTCGGCATTGTGCATTTTTTATTACATTCGGATTCAATATCTGTGTCTCATCGTCAATAAGAAGGTCCAAGGGATACAGTAAACCAGAATTGAAGCATCGGAATCTAAAACTGGACTCACAGGAGAGGTTCAAATCATTGAACGTTAGAGTGTCAATCCTCTTGTTCTTAAGTCGGCATTGTGCCTTCTGAATTTAATTCCGATTGAATTTCTGTGTTTCATCGTCAACACGAAGGTCCAAGGTATATAGTAAACCTGAAGTTAAGCGTCGGAATCTAAAACTGGACTCACAGGAGATGTTTAAATCATAGAAAGAGAAAGTGTCAGTCCGCCCTTACTTAAGTCAGCATTGTGCCTTTTGTATTAAATTCGGATGCAATTTCTGTGTTTCATCGTCAATAAGAAGGTCCAAGGGATACAGTAAACCTGAAGTGAAGCATCGGAATCTAAAACTGGACTCACAGGAGCGGTTCAAATCATAGAAAGTGAGAGTGACAGTTTTCTTGTACTTAAGCCGGCATTGTGCCTTTTGTTTAAATTCCGATGCAATTTCTGTCTTTCATCGTCTATAAGAAGGTGCAAGGTATACAGTAAGCCTGAAGTGAAGCATCGGAATCTACAACTGGACTCACAGGAGAGGTTCAAATCATAGATAGTGAGAGTGTCAGTCCTCTTTTACTTAAGTCGGCATTGTGACTTTTGTATTAAATTCAAATTCAATTTCTGTGTTTCATCGTCAATAAGGTGCAAGGGATACAGTAAACCTTAAGTGAAGCATCGGAATCTAAATCTGGACTCACAGGAGAGGTTCAAATAATTGAAAGTTAGAGTGTCAATCCTCTTGTACTTAGGTCGGCATTGTGCCTTCTGACTTTAATTCCGATGCAATTTCTGTGTTTCATCGTCCATACGAAGGTCCAAGGTATATAGTAAACCTGAGGTGAATCATCGGAATCTAAAACTGGACTCACAGGAGAGGTTCAAGTCATAGGTAGCGAGAGTGTCAGTCCTCTTTTACTTCAGTCGGCATTGTGCCTTTTGTAACAAATTCGGATTCAAGTTCTGTGTTTCATCGTCAATAAGAAGGTCCAAGGGATACAGTAAACCTGAAGTTAAGCATCGGAATCTAAAACTGGACTCACAGGAGAGGTTCAAATCATTGATAGTTAGAGTTTCAGTCCTCTTGCACTTAAGTCGGCATTTTGAAATTTGTATTAAATTCGGATGTAATTTCTGTGTTTCATCGTCATTAAGAAGGTCCAAGGGATACAGTAAACCTAAAGTGAAGCATCGGAATCCAAAACTGGACTCATAGGAGAGGCTCAAATCATAGAAAGTTAGAGTGTCAGTCATCTTGTACTTAAGTCGGCATTGTGACTTTTGTATTAAATTCGCATGCAATTTCTGTGTTTCATCGACAATATGAATGTCCAAGGGATACAGTAAACCTGAAGTGAAGCTTCGGAATCTAAAACGGGACCCACAGGAGAGGTTCACAGCATAGAAAGTTAGAGTGTCAGTCCTCTTGTACTTATGTCGGCATTGTGCTTTTGAATTTAATTCCGATGCAATTTCTGTGTTTCATCGTCAATAAGAAGGTCCAAGGTATAGAGTAAACCTGAGGTGAATCATCGGAATCTAAAACTGGACTCACAGGAGAGGTTCAAGTCATAGATAGCGAGAGTGTCATTCCTCTTTTACTTCAGTCGGCATTGTGCCTTTTGTAACAAATTAGGATTCAAGTTCTGTGTTTCATCGTCAATAAGAAGGTCCAAGGGATACAGTAAACCTGAAGTTAAGCATCGGAATCTAAAACTGGACTCACAGGAGAGGTTCAAATCATTGATAGTTAGAGTTTCAGTCCTCTTGCACTTAAGTCGGCATTGTGAAATTTGTATTAAATTCGGATGTAATTTCTGTGTTTCATCGTCATTAAGAAGGTCCAAGGGATACAGTAAACCTAAAGTGAAGCATCGGAATCCAAAACTGGACTCATAGGAGAGGCTCAAATCATAGAAAGTTAGAGTGTCAGTCATCTTGTACTTAAGTCGGCATTGTGACTTTTGTATTAAATTCGCATGCAATTTCTGTGTTTCATCGACAATATGAAGGTCCAAGGGATACAGTAAACCTGAAGTGAAGCTTCGGAATCTAAAACGGGACCCACAGGAGAGGTTCACAGCATAGAAAGTTAGAGTGTCAGTCCTCTTGTACGTAAGTCGACATTGTGCATTTTGTATTAAATTCGGATACAATTTCTGTGTTTCACCGTCAATAAGAAGGTCCAAGAGATACAGTAAACCTGAAGTGAAGCATCGGAATTTAAAACTGGACTCACAGGAGAGGTTCAAATCATAGGAAGTTAGAGTGTCAGTCCTCTTGTACTTAAATCGGCATTGTGCCTTTTGTATTAAGTTCGGATGCAATTTATGTGTTTCATCGTCAATAAGATGGTACAAGGTATACAGTAAACCCGAAGTGAAGCATCGGAATCCAAAACTGGACTCACAGGAGAGGTTCAAATCATAGAATGTGAGAGTGTCAGTCCGCTTGTACTGAAGTCGGTATTGTGCCTTTGCATTAAATTCTTATGCAATTTCTGTGTTTTATCGTCAAAAAGAAGGTGTAAGGTATACAGTAAGCCTGAAGTGAAGCATCGGAATCTAAAACTGGACTCACAGGAGAGGTTCAAATCATACATAGTGA
The DNA here is from genome assembly GCF_021461395.2 of Schistocerca americana. Lineage (NCBI taxonomy): Eukaryota > Metazoa > Arthropoda > Insecta > Orthoptera > Acrididae > Schistocerca > Schistocerca americana. The sequence continues at coordinate 61,155,739 of NC_060125.1, read as the reverse complement.
GAGTGTCAGTCCTCTATTACTTAAGTCAACATTGTGCCTTTTGTGTTAAATTTGGATTCAATTTCTGTGTCTCATCGTCAATAAGATGGTCCAAGGGATACAGTAAACCTGAACTGAAGCATCGGAATCTAAAACTGGGCTCAAAGGAGAGGTTCAAATCATAGAAAGTGAGAGTGTCAGTCCTCTTGTATTTAAGTCTGCATTGTGCCTTTTGTATTAAATTCGGATGCAATTTCTGTGTTTAATTGTCAATAAGAAGGTCCAAGGGATACACTAAAACTGAAGTGAAGCATCGGAATCTAAAACTGGACTCACAGCAAAGGTTCAAATCATAGAAAGTGAGAGGGTCAGTCCTCTTGTACTTATGTCGGCATTGTGCCTTTTGTATTAATGTCGGATGAAATTTCTGTGTTTCATCGTCAATAAGAAGGTGCATGGTATACAGTAAACCTGATGTGAAGCATCGGAATCTAAAACTGGACTCACAGGAGAGGTTCAAACCATAGAAAGTGAGAGTGTCAGTCCTCTTGTACATAAGTCGGCATTGTGCCTTTTGTATTAAATTCGGATGCAATATCTGTGTTTCATCGTCAATAAGAAGGTCCAAGGGATACAGTAAACCTAAAGTAAAGCATCGGAATCTAAAACTAGACTCACAGGAGGGGTTCAAATCACAGAAAGTTAGAGTGTCAGTCCTCTTGTACTTAAGTCGGCATTATGCCTTTTGAACTTAATTCCGACGCAATTTCGGTATTTCATCGTCAGTAAGAAGGTGCAAGGTATACAGTAAACCTGACGTGAAGCATCAGAATCTAAATCTGGACTCACAGGAGAGATTCGAGTCATAGAAAGAGAGAGTGTCAGTCCTCTTTTACTTAAGTCGGCATTGTGCCTTTTGTATTAAATTCGGATGCAATTTCTGTGTTTCATCGTCAATAAGAAGGTCCAATTGATACAGTAAACCTGAAGTGAAGCATCGGATTCTAAAACCGGACTCACAGGAGAGGTTCAAATCGTAGAAAGTGAGAGTGTCAGTCCTCTTGTACTTAATTCGGCATTGTGCCTTACGTATTAAATTCGGATGCAAATTCTGTGTTTCATCGTCAATATGAAGGTGCATCGTATTCAGTAAACCTGAAAAGAAGCATCGGAATCTAAAACTGGACTCACAGGAGAGGTTCAAACCATAGAGAGTTATAGTGTCAGTCCTCTTGTACTTATGTCGGCATTGTGTTTTTGAATTTAATTCCGATGCAATTTCTGTGTTTCATCGTCAATAAGAAGGTCCAAGGTATACAGTAAACCTGAGGTGAATCATCGGAATCTAAAACTGGACTCACAGGCGAGGTTCAAGTCATAGATAGCGAGAGTGTCAGACCTCTTTTACTTCAGTCGGCATTGTGCCTTTTGTATTAAATTCGGATGCAATATCTGTGTTTTCATCGTCAATCAGAAGGTCCAAGGTATACAGTAAACCTAAAGTGAAGCATCGGAATCTGTAACTGGACTCGCAGGAGAGGTTCAAATCATAGAAAGTTAGGGTGTCAGTCCTCTTGTACTTAAGTCAGCATTATGCCTTTTGAACTTAATTCCGATGCAATTTCTGTGTTTCATCGTCAATAAGAAGGTCCAAGGTGTACAGTAAACCTGAGGTGAACCATCGGAATCTAAAACTGGACTCACAGGAGAGGTTCAAATCATAGATAGCGAGAGTGTCAGTCCTCTTTTACTTCAGTCGGCATTGTGCCTTTTGTATAAAAACGGATTCAATTTCTGTGTTTCATCGTCAATAAGAAGGTCCAAGGGATACAGTAAACCTGAAGTGAAGCATCGGAATCTAAAACTGAACTCACAGGAGACCTTCAAATCATAGAATGTTAGAGTGTCAGTCTTCTTGTACTTAACACTGCATTGTGCCTTTTGTATTAAATTCGGATGCAATTTCTGTGTTTCATCGTCAATAAGAAGGTCCAAGGGATACAGTAAACCTAAAGTAAAGCATCGGAATCTAAAACTAGACTCACAGGAGGGGTTCAAATCACAGAAAGTTGGAGTGTCAGTCCTCTTGTACTTAAGTCGGCATTATGCCTTTTGAACTTAATTCCGACGCAATTTCGGTATTTCATCGTCAGTAAGAAGGTGCAAGGTATACAGTAAACCTGAAGTGAAGCATCAGAATCTAAATCTGGACTCACAGGAGAGGTTCGAGTCATAGAAAGAGAGAGTGTCAGTCCTCTTTTACTTAAGTCGGCATTGTGCCTTTTGTATTAAATTCGGATGCAATATCTGTGTTTCATCGTCAATAAGAAGGTCCAAGGGATACAGTAAACCTGAAGTGAAGCATCGGATTCTAAAACCGGACTCACAGGAGAGGTTCAAATCATAGAAAGTGAGAGTGTCAGTCCTCTTGTACTTAATTCGGCATTGTGCCTTACGTATTAAATTCGGATGCAAATTCTGTGTTTGATCGTCAATAAGAAGGTGCATCGTATACAGTAAACCTGAAGTGAAGCATCGAAATCAAAAACTGGACTCACAGGAGAGGTTCAAATCATAGAAAGTGAGAGTGTCAGTCCTCTTGTACTTAAGTCGGCATTGTGCTTTTTGTATTAAATTCGGATGCAATTTCTGTGTTTCATCGTCAATAAGAAGGTCCACGGGATACAGTAAACCTAAAGTGACGCATGGGAATCTGTAACTGGACTCGCAGGAGAGGTTCAAATCATAGAAATTTAGAGTGTCAGTCCTCTTGTACTTAAGTCGGCATTATGCCTTTTGAACTTAATTCCTACGCAATTTCTGTGTTTCGTCGTCAGTAAGAAAGTGCAAGGTATACAGTAAACCTGAAGTGAAGCATCGGAATCGAAAACTGGACTCGCAGGAGAGGTTCAAATCATAGATAGTGAGAGTGAAAGTCCTCTTTTACTTAAGTCGGCATTTTGCCTTTTGTATTAAATTCCGATTCAATTTCTGTGACTCATCGTCAATAAGAAGGTCCAAGAGATACAGTAAACCTGAAGTGAAGGATCGGAATCTAAAACTGGACTCACAGGAGAGGTTCAAATCATAGAAAGTTAGAGTGTCAGTCCTCTTGTACTTATGTCGGCATTGTGCTTTTGAATTTAATTCCGATGCAATTTCTGTGTTTCATCGTCAATAAGAAGGTCCAAGGTATACAGTAAACCTGTGGTGAATCATCGGAATTTAAAACTGGACTCACAGGCGAGGTTCAAGTCATAGATATTGAGAGTGTCAGACCTCTTTTACTTCAGTCGGCATTGTGCCCTTTGTATTAAATTCGGATGCAATTTCTGTGTTTCATCGTCAATAAGAAGGACCAAGGTATACAGTAAACGTAAAGTGAAGCATCGGAATCTGTAACTGGACTCGCAGGAGAGGTTCAAATCATTGAAAGTTAGGGTGTCAGTCCACTTGTACTTAAGTCGGCATTATGCCTTATGAACTTACTTCCGATGCAATTTCTGTGTTTCAACGTCAATAAGAAGGTCCAAGGTGTACAGTAAACCTGAGGTGAACCATCGGAATCTAAAACTGGTCTCACAGGAGAGTTTCAAATCATAGATAGTGAGAGTGTCAGTCCTCTTTTACTTCAGTCTGCATTGTGCCTTTTGTATAAAAACGGATTCAATTTCTGTGTTTCATCGTCAATAAGAAGGTCCAAGGGATACAGTAAACCTGAAGTGAAGCATCGGAATCTAAAACTGGACTCACAGGAGACGTTCAAATCATAGAATGTTAGAGTGTCAGTCTTCTTGTACTTAAAACTGCATTGTGCCTTTTGTATTAAATTCGGATGCAATTTCTGTGTTTCATCGTCAATAAGAAGGTCCAAGGGATACAGTAAACCTGAAGTGAAGCATAGGAATCTAAAACTGGACTCACAGGAAAGGTTAAAATCATAGAAAGTAGGGGTGTCAGTCCTCTTGTACGTAAGTCGGCATTGTGCCTTTTGTACAAAATTCGGATGCAATTTCTGTGATTCATCGTCATTACGAAGGTCCAAGGATACAGTAAACCTGAAGTGAAGCATCGGAATCTAACACTGGACTCACAGGAGAGGTTCAAATCATAGAAAGTAGGAGTGTCAGTCCTCTTGTACTTAAGTTTTCATTGTGCCTTTTGTATTAAATTCGGATGCAATTTCAGTGTTTCATCGTCAATATGATGGTCCAAGGGATACAGTAAACCTGAAGTGACGCATCGGAATCTAAAACTGGACTCACAGGTGAGGTTCAAATCATAGAAAATTAGAGTGTCAGTCCTGTTGTACTTAAGTCGGCATTGTGCCTTTTGACTTTACTTCCGATGCTATTTCTGTGTTTCATCGTCAATACGAAGGTCCAAGGTATACAGTAAACCTGAAGTTAAGTATCGGAATCTAAAACTGGACTCACAGGAGAGGTTCAAATCATTGATAGGTAGAGTGTCAGTCCTCTTGCACTTAAGTCGGCATTTTGACTTCTGTATTAAATTCTGATGCAATTTCTGTGTTTCATCGTCAATACGAAGGTCCAAGGTATACAGTAAACCCAAAGTGAAGCATCGGAATCTAAAACTGGACTCATAGGAGAGGCTCAAATCATTGATAGGTAGAGTGTCAGTCCTCTTGCACTTAAGTCGGCATTTTGACTTCTGTATTAAATTCTGATGCAATTTCTGTGTTTCATCGTCAATACGAAGGTCCAAGGTATACAGTAAACCCAAAGTGAAGCATCGGAATTTAAAACTGGACTCACAGGAGAGGTTGAAATCATAGAAATTTAGAGTGTCAGTCCTCTTGTACTTAAGTCGGCATTGTGCTTTTGAATTTAATTCGGATGCAATTTCTGTGTTTCATCGTCAATAAGAAGGTCCAAGGTATACAGTAAACCTGAGGTGAACCATCGGAATCTAAAACTGGACTCACAGGAGAGTTTCAAATCATAGATAGTGAGTGTGTCAGTCCTCTTTTACTTCAGTCGGCATTGTGCCTTTTGTATTAAATTCGGATTCAATTTCTGTGTTTCATCGTCAATAAGAAGGTCCTAGGGATACAGAAAACCTAAAGTGAAGCATCGGAATCTAAAACTGGACTCACAATAGAGGCTCAAATCATAGAAAGTTAGAGTGTCAGTCCTCTTGTACTTAAGTCGGCATTGTGACTTTTGTATTAAATTCGCATGCAATTTCTGTGTTTCATCGACAATATGAAGGTCCAAGGGATACAGTAAACCTGAAGTGAAGCATCGGAATCTAAAAGCTGGACTCTGAGATATTCGCTATTTTTGACTTAATTAAAACAGCAAATACGAGTAGTTAATACTTTCAGCCAGAAGGCAAATACTTGTTTGTAAATAATGATTAATGTATAATGAGGCGTCGCATAGCGACGGTTGGAATTTTCTAATGATGTAATTTGTCGTCTTTGGGCGGCAATAAAAACAGAAAAATACGGATAGATATACGATCCTTCACTATTTTGTTCGCTGGAGAACAAATGAAGCCTGGAGCGCTAAGAAGACTTGTACTGTTTTTCTGAAGTAAGACGGACGCAGATTTGTGGCAGTCTGATCTAATTTTTACTAAATGTATAAAAACGTGTATGTCTGAGTTGAGTGAAGTGTAAAGAACTGTCATAACTTACCGTGACGACGTACGAGCGACTCAAAGAAGACAATGGCTATATAAAAGAGCCCTAAATGGACATGATACCTACATAAAAATCTACCGTCATTGTTGTATTAAGCTTAAGGTACGATATATGTTTTAGTTATAATAAATATTTGTTCTGGGAATACTGAATCATTTAGCAGTGCTCATTCCTATTATCTCCTCAGTATTATTTTCATTTTAATTATGCACTTTGCTAATATTACAGACACCAAGATCAGCTGTCTAATGTGCGTGTTACATTGATGTAAAGAAAACTGTTTTATCGTCTTCTTGCATCAGCTTTAATATCGAATTTCCCTTTTGTGTGATGTTACAGTTGTTTTAGCGCCCTTAAGAACTTTCTGGTCCCTTAGGAAATTGTTTTGTCATAACAATAACTTCACAACTGGGTATGATCGTATCTACGATCATGAAGTAATTAGAAAGACGATCACGCAATTTCTTAATCAATAGCACGCTAGTTGAGACTGCCTCAAGCCACGCGAAACTGCAAGTAGAAACTATTCACATCTCATAATGCAATATTTTATGACAATGGTCAATCCATGATTCTTACGCCAATTGCGAATGATAAAACAGTAAGCTAAATCTCAATTTCCAACTTTTCATTGAATGACAACATTACTTTTATTTTGTAACATCACACTTGGCGCCCGAAACCGGGAGTAATAAAAGGGTTCGAGTATAAAATGGAAGTGCTTCCCCACTCAACGTTCTGCAAAGCAAACTCGTTGGGTTGATTTTGTGACACCTTTTGAGGAGATAGTTAATAATTTGCCACACACTTCCACAGGTTTTACTCCACACGAGTTGATATCTCGAAAGAAGGATCAGAATGAGTGGGTTGATCCTCTTCCCAAGATACCTATCCCTGAGGTAGATCAAGATGTCAAAATTCGAGAAGCTTTAAGTTCCATTACCACCAATGCTCAATTAAGGAAGAAAGGCTATGATAAAAAAGTAAACAAAGTTGTAAATTACCATGTAGGTGAAAAGGTATTACTGAAGACTCATTTCAAGCCATCATTAATATGTAAGAAAAATCGCAAGTGGCAACATATGTACCAAGGTCCTTACCTTATTTTAAGGAAACCACACATAGGGAGTTATTTATTAACTGACCCGGCTACGGAGAGAGTAAAAGGCTTATTTCACCACCAAGACTTAAAGAAATTTTATAATGGTAGTGGTTAAATACTGTCGTGGAAATGAATTCTTGCTTACTGGAAATTTCCTTGTGTGAACTGTTAATGAGAAGTATTGTGTTGAACAGCGCACTGACTACATGGTAACGGCTATTACATGTAAACTTTAAGTATTAAATGCTATGTATGAAAAAATTGTTTATAGTGATGGACATTGAACTGATATTTCTTCAACAAGCTGAAGCAGGAAATTGGGGTTGCACCAAGAATTTCAATTTAATTTTAAGTTAGTATTAAAAAAAAAAGTGCTTGCGAGGCGATTGCCCGGAGGTATATAAATATGTAAAGGTGAGAAATGGAGAAGGATGCGTAAATAAGCACTTCTCTGAAGGTACGAGAAGATAGATTTATTTTTAGTAATGTAAGTACTTGAAGTTCTGTTGTAAAAGCCCAAATTACATGCTTAAAAAAAAAAAAAATGTACATGGTCAAACAGTGCAGACAGTGGACAGGAGTAGAAGAAATAGCTTAAAGTTCAGTTAAAGCGTGCTGTTAAATGGAAAAACAAGTGGTAACCCACATGCGTTCACGCAAGGAGACAATAAGCTGTAGTAAACTAAGTGAGGTGAAACACAGTACAAATAGAGGCAAACCATGAAGCATCAATAATGTAGCGTAAGTACTCCACGAGGCCAGTAATTGCTATGAAAGTAAACTATTTCCCTGTGATCTGAGCCCAATGTAAAGAGTATATGAGGAATGTTAGCTGACGAATTGATTTCAGTAGAATAAAGGTACTAAATAACCACACAGCAAGCCCCCTGTATCATAAATAAGTCCAAGTAAAGATCTTCAGAAGATTTGTAGTGTAATCTAGCGACCATTCAATACCCTAATTGAAGGCTAATCCAAAGAACAAGCAATTCAGTGATATTTAAACTTAATACTGACTATAACCAGAGTAAGACGTAGAAGTAGCAAAGCATGCTGTAATGAAGGACGTTGAAATTTATATATGTGCCTATGTTTATTATGATAATTTTATTCACATGCAGATTTTATTGTAAAAATGTCTCCTAAGACACTCCTCTTATGAAATCCATTTTCCTTGTGCCCGTTCCTTTTGATCCTGGTTCATTAACCCAGACCAAGGGTCGACTTGTAAAAGGCACGTGTGCTTCGAGGCAAAGCAGTGCTTATGAGAAATGAGACACGTAGCGTGATGAACTTCGCTAGCTTTGGTAATGTTTGTTAGGGACCGGTTGCGTAAACCCAGTGAACTGTCGGTAATTCCATTCATGCGAAAAAAAAAAGTAGACACGCGTTACCCTATTTTTTTTTTAAACAGAGAACGATTGCTGAGTACATGAAGCGAAGAGGGAGATCTATTGTTATCCAGTCTGCCCTCAAATATATATAAAAAAAAGATTCAGCGTTAAATGCATACTCGTTAAGTAGTAGATATGCTGCGTGGCAGTAGAAAATGATCTTGGGTGCACTAAAGAATAAATGCAACGAGTGTTGCGAAACCTGTAGTTCTCATAATGAGGAGATGAGCCCTTAAAAGAAAGTTTGAAAGAATATTTTTAGGTTCACTAGTGAAAGTAAACCTTGAGATATAAAGAGTCCATTCATAAAGCAGTTGTTCACTTGACTTAACAAAAGGAGTGACCATTAATTGTAAATATTAGCTCGTAAGTGATCTTTTGTAAATAGTAGAATATAAGTCTTTCTGTACCAATGGAGGAAACCTGCAAAATGGGTTGTTTTGTAAATGAACTCTATCGGCGAAGGAACTAAGCACGAATGCTGTGTGAAGATGCACACTAAAGTGCCACGTGCATAATAAAAGTAACTGTTCACTGTATATCAGTGGTAGTGTTGTACTGCAAGTGTAAAAAGAAGTCAAGGCTACGACAACAGGTGCAACGCAAAGTTCAGTGTTGTTCTAAGTGCAGCGACAGCTAAAACATTCGTCGTCACTTACCTGTGAGCCTCATGGGAGGCAGTTCACAGAGAAGTATGGAGGCAGCTTCAGTGTCTGGCTCCTCCGATGGAAAACGCGCGCGAGGTGTTTGTATCGATGCACTCGTGAGATACGAAGTTCACAAAAAAAAAAGGAGCACTCGACGACCAGCAGCTCTGTTACAGCCTGAGCGCGAACGGATACTGAGTGTTGGAGCTCACGCAACACTGTGCAGCCGCTGTGAGTGGCTGACGTGTGGGTGTCGAAACAATCCAAACTTTAAACTGCTAACCGCCATGACTTCCATCGTACATACTGGAGGAAAGACATTTGTACACTTGTGTGACTACATCTTCATATGTAAGATAAGCGATTTTCTTGAGTGGAAGTTAAGATGAGTGAGAAGTAGATTGTTAGATAACTCAGACCTTAAAGCCATTAATACCGGCACTCCTGAACACTGCTAAAATGAATCATAATCCTGTCTCTTGATGGACAAAGAAAATGAATGTGCACTATAGGAAGACCCTAAACTCCAGACCAGTCCCGATCCTTAAAAAATGTATCCAATAGGTTGTAAGTTATACTGATAATTTTCAATTTCTTCTGTTTCATATTGTAAATAAAAACCCGGGAAGCCACTTGAATTCCTGGCACCACAGTGGAAAGGACAGATGTACTGCATGATGAACGCCGTAGACAGCTAACACAGAAAGTGAAAGCATCACGAAGTGTAGTGCTACGTTATTAAACTGTAATTGAACCACAATGAGTCAACAGATGCTCGAACATTGTCCACTCTAGTTTAGTGAAAATAAGCACTCACTGTACTCATGTATTAGTTGTTAAGCTCAAGAGAAAGTAATTTCTGAATTCTATCCCCTGAAGAGCGAAATGAACGTTCACTTATTGTTATAAGCAAATATGGACCAAACTTAAAAATGCACATAAATGTTAGTCTTGGTATTATGGAATGAAGTGACTGATGAACATAGAATGAAAAACTTTATTTTGAAAAATGATAAATATCTGATATATGTTTATAAATGTAATTTCAATTTAAGTACATAGTACGCCAGTAACATTATGTAAATGTCACACCAAAAATCACGAATATCTCATGAGGACATGAGGATCGAGGAAATCCTTCGGCATTCCCTCTCTCCTCATGGGAGGCAATGAGATATTCGCTATTTTTGACTTAATTAAAACAGCAAATACGAGTAGTTAATACTTTCAGCCAGAAGGCAAATACTTGTTTGTAAATAATGATTAATGTATAATGAGGCGTCGCATAGCGACGGTGGAATTTTCTAGTGATATAATTTGTCGTCTTTGGGCGGCAATAAAAACAGAAAAATACGGATAGATATACGATCCTTCACTATTTTGTTCGCTGGAGAACAAATGAAGCCTGGAGCGCTAAGAAGACTTGTACTGTTTTTCTGAAGTAAGACGGACGCAGATTTGTGGCAGTCTGATCTAATTTTTACTAAATGTATAAAAACGTGTATGTCTGAGTTGAGTGAAGTGTAAAGAACTGTTATAACTTACCGTGACGACGCACGAGCGACTCAAAGAAGACAATGGCTATATAAAAGAGCGCTAAATGGACATGATACGGACATAAAAATCTACCGTCATTGTTGTATTAAGCTTAGTTATAATAAATATTTGTTCTGGGAATGCTGAATCATTTAGCAGTGCTCATTCCTATTATCTCCTCAGTATTATTTTCATTTTAATTATGCACTTTGCTAATATTACAGACACCAAGATCAGCAGTCTAATGTGCGTGTTACATTGATATAAAGAAAACTGTTTTATCGTCTTCTTGCATCAGCTTTAATATCGAATTTCCCTTTTGTGTGATGTTACTGAAGTTTTTGCGCCCTTAAGAACTTTCTGGTCCCTTAGGAAATTGTTTTGTCATAACAATAACTTCACAACCGGGTATGATCGTATCTACGATCATGAAGTAATTAGAATGACGATAACGCAATTTCTTAATCAATGGCACGCTAGTTGAGACTGCCTCAAGCCACGCGAAACTGCAAGTAGAAACTATTCACACTCATAATGCAATATTTTATGACAATGGTCAATCCATGATTCTTACGCCAATTGCGATTGATAAAACAGTAAGCTAAATCTCAATTTCCAACTTTCCATTGAATAACAACATCACTTTTATTTTGTAACATCACAACTCACAGGAGAGGTTCAAATCATAGAAAGTTAGTGTGTCAGTCCTCTTGTACTGAAGTCGGCATTGTGCCTTATGTATTAAATTCGGATGCAATTTCTGTGTTTAATCGTCAATAAGAAGGTCCAAGGGATACAGGAAACCTGAAGTGAAGCATCGGAATCTAAAACTGGACTCACAGGAGAGGTTCAAACCATTGATAGTTAGAGTGTCAGTCCTCTTGTACTTAAGTCGGCATTGTGGCTTTTGAATTTAATTCCGATGCAATTTCTGTGTTTCATCGTCAATAAGAAGGTGCAAGGTATACAGTAAACCTGAAGTGAAGCATCGGAATCTAAAACTAGACTCACACGAGAGGTTCAAATCATAGAAAGAGAGAGTGTCAGTCCACTTTAACTTAAGTCAGCATTGTGCCTTTTGTATTAAATTCGGATGCAATTTCTGTGTTTCATCGTCATTAAGACGGTCCAAGGGATACAGTAAACCTGAAGTGAAGCATCGGAATCTAAAACTGGACTCACAGGAGAGGTTCAAACCATTGAAACTTAGTGTGTCAGTCCTCTGTTACTTAAGTCGGCATTGTGCCTTTTGTATTAAATTCGGATGCAATTTCTGTGTTTCATCGACAATAAGAAGGTCCAAGTGGTACAGTAAACCTGAAGTGAAGCATCGGAATCTAAAACTGGACTCACAGGAGAGCTTCAAATCATAGAAAGTTAGAGTGTCAGTCCTCTTGTACTTAAGTCGGCATTGTGCCTTTTGTAATAAATTCGGATGCAATTTCTGTGTTTAATCGTCAATAAGAAGGTCCAAGGGATACAGTAAACCTGAAGTGAAGCATCGGAATCTCAAACTGGACTCACTGGAGAGGTTCAAATCATAGAAAGTAAGAGAGTCAGTCCTCTTGTACTTAAGACGGCATTGTGCCTTTTGTATTAAATTCGGATGCAATTTCTGTGTTTCATCGTCAATAAGAAGGTCCAAGGGATACAGTAAACCAGAAGTGAAGCATCGGAATCTAAAACTGGACGCACAGGACAGGTTCAAATCATAGAAAGTAGGAGTGTCAGTCCTATTGCACTTAAGACGGCATTGTGCCCTTTGTAATAATTTCGGATGCAATTTGTGTGTTTCATTGTCAATAAGTAGGTTCAAGGTATACAGTAAACCTGAAGTGAAGCATCGGAATCTAAAACGGGTCTCACAGGAGAGGTTCAAATCATAAAACGTTAGAGTGTCAGTCCTCTTGTACTTAAGACGGCATGTGCCTTTTGTATTAAATTCGGATGCAATTTCTGTGTTTCATCGTCAATAAGAGGGTCCAAGGGATACAGTAAAAATGAAGTGAAGCTTCGGAATCTAAAACTGGCTTCACAGGAGAGGTTCAAATCATAGAAAGAGTGTCAGTCCTCTTGTACTAAAGTCGGCATTGTGCATTTTGTATTAAATTCGGATACAATATCTGTGTTTCATCGTCAATAAGAAGGTCCAAGGGATACAGTAAACCTGAAGTGAAACATCGGAATCTAAAACTGGACTCACAGGAGAGGTTCAAATCATTGAAATTTAGAGTGTCAATCCTCTTGTACTTAAGTCGGCATTGTGCCTTCTGAATTTAATTCCGATGCAATTTCTGTGTGTCATCGTCAATACGAAGGTCCAAGGTATATAGTAAACCTGAAGTTAAGAATCGGATTCGAAAACTGAACTCACAGGAGATGTTCAAATCATAGAAAGAGAATGTGTCAGTCCGCTTTAACTTAAGTCGGCATTGTGCCTTTGGTATTAAATTCGGATGCAATTTCTGTGTTTCATCGTCAATAAGAAGGGCCAAGGTATACAGTAAACCTGAAGTGAAGCATCGGAATCTAAAACTGGACTCACAGGAGAGGTTCAAATCATAGAAAGTGAGAGTGACAGTCCTCTTGTACTTAAGCTGGCATTGTGCCTTTTGTTTAAATTCCGATGCAATTTCTGTGGTTCATCGTCAATAAGAAGGTGCAAGGTATACAGTAGCCTGAAGTGAAGCATCGGAATCTAAAAATGGAGTCACAGGAGAGATTCAAATCATAGATAGTGAGAGTGTCAGTCCTCTTTTACTTAAGTCGGCATTGTGCCTTTTATATTAAATTCAGATTCAATTTCTGTGTTTCATCGTCAATAAGGTGCAAGGGATACAGTAAACATGAAGTGAAGCATCGGAATCTAAAACTGGACTCACAGGAGAGGTTCAAATCATTGAAAGTTAGAGTGTCAATCCTCTTGTACTTAAGTCGGCATTGTGCCTTCTGAATTTAATTCCGATGCAATTTCTGTGTTTCATCGTCAATAAGAAGGTACAAGGTCTACAGTAAACCTGAAGTGAAGCATCGGAATCTAAAACTGGACTCACAGTAGAGGTTCAAATCATAGATAGTAATAGTGTCAGTCCTCTTTTGCTTAAGTCGGCATTGTGCCTTTTGTATTAAATCCAGATTCAATTTCTGTGTTTCATCGTCAATAAGGTGCAAGGGATACAGTAAACCTGAAGTTAGGCATCTAGATCTAAAACTGGACTCACAGGAGAGGTTCAAATCATTGAAAGTTAGAGTGTCAGTCCTCTTGCACTTAAGACAGCATTGTGCCTTTTGAATTAATTTCGGATGCAATTTCTGTGTTTCATTGTCAATAAGTAGGTTCAAGGTATACAGTAAACCTGAAGTGAAGCATCGGAATCAAAAACGGGTCTCACAGGAGAGGTTCAAATCATAAAACGTTAGAGCGTCATTCCACTTGTACTTAAGACGGCATGTGCCTTGTGTATTAAATTCGGATGCAATTTCTGTGTTTCATGGTCAATAAGGAGGTCCAAGGGATACAGTAAACCTGAAGTGAAGCTTCGAAATCTAAAACTGGACTCACAGGAGAGGTTCAAATCATAAAAGGAGTGTCAGTCTTCCTGTACTTAAGTCGGCATTGTGCATTTTGAATTAAATTCGGATACAATATCAGTGTTTCATCGTCAATAAGAAGGTCCAAGGGATACGGTAAACCTGAAGTGAAGCATCGGAATCTAAAACTGGACTCACAGGAGAGGTTAAAATCATTGAATGTTAGAGTGTCAATCCTCTTGTACTTAAGTCGGCATTGTGCCTTCTGAATTTAATTCCGATGGAATGTCTGTGTTTCATCGTCAACACGAAGGTCCAAGGTATATAGTAAACCTGAAGTTAAGCATCGGAATCTAAAACTGGGTTCACAGGAGATGTTCAAATCATAGAAAGAGAAAGTGTCAATCCGCTTTAACTTAAGTCAGCATTGTGCCATTTGTATTAAATTCGGATGCAATTTCTGTGTTTCATCGTCAATAAGAAGGTCCAAGGGATACAGTAAACCTGAAGTGAAGCATCGGAATCTAAAACTGGACTCACAGGAGAGGTTCAAATCATAGAAAGTGAGAGTGACAGTCCTCTTGTACTTAAGCCGGCATTGTGCCTTTTGTTTAAATTCCGATGCAATTTCTGTGTATCATCGACAGTAAGAAGGAGCAAGATATACAGTAAGCCTGAAGTGAAGCATCGGAATCTAAAACTGGACTCACAGGAGAGGTTTAAATCATAGATAGTGAGAGTGTAAGTCCTCTTTTACTTAAGTCGGCATTGTGCCTTTTGTATTAAATTCAGATTCAATTTCTGTGTTTCATCGTCAATAAGGTGCAAGGGATACAGTAAACCTGAAGTGAAGCATCGGAATCTAAAACTGGACTCACAGGAGAGTTTCAAATCATTGAAAGTTAGAGTGTCAATCCTCTTGTACTTAACTCGGCATTGGGCCTTCTGAATTTATTTCCGATGCAATTTCTGTGTTTCATCGTCAATAAGAAGGTCCAAGGGATACAGTAAACCTGAAGTGAAGCATCGGAATCTCAAACTGGACTCACAGAAGAGGTTCAAATCATGGAAAGTTAGAATGTCATTCCATTTGTACTTAAGACGGCATTGTGCCTTTTGTATTAAATTCGGATGCAATTTCTGTGTTTCATCGTCAATAAGAAGGTCCAAGGGATACAGTAAACCTGAAGTGAAGCTTCGGAATCTAAAACTGGAGTCACAGGAGAGGTTCAAATCATAGAAAGAGTGTCAGTCCTCTTTTACATAAGTCGGCAATGTGCCTTTTGTATTAAATTCGGATTTAATTTCTGTGTTTCATCGTCAATAAGGTCCAAGGGATACAGTACACCTGAAGTGAAGCATCGTAATCTAAAACTGGACCCACAGGAGTGGTTCAAACCATTGACAGTTAGAGTGTCAGTCCACTTGCACTTAAGTCGGCATTGTGCCTTTTGTATTAAATTCGGATGCAATTTTTGTGTTTCATCGACAACAAGAAGGTCCAAGTGATACAGTAAACCTGAAGTGAAGCATCGGATTCTAAAACTGGACTCACAGGTGAGGTTCAAATCATAGAAAGTTAGAGTGTCAGTCCTCTTGTACTTAAGTCGGCATTGTGCCATTTGTATTAAATTCGGATGCAATTTCTGTGTTTAATCGTCAATAAGAAAGTCCAAGGGATACAGTAAACCTGAAGTGAAGCATGGGAATCTAAAACTGGACTCACAGGAGAGGTTTAAATCATAGGAAGTAGTAGTGTCAGTCCTCTTGCACTTAAGACAGCATTGTGCGTTTTGTATTAAATTCGGATGCAATTTCTGTGTTTCATCGTCAATAAGTAGGTTCAAGGTATACAGTAAACCGGAAGTGAAGCATCGGAATCTAAAACGGGACTCACAGGAGAGGTTCAAATCATAGAACGTTAGAGTGTCAGTCCTCTTGTACTTAACACGGCATGTGCCTTTTGTATTAATTTCGGAAGCAATTTCTGTGTTTCATCGTTAACAAGAAGGTCCAAGGGATACAGTAAACCTGAAGTGAAGCTTCGGAATCTAAAACTGGACTCACAGGAGAGGTTCAAATCATAAAAAGAGTGTCAGTCTTCTTGTACTTAAGTCGGCATTGTGCATTTTTTATTACATTCGGATTCAATATCTGTGTCTCATCGTCAATAAGAAGGTCCAAGGGATACAGTAAACCTGAATTGAAGCATCGGAATCTAAAACTGGACTCACAGGAGAGGTTCAAATCATTGAACGTTAGAGTATCAATCCTCTTGTTCTTAAGTCGGCATTGTGCCTTCTGAATTTAATTCCGATTGAATTTCTGTGTTTCATCGTCAACACGAAGGTCCAAGGTATATAGTAAACCTGAAGTTAAGCGTCGGAATCTAAAACTGGACTCACAGGAGATGTTTAAATCATAGAAAGAGAAAGTGTCAGTCCGCCCTTACTTAAGTCAGCATTGTGCCTTTTGTATTTAATTCGGATGCAATTTCTGTGTTTCATCGTCAATAAGAAGGTCCAAGGGATACAGTAAACCTGAAGTGAAGCATCGGAATCTAAAACTGGACTCACAGGAGCGGTTCAAATCATAGAAAGTGAGAGTGACAGTTTTCTTGTACTTAAGCCGGCATTGTGCCTTTTGTTTAAATTCCGATGCAATTTCTGTCTTTCATCGTCAATAAGAAGGTGCAAGGTATACAGTAAGCCTGAAGTGAAGCATCGGAATCTACAACTGGACTCACAGGAGAGGTTCAAATCATAGATAGTGAGAGTGTCAGTCCTCTTTTACTTAAGTCGGCATTGTGCCTTTTGTATTAAATTCAGATTCAATTTCTGTGTTTCATCGTCAATAAGGTGCAAGGGATACAGTAAACCTTAAGTGAAGCATCGGAATCTAGATCTGGACTCACAGGAGAGGTTCAAATAATTGAAAGTTAGAGTGTCAATCCTCTTGTACTTAGGTCGGCATTGTGCCTTCTGAGTTTAATTCCGATGCAATTTCTGTGTTTCATCGTCCATACGAAGGTCCAAGGTATATAGTAAACCTGAAGTTAAGCATCGGAATCTAAAACTGGGCTCACAGGCGAGGTTCAAATAATAGAAATTAGAGAGTCAGTCATCTTATGCTTAAGTCGGCATTGTGCCTTTTGTATTAAATTCGGATGCAATTTCTGTGTTTCATCGTCAAAGAGAAGGTCCAAGGGATACAGTAAACCTGAAGTGAAGCATCGGAATCCATAACTGGACTCACAGGAGAGGTTCAAATCATAGAAAGTTACAGTGTCGGTCCTCTTGTACTTAAGTCGGCATTGTGCCTTTTGTATTACTTTCGGATACAAATTCTGTGTTTCATCGTCAATAAGATGTCCAAGGGATACAGTAAACCTGAAGTGAAGAATCGGAATCTAAAACTGGACTCACAGGAGAGGTTCAAATCATAGAAGGTTCAAGTGTCAGTCCTCTTGTACTTAAGTCGGCATTGTGCCTTTTGAATTTAATTCCTATGCAATTTCTGTGTTTCATCGTCAATAAGAAGGTCCAAGGTAGACAGTAAACCTGAAGTGAAGCATCGGAATCTAAAACTGGACTGACAGGAGAGGTTCAAATCATAGAAAGTGAGAGTGTCAGTCCTCTTGTACTTAAGTCGACATTGTGCCTTTTGTATTAAATTCGGGTGCAATTTCTGTGTTTCATCGTCAATAAGAAGGTCCAAGGGATACAGTAAACCAGAAGTGAAGCATTGGAATCTAAAACTGTACTCACAGGAGAGGTTCAAATCATTGAACGTTAGAGAGTCAGTCCTCTTTTACTTAAGTCGGCATTGTGCCTTTTGTATTAAATTCGGATGCAATTTCTGTGTTTCATCGTCAATAAGAAGGTTCAGGGGATGCAGTAAACGTGAAGTGAATCATCGGAATCTAAAACTGGACTCACAGGAGAGGAACAAATCATAGAAAGTTAGAGTGTCAGTCCTCTTGTACTTAAGTCGGCATTGTGCCTTTTGTATTAAATTCGGATACAATTTCTGTGTTTCATCGTCAATAAGAAGGTCCACGAGATACAGTAATCCTGAAGTGAAGCATCGGAATCTAAAACTGCACTCACAGGAGAGGTTCAAATCATAGAAAGTGAGCGTGTCAGTCCTCTTGTACTTAAGTCGGCATTGTGCCTTTTGTATTAATTTCCGCTGCAATTTCTGTGTTTCATCGTCAATAAGAAGGTGCAAGGTATACAGTAAGCCTGAAGTGAAGCATCGGAATCTAAAACTGGACTCACAGGAGAGGTTCAAATCATAGATAGTGAGAGTGTCAGTCCTCTCTTCCTTAAGTCGGCATTGTGCCATTTGTATTTAATTCGGATTCAATTTCTGTGTTTCATCGTCAATAAGAAGGTCCATGGGATACAGTAAACGTGAAGTGAATCATCGGAATCGAAAACTGGACTCACAGGAGAGGTTCAAATTATTGACAGTTAGAGTGTCAATCCTCTTGTACTTAAGTCTGCATTGTGCCTTCTGAATTTAATTCCGATGCAATTTCTGTGTTTCATCGTCAATAAGAAGGTCCAATGTATACGGTAAACCTGAAGTGAACCATCGGAATCTAAAAGTGGACTAACAGGAGAGGTTCAAATCATAGAAAGTGAGAGTGTCAGTCCTCTTGTACTTACGTCGGCATTGTGCCTTTTGTATTAAATTCAGATGCAATTTCAGTGTTTCATCGTCAATAAGAAGGTCCAAGGGATACAGTAAACCTGAAGTGAAGCATCGGAATCTAAAACTGGGCTAACAGGATAGGTTCAAATCATAGAAATTGAGAGTGTCAGTCCTCTTGTACTTAAGCCGGCATTGTGCCTTTTGTTTAAATTCCGATGCAATTTCTGTCTTTCATCGTCAATAAGAAGGTGCAAGGTATACAGTAAGCCTGAAGTGAAGCATCGGAATCTAAAACTGGACTCACAGGAGAGGTTCAAATCATAGATAGTGAGAGTGTCAGTCCTCTTTTACTTAAGTCGGCATTGTGCCTTTTGTATTAAATTCAGATTCAATTTCTGTGTTTCATCGTCAATAAGGTGCAAGGGATACAGTAAACCTTAAGTGAAGCATCGGAATCTAAAACTGGACTCACAGGAGAGGTGCAAATCATTGAAAGTTAGAGTGTCAGTCCTCTTGTACTTAAGTCGGCATTGTGTCATTTGTATTAAATTCGGATGCAATTCCTGTGTTTCATCGTCAATAAGAAAGTCCAAGGGATACAGTAAACCTTAGGTGAAGCATCGGAATCTAAAACTGGACTCACAGGAGAGGTGCAAATCATTGAAAGTTAGAGTGTCAGACCTCTTGTACTTACGTCGGCATTGTGACTTTTGTATTAATTTAGGATGCAATTTCTGTGTTTCATGGTCAAATGAAGGTCCAAGGGATACAGTAAACCTGAAGCGAAGCTTCGGAATCTAAAACTGTACTCATTTGAGAGGTTCAAATCATAGAAAATTAGATTGTCAGTCCTCTTCTACTTAAGTCGGCATTGTGCCTTTTGTATTAAATTCGGACACAAATTCTGTGTTTCATCGTCAATAAGATGTCCAAGGGATACAGTAAACCTGAAGTGAAAAATCGGAATCTAAAACTGGACTCACAGGAGAGGTTCAAATCATAGAAGGTTAAAGTGTCAGTCCTCTTGTACTTAAGTCGGCATTGTGCCTTTTGAATTTAATTCCTATGCAATTTCTGTGTTTCATCGTCAATAAGAAGATCCAAGGTATACAGTAAACCTGAAGTGAACCGTCGGAATCTAAAACTGGACTCACAGGAGAGGTTCAAATCATAGAAAGTTAGAGTGTCAGTCCTCTTGTACTTAAGTCGGCATTGTGCATTTTGTATTAAATTCGGATGCAATTTCTGTGTTTCATCGTCAATAAGAAGGTCCAAGGGATACAGTAAACCAGAAGTGAAGCATAGGAATCTAAAACTGGACTCACAGGAGAGGTTCAAATCATTGTAAGTTAGAGTGTCAGTCCTCTTGTACTTAGGTCGGCACTGTGCCTTTTGTATTAAATTCGGTTGCAATTTCTGTGTTTCATCGTCAATAAGAAGGTCCAAGGGATACAGTAAACGTGAAGTGAATCATCGGAATCTAAAACTGGACCCACAGGAGAGGTCCAAATCATAGAAAGTTAGAGTGTCAGTCATCTTGTACTGAAGTCGGCATTGTGCCTTTTGTATTAAATTCGGATGCAATTTCTGTGTTTCATCGTCAATAAGAAGGTCCAAGAGATACAGTAATCCTGAAGTGAAGCATCGGAATCTAAAACTGGACTCACAGGAGAGGTTCAAATCATAGAACGCGAGAGTGTCAGTCCTCTTGTATTTAAGTCGGCATTGTGCCTTTTGTATTAAATTCGGATGCAATTTCTGTGTTTCATCGTCAATGCGAAGGGCCAGGGGATACAGTAAACTTGGAAGTGAAGCATCGGAATCTAAAACTGGACTCACTGGTGATGTTCAAATCATTGAAAGTTAGAGAGTCAGTCCTCTTGTACTTAAGTCGGCATTGTGCCTTTTGTATTAAATTCGGATGCAATTTCTGTGTTTCATTGTCAACAAGAAAGCCCAAGGGATACAGTAAACCTGAAGTGAAGCATCGGTATCTAAAACTGGACTCACAGTAGAGGTTCAAATCATAGAAAGTTAGAGTGTCAGTCCTCTTGTATTTAAGTCGGCATTGTGCCTTTTGTATTAAATTCTGATGCATCTTCTGTGTTTCATCGTCAATAAGAAGGTCCAAGTGATACAGTTAACCTGAAGTGAAGCATCGGAATCTAAAACTGGACTCACAGGAGAGGTTCTAATCATAGAAAGTTAGAGTGTGTCAGTCCTCTTGTAGTTAAGTCGGCATTGTGCCTTTTGAATTTAATTCCGATACAATTTCTGTGTTTCATGGTCAATAAGAAGGTGCAAGGTATACAGTAACACTGAAGTAAAGCATCGGAATCTAAAACTGGACTCACAGGAGATGTTCAAATCATAGAAAGAGAAAGTGTCAATCCGCTTTAACTTAAGTCAGCATTGTGCCATTTGTATTAAATTCGGATGCAATTTCTGTGTTTCATCGTCAATAAGAAGGTCCAAGGGATACAGTAAACCTGAAGTGAAGCATCGGAATCTAAAACTGGACTCACAGGAGAGGTTCAAATCATAGAAAGTGAGAGTGACAGTCCTCTTGTACTTAAGCCGGCATTGTGCCTTTTGTTTAAATTCCGATGCAATTTCTGTGTATCATCGACAGTAAGAAGGAGCAAGATATACAGTAAGCCTGAAGTGAAGCATCGGAATCTAAAACTGGACTCACAGGAGAGGTTTAAATCATAGATAGTGAGAGTGTAAGTCCTCTTTTACTTAAGTCGGCATTGTGCCTTTTGTATTAAATTCAGATTCAATTTCTGTGTTTCATCGTCAATAAGGTGCAAGGGATACAGTAAACCTGAAGTGAAGCATCGGAATCTAAAACTGGACTCACAGGAGAGTTTCAAATCATTGAAAGTTAGAGTGTCAATCCTCTTGTACTTAACTCGGCATTGGGCCTTCTGAATTTATTTCCGATGCAATTTCTGTGTTTCATCGTCAATAAGAAGGTCCAAGGGATACAGTAAACCTGAAGTGAAGCATCGGAATCTCAAACTGGACTCACAGAAGAGGTTCAAATCATGGAAAGTTAGAATGTCATTCCATTTGTACTTAAGACGGCATTGTGCCTTTTGTATTAAATTCGGATGCAATTTCTGTGTTTCATCGTCAATAAGAAGGTCCAAGGGATACAGTAAACCTGAAGTGAAGCTTCGGAATCTAAAACTGGAGTCACAGGAGAGGTTCAAATCATAGAAAGAGTGTCAGTCCTCTTTTACATAAGTCGGCAATGTGCCTTTTGTACTAAATTCGGATTTAATTTCTGTGTTTCATCGTCAATAAGGTCCAAGGGATACAGTACACCTGAAGTGAAGCATCGTAATCTAAAACTGGACCCACAGGAGTGGTTCAAACCATTGACAGTTAGAGTGTCAGTCCACTTGCACTTAAGTCGGCATTGTGCCTTTTGTATTAAATTCGGATGCAATTTTTGTGTTTCATCGACAACAAGAAGGTCCAAGTGATACAGTAAACCTGAAGTGAAGCATCGGATTCTAAAACTGGACTCACAGGTGAGGTTCAAATCATAGAAAGTTAGAGTGTCAGTCCTCTTGTACTTAAGTCGGCATTGTGCCATTTGTATTAAATTCGGATGCAATTTCTGTGTTTAATCGTCAATAAGAAAGTCCAAGGGATACAGTAAACCTGAAGTGAAGCATGGGAATCTAAAACTGGACTCACAGGAGAGGTTTAAATCATAGGAAGTAGTAGTGTCAGTCCTCTTGCACTTAAGACAGCATTGTGCGTTTTGTATTAAATTCGGATGCAATTTCTGTGTTTCATCGTCAATAAGTAGGTTCAAGGTATACAGTAAACCGGAAGTGAAGCATCGGAATCTAAAACGGGACTCACAGGAGAGGTTCAAATCATAGAACGTTAGAGTGTCAGTCCTCTTGTACTTAACACGGCATGTGCCTTTTGTATTAATTTCGGAAGCAATTTCTGTGTTTCATCGTTAACAAGAAGGTCCAAGGGATACAGTAAACCTGAAGTGAAGCTTCGGAATCTAAAACTGGACTCACAGGAGAGGTTCAAATCATAAAAAGAGTGTCAGTCTTCTTGTACTTAAGTCGGCATTGTGCATTTTTTATTACATTCGGATTCAATATCTGTGTCTCATCGTCAATAAGAAGGTCCAAGGGATACAGTAAACCTGAATTGAAGCATCGGAATCTAAAACTGGACTCACAGGAGAGGTTCAAATCATTGAACGTTAGAGTATCAATCCTCTTGTTCTTAAGTCGGCATTGTGCCTTCTGAATTTAATTCCGATTGAATTTCTGTGTTTCATCGTCAACACGAAGGTCCAAGGTATATAGTAAACCTGAAGTTAAGCGTCGGAATCTAAAACTGGACTCACAGGAGATGTTTAAATCATAGAAAGAGAAAGTGTCAGTCCGCCCTTACTTAAGTCAGCATTGTGCCTTTTGTATTTAATTCGGATGCAATTTCTGTGTTTCATCGTCAATAAGAAGGTCCAAGGGATACAGTAAACCTGAAGTGAAGCATCGGAATCTAAAACTGGACTCACAGGAGCGGTTCAAATCATAGAAAGTGAGAGTGACAGTTTTCTTGTACTTAAGCCGGCATTGTGCCTTTTGTTTAAATTCCGATGCAATTTCTGTCTTTCATCGTCAATAAGAAGGTGCAAGGTATACAGTAAGCCTGAAGTGAAGCATCGGAATCTACAACTGGACTCACAGGAGAGGTTCAAATCATAGATAGTGAGAGTGTCAGTCCTCTTTTACTTAAGTCGGCATTGTGCCTTTTGTATTAAATTCAGATTCAATTTCTGTGTTTCATCGTCAATAAGGTGCAAGGGATACAGTAAACCTTAAGTGAAGCATCGGAATCTAGATCTGGACTCACAGGAGAGGTTCAAATAATTGAAAGTTAGAGTGTCAATCCTCTTCTACTTAGGTCGGCATTGTGCCTTCTGAGTTTAATTCCGATGCAATTTCTGTGTTTCATCGTCCATACGAAGGTCCAAGGTATATAGTAAACCTGAAGTTAAGCATCGGAATCTAAAACTGGGCTCACAGGCGAGGTTCAAATAATAGAAATTAGAGAGTCAGTCATCTTATGCTTAAGTCGGCATTGTGCCTTTTGTATTAAATTCGGATGCAATTTCTGTGTTTCATCGTCAAAGAGAAGGTCCAAGGGATACAGTAAACCTGAAGTGAAGCATCGGAATCCATAACTGGACTCACAGGAGAGGTTCAAATCATAGAAAGTTACAGTGTCGGTCCTCTTGTACTTAAGTCGGCATTGTGCCTTTTGTATTACTTTCGGATACAAATTCTGTGTTTCATCGTCAATAAGATGTCCAAGGGATACAGTAAACCTGAAGTGAAGAATCGGAATCTAAAACTGGACTCACAGGAGAGGTTCAAATCATAGAAGGTTCAAGTGTCAGTCCTCTTGTACTTAAGTCGGCATTGTGCCTTTTGAATTTAATTCCTATGCAATTTCTGTGTTTCATCGTCAATAAGAAGGTCCAAGGTAGACAGTAAACCTGAAGTGAAGCATCGGAATCTAAAACTGGACTGACAGGAGAGGTTCAAATCATAGAAAGTGAGAGTGTCAGTCCTCTTGTACTTAAGTCGACATTGTGCCTTTTGTATTAAATTCGGGTGCAATTTCTGTGTTTCATCGTCAATAAGAAGGTCCAAGGGATACAGTAAACCAGAAGTGAAGCATTGGAATCTAAAACTGTACTCACAGGAGAGGTTCAAATCATTGAACGTTAGAGAGTCAGTCCTCTTTTACTTAAGTCGGCATTGTGCCTTTTGTATTAAATTCGGATGCAATTTCTGTGTTTCATCGTCAATAAGAAGGTTCAAGGGATGCAGTAAACGTGAAGTGAATCATCGGAATCTAAAACTGGACTCACAGGAGAGGAACAAATCATAGAAAGTTAGAGTGTCAGTCCTCTTGTACTTAAGTCGGCATTGTGCCTTTTGTATTAAATTCGGATACAATTTCTGTGTTTCATCGTCAATAAGAAGGTCCACGAGATACAGTAATCCTGAAGTGAAGCATCGGAATCTAAAACTGCACTCACAGGAGAGGTTCAAATCATAGAAAGTGAGCGTGTCAGTCCTCTTGTACTTAAGTCGGCATTGTGCCTTTTGTATTAATTTCCGCTGCAATTTCTGTGTTTCATCGTCAATAAGAAGGTGCAAGGTATACAGTAAGCCTGAAGTGAAGCATCGGAATCTAAAACTGGACTCACAGGAGAGGTTCAAATCATAGATAGTGAGAGTGTCAGTCCTCTCTTCCTTAAGTCGGCATTGTGCCATTTGTATTTAATTCGGATTCAATTTCTGTGTTTCATCGTCAATAAGAAGGTCCATGGGATACAGTAAACGTGAAGTGAATCATCGGAATCGAAAACTGGACTCACAGGAGAGGTTCAAATTATTGACAGTTAGAGTGTCAATCCTCTTGTACTTAAGTCTGCATTGTGCCTTCTGAATTTAATTCCGATGCAATTTCTGTGTTTCATCGTCAATAAGAAGGTCCAATGTATACGGTAAACCTGAAGTGAACCATCGGAATCTAAAAGTGGACTAACAGGAGAGGTTCAAATCATAGAAAGTGAGAGTGTCAGTCCTCTTGTACTTACGTCGGCATTGTGCCTTTTGTATTAAATTCAGATGCAATTTCAGTGTTTCATCGTCAATAAGAAGGTCCAAGGGATACAGTAAACCTGAAGTGAAGCATCGGAATCTAAAACTGGGCTAACAGGATAGGTTCAAATCATAGAAATTGAGAGTGTCAGTCCTCTTGTACTTAAGCCGGCATTGTGCCTTTTGTTTAAATTCCGATGCAATTTCTGTCTTTCATCGTCAATAAGAAGGTGCAAGGTATACAGTAAGCCTGAAGTGAAGCATCGGAATCTAAAACTGGACTCACAGGAGAGGTTCAAATCATAGATAGTGAGAGTGTCAGTCCTCTTTTACTTAAGTCGGCATTGTGCCTTTTGTATTAAATTCAGATTCAATTTCTGTGTTTCATCGTCAATAAGGTGCAAGGGATACAGTAAACCTTAAGTGAAGCATCGGAATCTAAAACTGGACTCACAGGAGAGGTGCAAATCATTGAAAGTTAGAGTGTCAGTCCTCTTGTACTTAAGTCGGCATTGTGTCATTTGTATTAAATTCGGATGCAATTCCTGTGTTTCATCGTCAATAAGAAAGTCCAAGGGATACAGTAAACCTTAGGTGAAGCATCGGAATCTAAAACTGGACTCACAGGAGAGGTGCAAATCATTGAAAGTTAGAGTGTCAGACCTCTTGTACTTACGTCGGCATTGTGACTTTTGTATTAATTTAGGATGCAATTTCTGTGTTTCATGGTCAAATGAAGGTCCAAGGGATACAGTAAACCTGAAGCGAAGCTTCGGAATCTAAAACTGTACTCATTTGAGAGGTTCAAATCATAGAAAATTAGATTGTCAGTCCTCTTCTACTTAAGTCGGCATTGTGCCTTTTGTATTAAATTCGGACACAAATTCTGTGTTTCATCGTCAATAAGATGTCCAAGGGATACAGTAAACCTGAAGTGAAAAATCGGAATCTAAAACTGGACTCACAGGAGAGGTTCAAATCATAGAAGGTTAAAGTGTCAGTCCTCTTGTACGTAAGTCGGCATTGTGCCTTTTGAATTTAATTCCTATGCAATTTCTGTGTTTCATCGTCAATAAGAAGATCCAAGGTATACAGTAAACCTGAAGTGAACCGTCGGAATCTAAAACTGGACTCACAGGAGAGGTTCAAATCATAGAAAGTTAGAGTGTCAGTCCTCTTGTACTTAAGTCGGCATTGTGCATTTTGTATTAAATTCGGATGCAATTTCTGTGTTTCATCGTCAATAAGAAGGTCCAAGGGATACAGTAAACCAGAAGTGAAGCATAGGAATCTAAAACTGGACTCACAGGAGAGGTTCAAATCATTGTAAGTTAGAGTGTCAGTCCTCTTGTACTTAGGTCGGCATTGTGCCTTTTGTATTAAATTCGGTTGCAATTTCTGTGTTTCATCGTCAATAAGAAGGTCCAAGGGATACAGTAAACGTGAAGTGAATCATCGGAATCTAAAACTGGACCCACAGGAGAGGTCCAAATCATAGAAAGTTAGAGTGTCAGTCATCTTGTACTGAAGTCGGCATTGTGCCTTTTGTATTAAATTCGGATGCAATTTCTGTGTTTCATCGTCAATAAGAAGGTCCAAGAGATACAGTAATCCTGAAGTGAAGCATCGGAATCTAAAACTGGACTCACAGGAGAGGTTCAAATCATAGAACGCGAGAGTGTCAGTCCTCTTGTATTTAAGTCGGCATTGTGCCTTTTGTATTAAATTCGGATGCAATTTCTGTGTTTCATCGTCAATGCGAAGGGCCAGGGGATACAGTAAACTTGGAAGTGAAGCATCGGAATCTAAAACTGGACTCACTGGTGATGTTCAAATCATTGAAAGTTAGAGAGTCAGTCCTCTTGTACTTAAGTCGGCATTGTGCCTTTTGTATTAAATTCGGATGCAATTTCTGTGTTTCATTGTCAACAAGAAAGCCCAAGGGATACAGTAAACCTGAAGTGAAGCATCGGTATCTAAAACTGGACTCACAGTAGAGGTTCAAATCATAGAAAGTTAGAGTGTCAGTCCTCTTGTATTTAAGTCGGCATTGTGCCTTTTGTATTAAATTCTGATGCATCTTCTGTGTTTCATCGTCAATAAGAAGGTCCAAGTGATACAGTTAACCTGAAGTGAAGCATCGGAATCTAAAACTGGACTCACAGGAGAGGTTCTAATCATAGAAAGTTAGAGTGTGTCAGTCCTCTTGTACTTAAGTCGGCATTGTGCCTTTTGAATTTAATTCCGATACAATTTCTGTGTTTCATGGTCAATAAGAAGGTGCAAGGTATACAGTAACACTGAAGTAAAGCATCGGAATCTAAAACTGGACTCACAGGAGAGGTTCAAATCATAGAAAGAGAGAGTGTCAGTTCCCTTTAACTTAAGTCAGCATTGTGCCTTTTGTATTAAATTCGGATGCAATTTCTGTGTTTCATCGTCAATAAGAAGGTCCAAGGGATACAGTAAACCTGAAGTGAAGCATCGGAATCTAAAACTGGACTCACAGGAGAGGTTCAAATCATAGAAAGTGAGAGTGCTAGACCTCTTGTACTTAAGTCGGCATTGTGCCTTTTGTATTAATTTCCTCTGCATTTTCTGTGTTTCATCGTCAATAATAAGGTGCAAGGTATACAGAGAGCCTGAAGTGAAGCATCGGAATCTATGACTGGACTCACTGGAGAGGTTCAAATCATAGAAAGTTAGAGTGTCAGTCCTCTTGGACTTAAGTCGGCATTGTGACTTTTGTATTAAATTCGGTTACAAATTCTGTATTTCTTCGTCAATAAGATGTCCAAGGGATACAGTAAACCTGAAGTGAAGAATCGGAATCTAAAACTGGACTCACAGGAGAGGTTCAAATCATTGAAGGTTAAAGTGTCAGTCCTCTTGTACTTAAGTCGGCATTGTGCCTTTTGAATTTAATTCCTATGCAATTTCTGTGTTTCATCGTCAATAAGAAGGTCCAAGGTATATAGTAAACCTGAAGTGAAGCATCGGAATCTAAAACTGGACTCACAGGAGAGGTTCAAATCATAGAAAGTTAGAGTGTCAGTCCTCTTGTACTTAAGTCGGCATTGTGCCATTTGTATTACATTCGGATGCAATTTCTGTGTTTAATCGTCAATAAGAAGGTCCAAGGGATACAGTAAACCTGAAGTGAAGCATGGGAATCTAAAACTGGACTCACAGGAGAGGTTTAATTCATAGAAAGTAGTAGTGTCAGTCCTCTTGCACTTAAGACAGCATTGTGCGTTTTGTATTAAATTCGGTTGCAATTTCTGTGTTTCATCGTCAATAAGTAGGTTCAAGGTATACAGTAAACCGGAAGTGAAGCATCGGAATCTAAAACGGGACTCACAGGAGAGGTTCAAATCATAGAACGTTAGAGTGTCAGTCCTCATGTACTTAACACGGCATGTGCCTTTTGTATTAATTTCGGAAGCAATTTCTGTGTTTCATCGTTAATAAGAAGGTCCAAGGGATACAGTAAACCTGAAGTGAAGCTTCGGAATCTAAAACTGGACTCACAGGAGTGGTTCAAATCATAAAAAGAGTGTCAGTCTTCTTGTACTTAAGTCGGCATTGTGCATTTTTTATTACATTCGGATACAATATCTGTACCTCATCGTCAATAATAAGGTCCAAGGGATACAGTAAACCTGAATTGAAGCATCGGAATCTAAAAGTGGACTCACAGGAGAGGTTCCAATCATTGAACGTTAGAGTGTCAATCCTCTTGTTCTTCAGTCGGCATTGTGCCTTCTGAATTTAATTCCGATTGAATTTCTGTGTTTCATCGTCAACACGAAGGTCCAAGGTATATAGTAAACCTGAAGTTAAGCATCGGAATCTAAAACTGGACTCACAGGAGATGTTTAAATCATAGAAAGAGAAAGTGTCAGTCCGCCCTTACTTAAGTCAGCATTGTGCCTTTTGTATTAAATTCGGATGCAATTTCTGTGTTTCATCGTCAATAAGAAGGTCCAAGGGATACAGTAAACCTGAAGTGAAGCATCGGAATCTAAATCTGGACTCACAGGAGAGGTTCAAATAATTGAAAGTTATAGTGTCAATCCTCTTGTACTTAAGTCGGCATTGTGCCTTCTGACTTTAATTCCGATGCAATTTCTGTGTTTCATCGTCAATACGAAGGTCCAAGGTAAATAGTAAACCTGAAGTTAAGCATCGGAATCTAATACTGGGCTCACAGGCGAGGTTCAAATAATAGAAAGTTAGAGAGTCAGTCATTTTGTGCTTAAGTCGGCATTGTGCCTTTTGTATTAAATTCGGATGCAATTTCTGTGTTTCATCGTCAAAGAGAAGGTCCAAGGGATACAGTAAACCTGAAGTGAAGCATCGGAATCTATAACTGGACTCACAGGAGAGGTTCAAATCATAGTAGGTTCAAGAGTCAGTCCTCTTGTACTTAAGTCGGCATTGTGCCTTTTGAATTTAATTCCTATGCAATTTCTGTGTTTCATCGTCAATAAGAAGGTCCAAGATAGACAGTACACCTGAAGTGAAGCATCGGAATCTAAAACTGGACTGACAGGAGAGGTTCAAATCATAGAAAGTGAGAGTGTCAGTCCTCTTGTACTTAAGTCGACATTGTGCCTTTTGTATTAAATTCGGGTGCAATTTCTGTGTTTCATCGTCAATAAGAAGGTCCAAGGGATACAGTAAACCAGAAGTGAAGCATTGGAATTTAAAACTGTACTCACAGGAGAGGTTCAAATCATTGAACGTTAGAGAGTCAGTCCTCTTTTACTTAAGTCGGCATTGTGCCTTTTGTATTAAATTCGGATGCAATTTCTGTGTTTCATCGTCAATAAGAAGGTTCAAGGGATACAGTAAACGTGAAGTGAATCATCGGAATCTAAAACTGGACTCACAGGAGAGGTTCAAATCATAGAAAGTTAGAGTGTCAGTCCTCTTGTACTTAAGTCGGCATTGTGCCTTTTGTATAAAATTCGAATACAATTTCTGTGTTTCATCGTCAATAAGAAGGTCCACGAGACACAGTAATCCTGAAGTGAAGCATCGGAATCTATAACTGGACTCACAGGTGAGGTTCAAATCATAGAAAGTTAGAGTGTCAGTCCTCCTGTACTTAAGTCGGCATTGTGCCTTTTGTGTTAAATTTGGATGCAATTTCTGTGTTTCATCGTCAATAAAAAAGCCCAAGGGATACAGTAAACCTGAAGTGAACCATCGGAATGTAAAACTGGACTCACAGAAGAGGTTCTAATCATAGAAAGTTAGAGAGTGTTAGTCCTCTTGTACTTAAGTCGGCAATGTGCATTTTGAATTTAATTCCGATACAATTTCTGTGTTTCACGGTCAATAAGAAGGTGCAAGGTATACAGTTAACCTGAATGAAGCATCGGAATCTAAAACTGGACTCACAGGAGAGGTTCAAGTCATAGATAGTGAGAGTGTCAGTCCTCTCTTCCTTAAGTCGGCATTGTGCCATTTGTATTTAATTCGGATTCAATTTCTGTGTTTCATCGTCAATACGAAGGTCCATGGGATACAGTAAACGTGAAGTGAATCATCGGAATCTAAAACTGGACTCACAGGAGAGGTTCAAATTATTGGTAGTTAGAGTGTCAATCCTCTTGTACTTAAGTCTGCATTGTGCCTTCTGAATTTAATTCCGATGCAATTTCTGTGTTTCATCGTCAATAAGAAGGTCCAATGTATACGGTAAACCTGAAGTGAACCATCGGAATCTAAAAGTGGACTAACAGGAGAGGTTCAAATCATAGAAAGTGAGAGTGTCAGTCCTCTTGTACTTACGTCGGCATTGTGCCTCTTGTATTAAATTCAGATGCAATTTCAGTGTTTCATCGTCAATAAGAAGGTCCAAGGGATACAGTAAACCTGAAGTGAAGCATCGGAATCTAAAACTGGGCTAACAGGATAGGTTCAAATCATAGAAATTGAGAGTGTCAGTCCTCTTGTACTTAAGCCGGCATTGTGCCTTTTGTTTAAATTCCGATGCAATTTCTGTCTTTCATCGTCAATAAGAAGGTGCAAGGTATACAGTAAGCCTGAAGTGAAGCATCGGAATCTAAAACTGGACTCACAGGAGAGGTTCAAATCATAGATAGTGAGAGTGTCAGTCTTCTTTTACTTAAGTCGGCATTGTGCCTTTTGTATTAAATTCAGATTCAATTTCTGTGTTTCATCGTCAATAAGGTGCAAGGGATACAGTAAACCTTAAGTGAAGCATCGGAATCTAAAACTGGACTCACAGGAGAGGTGCAAATCATTGAAAGTTAGAGTGTCAGTCCTCTTGTACTTAAGTCGGCATTGTGTCTTTTGTATTAAATTCGGATGCAATTTCTGTGTTTCATCGTCAATAAGAAAGTCCAAGGGATACAGTAAACCTTAAGTGAAGCATCGGAATCTAAAACTGGACTCACAGGAGAGGTGCAAATCATTGAAAGTTTGAGTGTCAGTCCTCTTGTACTTACGTCGGCATTGTGACTTTTGTATTAATTTCGGATGCAATTTCTGTGTTTCATGGTCAATATGAAGGTCCAAGGGATACAGTAAACCTGAAGCGAAGCTTCGGAATCTAAAACTGTACTCATTGGAGAGGTTCAAATCATAGAAAATTAGATTGTCAGTCCTCTTCTACTTAAGTCGGCATTGTGCCTTTTGTATTAAATTCGGACACAAATTCTGTGTTTCATCGTCAATAAGATGTCCAAGGGATACAGTAAACCTGAAGTGAAGAATCGGAATCTAAAACTGGACTCACAGGAGAGGTTCAAATCATAGAAGGTTAAAGTGTCAGTCCTCTTGTACTTAAGTCGGCATTGTGCCTTTTGAATTTAATTCCTATGCAATTTCTGTGTTTCATCGTCAATAAGAAGATCCAAGGTATACAGTAAACCTGAAGTGAACCGTCGGAATCTAAAACTGGACTCACAGGAGAGGTTCAAATCATAGAAAGTTAGAGTGTCAGTCCTCTTGTACTTAAGTCGGCATTGTGCATTTTGTATTAAATTCGGATGCAATTTCTGTGTTTCATCGTCAATAAGAAGGTCCAAGGGATACAGTAAACCAGAAGTGAAGCATAGGAATCTAAAACTGGACTTACAGGAGAGGTTCAAATCATTGAAAGTTAGAGTGTCAGTCCTCTTGTACTTAGGTCGGAATTGTGCCTTTTGTATTAAATTCGGTTGCAATTTCTGTGTTTCATCGTCAATAAGAAGGTCCAAGGGATACAGTAAACGTGAAGTGAATCATCGGAATCTAAAACTGGACCCACAGGAGAGGTCCAAATCATAGAAAGTTAGAGTGTCAGTCATCTTGTACTTAAGTCAGCATTGTGCCTTTTGTATTAAATTCGGATGCAATTTCTGTGTTTCATCGTCAATAAGAAGGTCCAAGAGATACAGTAATCCTGAAGTGAAGCATCGGAATCTGAAACTGGACTCACAGGAGAGGTTCAAATCATAGAACGCGAGAGTGTCAGTCCTCTTGTACTTTAGTCGGCATTATGCCTTTTGTATTAAATCCGGATGCAATTTCTGTGTTTCATCGTCAATGCGAAGGTCCAGGGGATACAGTAAACTGGAAGTGAAGCATCGGAATCTAAAACTGGACTCACTGGTGATGTTCAAATCATTAAAAGTTAGAGTGTCAGTCCACTTGTACTTAAGTCGGCATTGTGCCTTTTGTATTAAATTCGGATGCAATTTCTGTGTTTCATTGTCAACAAGAAAGCCCGAGGGATACAGTAAACCTGAAGTGAAGCATCGGTATCTAAAACTGGACTCACAGTAGAGGTTCAAATCATAGAAAGTTAGAGTGTCAGTCCTCTTGTACTTAAGTCGGCATTGTGCCTTTTGTATTAAATTCTGATGCATCTTCTGTGTTTCATCGTCAATAAGAAGGTCCAAGTGATACAGTTAACCTGAAGTGAAGCATCGGAATCTAAAACTGGACTCACAGGAGAGGTTCTAATCATAGAAAGTTAGAGAGTGTCAGTCCTCTTGCACTTAAGTCGGCATTGTGCCTTTTGAATTTAATTCCGATACAATTTCTGTGTTTCATGGTCAATAAGAAGGTGCAAGGTATACAGTAACACTGAAGTAAAGCATCGGAATCTAAAACTGGACTCACAGGAGAGGTTCAAATCATAGAAAGAGAGAGTGTCAGTTCCCTTTAACTTAAGTCAGCATTGTGCCTTTTGTATTAAATTCGGATGCAATTTCTGTGTTTCATCGTCAATAAGAAGGGCCAAGGGATACAGTAAACCTGAAGTGAAGCATCGGAATCTAAAACTGGACTCACAGGAGAGGTTCAAATCATAGAAAGTGAGAGTGCTAGACCTCTTGTACTTAAGTCGGCATTGTGCCTTTTGTATTAATTTCCTCTGCATTTTCTGTGTTTCATCGTCAATAAGAAGGTGCAAGGTATACAGAGAGCCTGAAGTGAAGCATCGGAATCTATGACTGGACTCACAGGAGAGGTTCAAATCATAGATAGTGAGAGTGTCAGTCATCTTGTGCTTAAGTCGGCATTGTGCCTTTTGTATTAAATTCGGATGCAATTTCTGTGTTTTTATTCGTCAGTAGGAAGGTCCAAGGGATACAGTAAACCTGAAGTGAAGCATCGGAATCTAAAACTGGACTCACAGGAGAGGTTCAAATCATTGAAAGTTAGAGTGTCAGTCATCTTATACTTAAGTCGGGATTGAGCCTTTTGTATTAAATTCGGATGCAATTTCTGTGTTTCATCGTCAATACGAAGGTCCAAGGGATACAGTAAACCTGATGTGAAGCTTCGGAATCTAAAACTGAACTCACTGGAGAGGTTCAAATCATAGAATGTTAGAGTGTCAGTCCTCTTGGACTTAAGTCGGCATTGTGACTTTTGTATTAAATTCGGATACAAATTCTGTATTTCTTCGTCAATAAGATGTCCAAGGGATACAGTAAACCTGAAGTGAAGAATCGGAATCTAAAACTGGACTCACAGGAGAGGTTCAAATCATTGAAGGTTAAAGTGTCAGTCCTCTTGTACTTAAGTCGGCATTGTGCCTTTTGAATTTAATTCCTATGCAATTTCTGTGTTTCATCGTCAATAAGAAGAACCAAGGTATATAGTAAACCTGAAGTGAAGCATCGGAATCTAAAACTGGACTCACAGGAGAGGTTCAAATCATAGAAAATGAGAGTGTCAGTCCTCTTGTACTTAAGTCGGCATTGTGCCTTTTGTAATAAATTCGGATGATATTTCTGTATTTCATCGTCATTAAGAAGGTCCAGGG
The DNA here is from genome assembly GCF_021461395.2 of Schistocerca americana. NCBI lineage: Eukaryota > Metazoa > Arthropoda > Insecta > Orthoptera > Acrididae > Schistocerca > Schistocerca americana. The sequence goes on along the minus strand of NC_060125.1, from coordinate 61,121,266 downwards.
GATACAGTAAACCTGAAGTGAAGCATCGGAATGTAAAACTGGACTCACAGGAGAGGTTCAAATCATAGAAAGTTAGAGTGTCGGTCCTCTAGTACTTAAGTCGGCATTGTGCCTTTTGTATTAAATTCGGATGCCATTTCTGTGTTTCATCGTCAATAAGATGGTCCAGGAGATACAGTAAACCTGAAGTGAAGCATCGGAATCTAAAACTGGACTCACAGGAGAGGTTATAATCATAGAAAGTTAGAGATTGTCAGTCCTCTTGTACTTAAGTCGGCATTGTGCCTTTTGCATTTAATTCCTATGCAATTTCTGTGTTTCATCGTCAATAAGAAGGTCCAAGGTATATAGTAAACCTGAAGTGAAGCATCGGAATCGAAAACTGAACTCACAGGAGAGGTTCAAATCATAGAAAAAGAGAGTGTCAGTCCGCTTTAACTTAAGTCAGCATTGTGCCTTTTGTATTAACTTCGGAAGCAATTTCTATGTTTCATCGTCAATAAGAAGGTCCAAGGGATACAGTAAACCAGAAGTGAAGCATCGGAATCTAAAACTGGACTCACAGGAGGGGATCAAATCATTGAAAGTTAGAGTGTCAGTCCTCTTGTACTTAGGTCAGCATTGTGCCGATTGTATTAAATTCGGATGCAATTTCTGTGTTTCATCGTCAATAAGAAGGTCCATGGGATACAGTAAACCTGAAGTGAATCATCGGAATCTAAAACTGGACTCACAGGAAAGGTTCAAATCACAGAAAGTTAAAGTGACAGTCCTCTTGTACTTAAGTCGGCATCTTGCCTTTTGTATTAAATTCGGATGCAATTTCAGTGTTTCATCGTCAATAAGAAGGTCCAAGAGATACAGTAATCCTGAAGTGAAGCATCGGAGTCTAAAACTGGACTCACAGGAGAGGTTCAAATCATAAAAAGTGAGAGTGTATGTCCTCTTGTACTTAAATCGGCATTGTGCCTTTTGTATTAAAGTCGGATGCAATTCCTGTGTTTCATCGTCAATAAGAAGGTCCAGGGGATACAGTAAACCTGAAGTGAAGCATCGGAATCTAAAACTGGACTCAATGGAGATGTTCAGATCATTAAAAGTTAGAGTGTCAGTCCTTCTGTACTTAAGTCGGCATTGTGCCTTTTGTATTAAATTCGGATGCAATTTCTGTGTTTCATTGTCAATAAAAAGGTCCAAGAGATACAGTAAACGTGAATTGAAGAATCGAAATCTAAAACTGGACTCACAGGAGAGGTTCAAATCATAGAAAGTTAGAGTGTCAGTCCTCTTGACTTAAGTCGGCATTGTGCCTTTTGTATTAAATTCGGATGCAACGTCTGTGTTTCATCGTCAATAAGAAGGTCCAAGAGATACAGTAAACCTGAAGTGAAGCATCGGAATCTAAACTGGACTCACAGGAGTGGTTCTAATCATAGAAAGTTAGAGAGTGTCAGTCCTCTTGTACTTAAGTCGGCATTGTGCCTTTTGAATTTAATTCCGATGCAATTTCTGTGTTTCATCGTCAATAAGAAGGTCCAAGAGATACAGTAATCCTGAAGTGAAGCATCGGAATCTAAAACTGGACTCACAGGAGAAGTTCAAATCATAGAACGCGAGAGTGTCAATCCTCTTGTACTTAAGTCGGCATTGTGCCTTTTGTATTAAATTCGGATGAAATTTCTGTGTTTCATCGTCAATGCGAAGGTCCAGGGAATACAGTAAACCTGAAGTGAAGCATCGGAATCTAAAACTGGACTCACAGGTGATGTTCAAATCATTGAAATTTAGAGTTTCAGTACTCTTGTACTTAAGTCGGCATTGTGCCTTTTGTATTAAATTCGGATGCAATTTCTGTGTTTCATTGTCAACAAGAAAGCCCAAGGGATACAGTAAACCTGAAGTGAAGCATCGGAAACTAAAACTGGACTCACAGGAGAGGTTCTAATCATAGAAAGTTAGAGAGTGTCAGTCCTCTTGTACTTAAGTCGGCATTGTGCCTTTTGAATTTAATTCCGATACAATTTCTGTGTTTCATGGTCAATAAAAAGGTGCAAGGTATACAGTAAAACTGAAGTGAAGCATCGGAATCTAAAACTGGACTCACAGGAGATGTTCAAATCATAGAAAGAGAGAGTGTTAGTTCCCTTTAACTTAAGTCAGCATTGTGCCTTTTGTATTAAATTCGGATGCAATTTCTGTGTTTCATCGTCAATAAGAAGGTCCAAGGGATACAGTAAACCTGAAGTGAAGCATCGGAATCTAAAACTGGACTCACAGGAGAGGTACAAATCATAGAAAGTGAGATTGCTAGACCTCTTGTACTTAAGTCGGCATTGTGCCTTTTGTATTAATTTCCTCTGCATTTTCTGTGTTTCATCGTCAATAAGAAGGTGCAAGGTATACAGAGAGCCTGAAGTGAAGCATCGGAATGTATGACTGGACTCACAGGAGAGGTTCAAATCATTGAAAGTTAGAGTGTCAGTCATCTTGTACTTAAGTCGGGATTGAGCCTTTTGTATTGAATTCGGATGCAATTTCTGTGTTTCATCGTCAATAAGAAGGTCCAAGAGATACAGTAAACCTGAAGTGAAGCATCGGAATCTAAAACTGTACTCACAGGAGAGGTTCAAATCATAGAAAGTTAGAGTGTCGGTCCTCTAGTACTTAAGTCGGCATTGTGCCTTGTGTATTAAATTCGGTTGCCATTTCTGTGTTTCATCGTCAATAAGAAGGTCCAAGAGATACAGTAAACCTGAAGTGAAGCATCGGAATCTAAAACTGGACTCACAGGAGAGGTTCTAATCATAGAAAGTTAGAGAGTGTCAGTCCTCTAGTACTTAAGTCGGCATTGTGCCTTTTGTATTAATTTCCGCTGCAATTTCTGTGTTTCATCGTCAATAAGAAGGTCCAAGGGATACAGTAAACCAGAAGTGAAGCATCGGAATCTAAAACTGGACTCACAGGAGAGGTTCAAATCATTGAAAGTTAGAGTGTCAGTCCTCTTGTACTTAGGTCAGCATTGTGCCTTTTGTATTAAATTCGGATGCAATTTCTGTGTTTCATCGTCAATAAGAAGGTCCATGGGATACAGTAAACCTGAAGTGAATCATCGGAATCCAAAACTGGACTCACAGGAAAGGTTCAAATCACAGAAAGTTAAAGTGACAGTCCTCTTGTACTTAAGTCGGCATCTTGCCTTTTGTATTAAATTCGGATGCAATTTCAGAGTTTCATCGTCAATAAGAAGGTCCAAGAGATACAGTAATCCTGAAGTGAAGCATCGGAATCTAAAACTGGACTCACAGGAGAGGTTCAAATCATAGAGAGTGAGAGTGTAAGTCCTCTTGTACGTAAATCGGCATTGTGACTTTTGTATTAATGTCGGATGCAATTTCTGTGTTTCATCGTCAATAAGAAGGTCCAGGGGATACACTATACCTGAAGTGAAGCATCGGAATCTAAAACTGGACTCACAGGAGATGTTCAAATCATTAAAAGTTAGAGTGTCAGTCCTCTTGTACTTAGGTCGGCATTGTGCCATTTGTATTAAATTCGGATGCAATTTCTGTGTTTCATTGTCAATAAGAAATACCAAGGTATACAGTAAACCTGAATTCAAGCATCGAAATCTAAAACTGGACTCACAGGAGAGGTTCAAATCATAGAAAGTTAGAGTGTCAGTCCTCTTGACTTAAGTCGGCATTGTGCCTTTTGTATTAAATTCGGATGCAACGTCTGTGTTTCATCGTCAATATGAAGGTCCAAGAGATACAGTAAACCTGAAGTGAAGCATCGGAATCTAAAACTGGACTCACAGGAGAGGTTCAAATCATAGAAAGTGAGAGTGTCAGTCCTCTTGTACTTACGTCGGCGTTGTGCCTTTTGTATCATATTCAGATGCAATTTCTGTGTTTCATCGTCTATAAGTAGGTCCAAGGGATACAGTAAACCTGAACTGAAGCATCGGAATCTAAAACTGGACTCACAGGAGAGGTTCAAATCATTAAAATTAGAGTGTCAGTCCTCTTGCACTTAAGTCGGCATTGTGCCTTTTGTATTAAATTCGATTGCAATTTCTGTGTTTCATCGTCAATAAGAAAGTCCAAGGGATACAGTAAACCTGAAGTGAAGCATCGGAAGCCAAAACTGGACTCACAGGAGAGGTTCAAATCATTGAAAGTTAGAGTGTCAATCCTCTTGTACTTCAGTCGGCATTGTGCCTTTTGTATTAAATTCGGATGCAACGTCTGTGTTTCATCGTCAATAAGTAGGTCCAAGAGATACAGCAAACCTAAAGTGAAGCATCGGAATCTAAAACTGGACTCAAAGGAGAAGTTCTAATCATAGAAAGTTAGAGAGTGTCAGTCCTCTTGTACTTAAGTCGGCATTGTGCCTTTTGAATTTAATTCCGATACAATTTCTGTGTTTCATGGTCAATAAGAAGGTGCAAGGTATACAGTAAACCTGAAGTGAAGCATCGGAATCTAAAACTGGACTCACAGGAGAGGTTCCAATCATAGAAAGAGAGAGTATCAGTTCGCTTTTACTTAAGTCAGCATTGTGCCTTTTGTATTAAATTCGGATGCAATGTCTGTGTTTCATCGTCAATAAGAAGGTTCAAGGCATACAGTAAACCTGAAGTGAAGCATCGGAATCTAAATCTGGACTCACAGGAGAGGTTCAAATCATAGATAGTGAGAGTGTCAGTCCTCTTTTACTTAAGTCGGCATTGTGCCACTTGTATTAAATTTGGATTCAATTTCTGTGTTTCATCGTCAATAAGGTTCTAGGGATACAGTAAACCTGAAGTGAAGCATCGGAAGCTAAAACTGGACTCACAGGAGAGGTTCAAATCAATGAAAGTTAGAGTGTCAATCCTCTTGCACTTAAGTCGGCATTGTGCCTTTTGAATTTAATTCCGACACAATTTCTGTGTTTCATCGTCAATATGAAGGTCCAAGGTATACAGTAAACCTGTAGTGAAGCATCGGAATCTAAAACTGGACTCACAGGCGAGGTTCAAATCACAGAAAGTTAGAGTGTCAGTCCTCTTGTACTTACGTCGGCATTGTGACTTCTGTATTGATTTCGGAAGCAGTCTCTTTGTTTCATCGTCAATATGAAGGTCCAAGGGATACAGTAAACCTGAAGTGAAGCTTCGGAATCTATAACTGTACTCACTGGAGAGGTTCAAATCATAGAATGTTAGAGTGTCAGTCCTCTTGTACTTAAGTCGGCGTTGTGCCTTTTGTATTAAATTCGGATACAAATTCTGTGTTTCATCGTCAAGAAGATGTACAAAGGATACAGTAAACCTGAAGTGAAGAATCGGAATCTAAAACTGGACTCACAGGATAGGTTCAAATCATTGAAGGTTAAAGTGTCAGTCCTCTTGTACTTAAGTCAGCATTGTGCCTTTTGAATTCAATTCCGATGCAATTTCTGTGTTTCATCGTCAATAAGAAGGTCCAAGGTATACAGTAAACCAGAAGTGAACCATCGGAATCTAAAACTAGACTCAGAGGAGAGGTTATGTTCATAGAATGTGTGAGTGTCAGTCCTCTTGTACTTACGTCGGCATTGTGCCTTTTGTAATAAATTCAGATGCAATTTCTGTGTTTCGTCGTCTATAAGAAGGTCCAAGGGATACAGTAAACCTGAAGTGAAGCATCGGAATCTAAAACTGGACTCACAGGAGAGGTTCAATTCATTAAAAATTAGAGTGTCAGTCCCCTTGCACTTAAGTCGGCATTGTGCCTTTTGTATTAAATTTGATTGCAATTTCTGTGTTTCATCGTCAATAAGAAAGTCCAAGGGATACAGTAAACCTGAAGTGAAGCATCGGAATGTAAAACTGGACTCACAGGAGAGTTTCAAATAATAGAAAGTTAGAGTGTCAGTCATCTTGTGCTTAAGTCGGCATTGTGCCTTTTGTATTAAATTCGGATGCAATTTCTGTGTTATATCGTCAATAAGAAGGTCTAAGGGATACAGTGAACCTAAAGTGAAGCATCGGAATCTAAAACTGGACTCAGAGGAGAGTTTCAAATCATTGAAATTTAAAGTGTCAGTCCTCTTGTACTTAAGTCAGCATTGTGCCTTACGTATTAAATTCGGATGCAATTTCTGTGTTTCATCGTCAATGAGAAGGTCCAGGGGATACAGTAAACCTGAAGTGAAGCATCGGAATCTAAAACTGGACTCACAGGAGATGTTCAAATCATTAAAAGTTAGAGTGTCAGTCCTCTTGTACTTAAGTCGGCATTGTGCCATTTGTATTAAATTCGGATGCAATTTCTGTGTTTCATTGTCAATAAGAAAGCCCAAGGTATACAGTAAACCCGAATTCAAGCATCGAAATCTAAAAGTGGACTCACAGGAGAGGTTCAAATCATAGATTGTTAGAGTGTCAGTCCTCTTGACTTAAGTCGGCATTGTGCCTTTTGTATTAAATTCGGATGCAACGTCTGTGTTTCATCGTCAATATGAAGGTCCAAGAGATACAGTAAACCTGAAGTGAAGCATCGGAATCTAAAACTGGACTCACAGGAGAGGTTCAAATCATAGAAAGTGAGAGTGTCAGTCCTCTTGTACTTACGTCGGCATTGTGCCTTTTGTATTATATTCAGATGCAATATCTGTGTTTCATCGTCTATAAGTAGGTCCAAGGGATACAGTAAACCTGAACTGAAGCATCGGAATCTAAAACTGGACTCACAGGAGAGGTTCAAATCATTGAAAGTTAGAGTGCCAATCCTCTTGTACTTAAGTCGGCATTGTGCCTTTTGTATTAAATTCGGATGCAACGTCTGTGTTTCATCGTCAATAAGAAGGTCCAAGAGATACAGCAAACTTAAAGTGAAGCATTGGAATCTAAAACTGGACTCACAGGAGAGGTTCAAATCATAGAAAGAGAGAGTATCAGTTCGCTTTTACTTAAGTCAGCATTGTGCCTTTTGTATTAAATTCGGATGCAATTTCTGTGTTTCATCGTCAATAAGAAGGTTCAAGGGATACAGTAAACCTGAAGTGAAGCATCGGAATCTAAAACTGGACTCACAGGAGAGGTTCAAATCATAGATAGTGAGAGTGTCAGTCCTCTTTTACTTAAGTCGGCATTGTGCCTCTTGTATTAAATTTGGATTCAATTTCTGTGTTTCATCGTCAATAAGGTTCTGGGGATACAGTAAACCTGAAGCGAAGCATCGGAAGCTAAAACTGGACTCTTAGGAGAGGTTCAAATCAATGAAAGTTAGAGTGTCAATCCTCTTGCACTTAACTCGGCATTGTGTCTTCTGAATTTAATTCCGATGCAATTTCTGTGTTTCATCGTCAATAAGAAGGTCCAATGTATACGGTAATACCGAAGTGATCCATCGGAATCTAAAACTGGACTAACAGGAGAGGTTCAAATAATTGAAAGTTAGAGTGTCAGTCATCTTGTGCTTAAGTCGGCATTGTGCCTTTTGTATTAAATTCGGATGCAATTTCTGTGTTTCATCGTCAATAAGAAGGTCCAAGGGATACAGTACCTGTAGTGAAGCATCGGAATCTAAAACTGGACTCACAGGCGAGGTTCAAATCACAGAAAGTTAGAGTGTCAGTCCTCTTGTACTTACGTCGGCATTGTGACTTTTGTATTGATTTCGGAAGCAATCTCTGTGTTTCATCGTCAATATGAAGGTCCAAGGGATGCAGTAAACCTGAAGTGAAGCTTCGGAATCTAAAACTGTACTCACTGGAGAGGTTCAAATCATAGAAAGTTAGAGTGTCAGTCCTCTTGTACTTAAGTCGGCATTGTGCCTTTTGTATTAAATTCGATTGCAATTTCTGTGTTTCATCGTCAATAAGAAAGTCCAAGGGATACAGTAAACCTGAAGTGAAGCATCGGAATTTAAAACTGGACTCACAGGAGATTTTCAAATAATAGAAAGTTAGAGTGTCAGTCATCTTGTGCTTAAGTCGGCATTGTGCCTTTTGTATTAAATTCGGATGCAATTTCTGTGTTATATCGTCAATAAGAATGTCTAAGGGATACAGTGAACCTAAAGTGAAGCATCGGAATCTAAAACTGGACTCAGAGGAGAGTTTCAAATCATTGAAATTTAAAGTGTCAGTCCTCTTGTACTTAAGTCGGCATTGTGCCATTTGTATTCAATTCGGATGCAATTTCTGTGTTTCATTGTCAATAAGAAAGCCCAAGGTATACAGTAAACCTGAATTCAAGCATCGAAATCTAAAACTGGACTCACAGGAGAGGTTCAAATCATAGAAAGTTAGAGTGTCAGTCCTCTTGACTTAAGTCGGCATTGTGCCTTTTGTATTAAATTCGGATGCAACGTCTGTGTTTCATCGTCAATATGAAGGTCCAAGAGATACAGTAAACCTGAACTGAAGCATCGGAATCTAAAACTGGACTCACAGGAGAGGTTGAAATCATTGAAAGTTAGAGTGCCAATCCTCTTGTACTTACGTCGTCATTGTGCCTTTTGTATTAAATTCGGATGCAACGTCTGTGTTTCATCGTCAATAAGAAGGTCCAAGAGATACAGCAAACCTAAAGTGAAGCATCGGAATCTAAAACTGGACTCAAAGGAGAAGTTCTAATCATAGAAAGTTAGAGAGTGTCAGTCCTCTTGTACTTAAGTCGGCATTGTGCCTTTTGAATTTAATTCCGATACAATTTCTGTGTTTCATGGTCAATAATAAGGTGCAAGGTATACAGTAAACCTGAAGTGAAGCATCGGAATCTAAAACTGGACTCACAGGAGAGGTTCAAATCATAGAAAGAGAGAGTATCAGTTCGCTTTTACTTAAATCAGCATTGTGCTTTTTGTATTAAATTCGGATGCAATTTCTGTGTTTCATCGTCAATAAGAAGGTTCAAGGGATACAGTAAACCTGAAGTGAAGCATCGGAATCTAAAACTGGACTCACAGGAGAGGTTCAAATCATAGATAGTGAGAGTGTCAGTCCTCTTTTACTTAAGTCGGCATTGTGCCTCTTGTATTAAATTTGGATTCAATTTCTGTGTTTCATCGTCAATAAGGTTCTAGGGATACAGTAAACCTGAAGCGAAGCATCGGAAGCTAAAACTGGACTCACAGGAGAGGTTCAAATCAATGAAAGTTAGAGTGTCAATCCTCTTGCACTTAACTCGGCATTGTGTCTTCTGAATTTAATTCCAATGCAATTTCTGTGTTTCATCGTCAATAAGAAGGTCCAATGTATACGGTAATCCCGAAGTGATCCATCGGAATCTAAAACTGGACTAACAGGAGAGGTTCAAATAATTGAAAGTTAGAGTGTCAGTCATCTTGTGCTTAAGTCGGCATTGTGCCTTTTGTATTAAATTCGGATGCAATTTCTGAGTTTCATCGTCAATAAGAAGGTCCAAGGGATGCAGTACCTGTAGTGAAGCATCGGAATCTAAAACTGGACTCACAGGCGAGGTTCAAATCACAGGAAGTTAGAGTGTCAGTCCTCTTGTACTTACGTCGGCATTGTGACTTTTGTATTGATTTCGGAAGCAATCTCTGTGTTTCATCGTCAATATGAAGGTCCAAGGGATGCAGTAAACCTGAAGTGAAGCTTCGGAATCTAAAACTGTACTCACTGGAGAGGTTCAAATCATAGAAAGTTAGAGTGTCAGTCCTCTTGTACTTAAGTCGGCATTGTGCCTTTTGTATTAAATTCGGATACTAATTCTGTGTTTCATCGTCAATAAGATGTACAAGGGATACAGTAAACCTGAAGTGAAGAATCGGAATCTAAAACTGGACTCACAGGATAGGTTCAAATCATTGAAGGTTAAAGTGTCAGTCCTCTTGTACTTAAGTCAGCATTGTGCCTTTTGAACTCAATTCCGATGCAATTTCTGTGTTTCATCGTCAATAAGAAGGTCCAAGGTATACAGTAAACCAGAAGTGAACCATCGGAATCTAAAACTGGACTCACAGGAGAGGTTATATTCATAGAAAGTGAGAGTGTCAGTCCTCTTGTACTTACGTCGGCATTGTGCCTTTTAGTAATAAATTCAGATGCTATTTCTGTGTTTCGTCGTCTATAAGAAGGTCCAAGGGATACAGTAAACCTGAAGTGAAGCATCTTAAACTAAAACTGGACTCACAGGAGAGGTTCAATTCATTAAAAATTAGAGGGTCAGTCCCCTTGCACTTAAGTCGGCATTGTGCCTTTTGTATTAAATTCTATTGCAATTTCTGTGTTTCATCATCAATAAGAAAGTCCAAGGGATACAGTAAACCTGAAGTGAAGCATCGGAATTTAAAACTGGACTCACAGGAGATTTTCAAATAATAGAAAGTTAGAGTGTCAGTCATCTTGCGCTTAAGTCGGCATTGTGCCTTTTGTATTAAATTCGGATGCAATTTCTGTGTTATATCGTCAATAAGAATGTCTAAGGGATACAGTGAACCTAAAGTGAAGCATCGGAATCTAAAACTGGACTCAGAGGAGAGTTTCAAATCATTGAAATTTAAAGTGTCAGTCCTCTTGTACTTAAGTCGGCATTGTGCCTTATGTATTAAATTCGGATGCAATTTCTGTGTTTCATCGTCAATAAGAAAGTCCAAGGGATACAGTAAACCTTAAGTGAAGCATCGGAATCTGAAACTGGACTCACAGGAAAGGTTCAAATCATAGAAAGTTAGAGTGTCAGTCCTCTTGTACTTACGTCGGCATTGTGATTTTTGTATTAAATTCGGATGCAATTTCTGTGTTTCATTGACAATATGAAGGTCCAAGGGATACAGTAAACCTGAAGTGAAGCTTCGGAATCTAAAACTGTACTCACTGGAGAGGTTCAAATCATAGAATTTAGAGTGTCAGTCCTCTTGTACTGAAGTCGGCATTGTGCCTTTTATATTAAATACGGACACAAATTCTGTGTTTCATCGTCAATAAGATGTCTAAGGGATACAGTAAATCTGAGGTGAAGAATCGGAATTTAAAACTGGACTCACAGGAGAGGTTCAAATCATAGAAGGTTAAAGTGTCAGTCCTCTTGTACTTAAGTCGACATTGTGCCTTTTGAATTTAATTCCTATGCAATTTCTGTGTTTCATCGTCAATAAGAAGACCCAAGGTATACAGTAAACCTGAAGTGAACCGTCGGAATCTAAAACTGGACTCACAGGAGAGGTTCAAATCATAGAAAATTTGAGTGTCAGTCCTCTTGTACTGAAGTCGGCATTGTGCCTTTTGTATTAAATTCGGATGGAAGTTCTGTGTTTCATCGTCAATAAGAAGGTCCATGGGATACAGTAAACCAGAAGTGAAGCATCGGAATCTAAAACTGGACTCACAGGAGAGGTTCAAATCATTGAAAGTTAAAGTGTCAGTCCTCTTGTACTTAAGTCGGCATTGTGCCTTTTGTATTAAATTCGGATGCAATTTCTGTGTTTCATCGTCAATAAGAAAGTCCGAGGGATACAGGAAGCAAGAAGTGAATCATCGGAATCTAAAACTGGACTCACAGGAGAGGTTCAAATCACAGAAAGTTAGAGTGTCAGTCCTCTTGTACTTAAGTCGGCATTGTGCCTTTTGTATTAAATTCGGATGCAATCTCTCACTTTCATCGTCAATAAGAAGGTCCAAGAGATACAGTAATCCTGAAGTGAAGCATCGGAATCTGAAACTGGACTGACAGGAGAGGTTCAAATCATAGAAGGTATGTGTGTCAGTCCTCTTGTACTTAAGTCGGCATTGTGCCTTTTGTATTAAATTCGGATGCAATTTCTGTGTTTCATCGTCAATACGAGGGGCCAGGGCATACAGTAAACCTGAAGTGAAGCATCGGAATCTAAAACTGGACTCACAGGAGATGTTCAAATCATTGAAAGTTAGAGTGTCAGTCCTCTTGTACTTATGACGGCATTGTGCCTTTTGTATTAAATTCGGATGCAATTTCTGTGTTTCATTGTCAATAAGAATGCCCAAGGGATACAGTAAACCTGAAGTGAAGCATCGGAATCTAAAACTGGACTGACATGAGAGGTTCAAATCATAGAAAGTTAGAGTGTCAGTCCTCTTGTACTTAAGTCGGCATTGTGCCTTTTGTATTAAATTCGGATGCAACTTCTGTGTTTCATCGTCAATAAGAAGGTCCAAGTAATACAGTCAACCTAAAGTGAAGCATCGGAATCTAAAACTGGACTCACTAAAGAGGTTCTAATCATAGAAAGTTAGAGAGCGTCAGTCCTCTTGTACTTAAGTCGAAATTGTGCCTTTTGATTTTAATTCCGATACAATTTCTGTGTTTCATGGTCAATAAGAAGGTGCAAGGAATACAGTAAACCTGAAGTGAAGCATCGGAATCTAAAACTGGACTCACAGGAGAGGTTTAAATCATAGAAAGAGAGAGTGTCAGTTCGCTTTAACTTAAGTCAGCATTGTACCTTTTGTATTAAAGTCGAATGCAATTTCTGTGTTTCATCGTCAATAGGAAGGTCCAAGGGATACAGTAAACCTGAAGTGAAGCATCGGAATCTAAAACTGGACTTACAGGAGACGTTCAAATCATAGAAAGTGAGAGTGTCAGACCTCTTGTACTTAAGTCGGCATTGTGCCTTTTGTATTAATTTCCTATGCAATTTCTGTGTTTCATCGTCAATAAGAAGGTGCAAGGTATACAGAGAGCCTGAAGTGAAGCATCGGAATCTAAGACTGGACTCACAGGAGAGGTTCAAATCATAGATAGTGAGGGTGTCAGTCCTCTTTTACTTAAGTCGGCATTGTGCCTTTTGTATTAAATTCGGATGCAATTTCTGTGTTTCGTCGTCAATAAGGTTCTAGAGATACAGTAAACCTGAAGCGAAGCATCGGAATCAATGTGGACTCACAGGAGAGGTTCAAATCATTGAAAGTTAGAGTGTCAATCCTCTTGTACTTAAGTCGGCATTGTGCCTTCTGAATTAAATTCCGATGCAATTTCTGTGTTTCATTGTCAATAAGAAGGTCCAATGTATACGGTAAACCTGAAGTGAACCATCGGAATCTAAAACTGGACTAACAGGAGAGGTTCAAATAATTGAAAGTTAGAGTGTCAGTCATCTTGTGCTTAAGTCGGCATTGTGCCTTTTGCATTAAATTCGGATGCAATATCTGTATTTCATCGTCAATAAGAAAGCCCAAGGGATACAGTAAACCTGAAGTGAAGCATCGGACTCTAAAACTGGACTCACAGGAGAGGTTGAAATCATTGAAAGTTAGAGTGTCAGTCCTCTTGTACTTAAGTCGGCATTGATACTTTTGAATTTAATTCCTATGCAATTTCTGTGTTTCATCGTCAACACGAAGGTCCAAGGTATATAGTAAACCTGAAGTGAAGCATCAGAACCTACAACTGGACTCACAGTAGAGGTTCAAATCATATAAAATGAGAGTGTCAGTCCTCTTGTACTTAAGTCGGCATTGTGCCTTTTGTAATAAATTCGGATGCAATTTCTGTATTTCATCGTCAATAAGAAGGTCCAGGGGATACAGTAAACCTGAAGTGAAGCATCGGAATCTACAACAGGACTCACAGGAGATGTTCAAATCATTGAAAGTTAGAGTGCCAGTCCTCTTGTATTTAAGTCGGCATTGTGCCTTTTGCATTAAATTCGGATGCAATATCTGTATTTCATCGTCAATAAGAAAGCGCAAGGGATACAGTAAACCTGAAGTGAAGCATCGGAATCTAAAACTGGACTCACAGGAGAGGTTCAAATCATTGAAAGTTAGAGTGTCAGTCCTCTTGTACTTAGGTCGGCATTGTGCGTTTTGTATTAAATTCGGATGCAATTTCTGTGTTTCATCGTCAATAAGAAGGTCCAAGGTATACAGTAAACCTGAAGTGAATCATCGGAATCTAAAACTGGACTCACAGGAGAGGTTCAAATCATAGAAAGTTAGGGTGTCAGTCCTCTTGTACTTAAGTCGGCATTGTGCCTTTTGTATTAAATTCGGATGCAATTCCTGTGTTTCATCGTCAATTAGAAGGTCCAAGAGATACAGTAATCCTGAAGTGAAGCATCGGAATCTAAAACTGGACTCACAGGAGAGGTTCAAATCATAGAAGGTGAGAGTGTCAGTCCTCTTGTACTTATGTCGGCATTGTGCCTTTTGTATTAAATTCGGATGCAATTTCTGTGTTTCATCATCAATACGAGGGTCCAGATGATACAGTAAACCTGAAGTGAAGCATCGGAATCTAAAACTGGGCTCACAGGAGATGTTCAAATCATTGAACGTTAGAGTGTCAGTCCTCTTGTACTTAAGTCGGCATTGTGCCTTTTGTATTAATTTCGGATGCAATTTCTGTGTTTCATTGTCAATAAGAATGCCCAAGGGATACAGTAAACCTGAAGTGAAGCATCGGAATCTAAAACTGGACTCACAGGAGAGGTTCAAATCATAGAAAGTTAGAGTGTCAGTCCTCTTGTACTTAAGTCGGCATTGTGCCTTCTCAATTTAATTCCGATGCAATTTCTGTGTTTCATGGTCAATAAGAAGGTGCAAGGTATACAGTAAACCTGAAGTGAAGCATCGGAATCTAAAACTGGACTCACAGGAAAGGTTCAAATCATAGAAAGAGAGAGTGTCAGTTCGCTTTAACTTAAGTCAGCATTGTGCCTTTTGTATTAAATTCGGATGCAATTTCTGTGTTATATCGTCAATAAGAAGGTCTAAGGGATACAGTGAACCTAAAGTGAAGCATCGGAATCTAAAACTGGACTCAGAGGAGAGGTTCAAATCATTGAAATTTAAAGTGTCAGTCCTCTGGTACTTAAGTCGGCATTGTGCCTTTTGTATTAAATTCGGATGCAATTTCTGTGTTTCATCGTCAATAAGAAAGTCCAAGGGATACAGTAAACCTTAAGTTAAGCATCGGAATCTAAAACTAGACTCACAGGAGAGGTTCAAATCATAGAAAGTTAGAGTGTCAGTCCTCTTGTACTAACGTTGGCATTGTGACATTTGTATTAAATTCGGATGCAATTTCTGTGTTTCATTGTCAATATGAAGGTCCAAGGGATACAGTAAACCTGAAGTGAAGCTTCGGAATCTAAAACTGTACTCACTGAAGAGGTTCAAATCATAGAAAGTTAGAGTGTCAGTCCTCTTGTACTAACGTTGGCATTGTGACATTTGTATTAAATTCGGATGCAATTTCTGTGTTTCATTGTCAATATGAAGGTCCAAGGGATACAGTAAACCTGAAGTGAAGCTTCGGAATCTAAAACTGTACTCACTGAAGAGGTTCAAATCATAGAAAGTTAGAGTGTCAGTCCTCTTATACTTAAGTCGGCATTGTGCCCTTTGTATTAAATTCGGATGCAATTTCTGTGTTTCATCGTCAATAAGAAAGTCCAAGGGATACAGTAAACCTTAAGAGAAGCATCGGAATCCAAAACTGGACTCACAGGAGAGGTTCAAATCATAGAAAGTTAGAGTGTCAGTCCTCTTATACTTAAGTCGGCATTGTGCCCTTTGTATTAAATTCGGATGCAATTTCTGTGTTTCATCGTCAATAAGAAAGTCCAAGGGATACAGTAAACCTTAAGAGAAGCATCGGAATCCAAAACTGGACTCACAGGAGAGGTTCAAATCACAGAAAGTTAGAGTGTCAGTCCTCTTGTACTTACGTCGGCATTGTGACTTTTGTATTAATTTCGGATGCAATTTCTGTGTTTCATTGTCGATATGAAGGTCCAAGGGATACAGTAAACCTGAAGTGAAGCTTCGGAATCTAAAACTGTACTCACTGGAGAGGTTCAAATCATAGAAAGTTAGAGTGTCAGTCCTCTAGTACCTAACTCGGCATTGTGCCTTTTGTATTAAATTCGGAAACAAATTCAGTGTTTCATCGTCAATAAGATGTCTAAGGGATACAGTAAATCTGAAGTGAAGAATCGGAATGTAAAACTGGACTCACAGGAAAGGTTCACATCATAGAAGGTTAAAGTGTCAGTCCTCTTGTACTTAAGTCGGCATTGTGCATTTTGAATTTAATTACTATGCAATTTCTGTGTTTCATCGTCAATAAGAAGATCCAAGGTATACAGTAAACCTGAAGTGAACCGTCGGAATCTAAAACTGGACTCACAGGAGAGGTTCAAATCATAGAAAGTTAGAGTGTAAGTCCTCTTGTACTTAAGTCGACATTGTGCCTTTTGTATTAAATTCGGATGCAATCTCTCTGTTTCATCGTCAAAAAGAAGGTCCAAGAGATACAGTAATCCTGAAGTGAAGCATCGGAATCTGAAACTGGACTCACAGGAGAGGTTCAAATCATAGAAGGTAAAAGTGTCAGTCCTCTTGTACTTAAGTCGGCATTGTGCCTTTTGTATTAAATTCGGATGCAATTTCTGTGTTTCATCGTCAATACGAGGGTCCAGGGGATACAGTAAACCTGAAGTGAAGCATCGGAATCTAAAACTGGACTCACAGGAGATGTTCAAATCATTGAAAGTTAGAGTGTCAGTCCTCTTGTACTTAAGTCGGCATTGTGCCTTTTGTATTAAATTCGGATGCAATTTCTGTGTTTCATTGTCAATAAGAATGTGCAAGGGATACAGTAAACCTGAAGTGAAGCATCGGAATCTAAAACTGGACTCACAGGAGAGGTTCAAATCATAGAAAGTTAGAGTGTCAGTCCTCTTGTACTTAAGTCGGCATTGTGCCTTTTGTATTAAATTCGGATGCAACTTCTGTGTTTCATCGTCAATAAGAAGGTCCAAGTAACACAGTTAACCTGAAGTGAAGCATCGGAATCTAAAACTGGACTCACAGGAGAGGTTCTAATCATAGAAAGTTAGAGAGCGTCAGTCCTCTTGTACTTAAATCG
The DNA here is from genome assembly GCF_021461395.2 of Schistocerca americana. NCBI lineage: Eukaryota > Metazoa > Arthropoda > Insecta > Orthoptera > Acrididae > Schistocerca > Schistocerca americana. Next base: position 61,104,417 of record NC_060125.1, on the reverse strand, counting down.
AAATTGTGCCTTTTGAATTTAATTCCGATACAATTTCTGTGTTTCATGGTCAATAAGAAGGTGCAAGGTATACAGTAAACCTGAAGTGAAGCATCGGAATCTAAAACTGGACTTACAGGAGAGGTTCAAATCATAGAAAGAGAGAGTGTCAGTTCGCTTTAACTTAAGTCAGCATTGAGCCTTTTGTATTAAAGTCGGATGCAATTTCTGTGTTTCATCGTCAATAAGAAGGTCCAAGGGATACAGTAAACCTGATGTGAAGCATCGGAATCTAAAACTGGACTCACAGGAGAGGTTCAAATCATAGAAAGTGAGACTGTCAGACCTCTTGTACTTAAGTCGGCATTGTGCCTTTTGTATTAATTTCCTATGCAATTTCTGTGTTTCATCGTCAGTAAGAAGGTGCAAGGTATACAGAGAGCCTGAAGTGAAGCATCGGAATCTAAGACTGGACTCACAGGAGAGGTTGAAATCATAGATAGTGAGAGTGTCAGTCATCTTGTGCTTAAGTCGGCATTGTGCCTTTTGTATTAAATTCGGATTCAATATCTGTGTTTCATCGTCAATAAGAAAGCCCAAGGGATACAGTAAACCTGAAGTGAAGCATCGGAATCTAAAACTGGACTCACAGGAGAGGTTCAAATCATTGAAGGTTAAAGTGTCAGTCCTCTTGTACTTAAGTCGGCATTGTGCCTTTTGAATTTAATTCCTATGTAATTTCTGTGTTCCATCGTCAATACGAAGGTCCAAGGTATATAGTAAACCTGAAATGAAGCATCGGAATCTAAAACTGGACTCACAGTAGAGGTTCAAATCATAGAAAATGAGAGTGTCAGTCGTCTTGTACTTAAGTCGGCATTGTGCCTTTTGTAATAAATTCGGATGCAATTTCTGTATTTCATCGTCAATAAGAAGGTCCAGGGGATACAGTAAACCTGAAGTGAAGCATCGGAATCTAAAACAGGACTCACAGGAGATGTTCAAATCATTGAAAGTTAGAGTGCCAGTCCTCTTGTACTTAAGTCGGCATTGTGCCTTTTGTATTAAATTCGGATGCAATATCTGTATTTCATCGTCAATAAGAAAGCCCAAGGGATACAGTAAACCTAAAGTGAAGCATCGGAATCTAAAACTGGACTCACAGGAGAGGTTCAAATCATTGAAAGTTAGAGTGTAAGTCCTCTTGTACTTAGGTCGGCATTGTGCCTTTTGTATTAAATTCGGATGCAATTTCTGTGTTTCATCGTCAATAAGAAGGTCCAAGGGATTCAGTAAACCTGAAGTGAAGCATCGGAATCTAAAACTGGGCTCACAGGAGATGTTCAAATCATTGAACGTTAGAGTGTCAGTCCTCTTGTACTTAAGTCGGCATTGTGCCTTTTGTATTAAGTTCGGATGCAATTTCTGTGTTTCATTGTCAATAAGAATGCCCAAGGGATACAGTAAACCTGAAGTGAAGCATCGGAATCTAAAACTGGACTCACAGGAGAGGTTCAAATCATAGAAAGTTAGAGTGTCAGTCCTCTTGTACTTAAGTCGGCATTGTGCCTTCTGAATTTAATTCCGATGCAATTTCTGTGTTTCATGGTCAATGAGAAGGTGCAAGGTATACAGTAAACCTGAAGTGAAGCATCGGAATCTAAAACTGGACTCACAGGAAAGGTTCAAATCCTAGAAAGAGAGAGTGTCAGTTCGCTTTAACTTAAGTCAGCATTGTGCCTTTTGTATTAAATTCGGATGCAATTTCTGTGTTATATCGTCAATAAGAAGGTCTAAGGGATACAGTGAACCTAAAGTGAAGCATCGGAATCTAAAACTGGACTCAGAGGAGAGGTTCAAATCATTGAAATTTAAAGTGTCAGTCCTCTGGTACTTAAGTCGGCATTGTGCCTTTTGTATTAAGATCGGATGCAATTTCTGTGTTTCATCGTCAATAAGAAAGTCCAAGGGATACAGTACACCTTAAGTTAAGCATCGGAATCTAAAACCGGACTCACAGGAGAGGTTCAAATCATAGAAAGTTAGAGTGTCAGTCCTCTTGTACTTACGTTGGCATTGTGACTTTTGTATTAAATTCGGATGCTATTTCTGTGTTTCATTGTCAATAAGATGTCTAAGGGATACAGTAAATCTGAAGTGAAAATCGGAATCTAAAACTGGACCCACAGGAGAGGTTCAAATCATAGAAGGTTGAAGTGTCAGTCCTCTTGTACGTAAGTCGACATTGTGCCTTTTGAATTTAATTCCTATGCAATTTCTGTGTTTCATCGTCAATAAGAAGACCCAAGGTATACAGTAAACCTGAAGTGAACCGTCGGAATCTAAAACTGGACTCACAGGAGAGGTTCAAATCATAGAAAGTTAGAGTGTCAGTCCTCTTGTACTTAAGTCGGCATTGTGCCTTTTGTATTAAATTCGAATGCAAGTTCTGTGTTTCATCGTCAATAAGAACGTCCAAGGGATACAGTAAACCAGAAGTGAAGCATCGGAATCTAAAACTGGACTCACAGGAGAGGTTCAAATCATTGAAAGTTAAAGTGTCAGTCCTCTTGTACTTAAGTCGGCATTGTGCCTTTTGTATTAAATTCGGATGCAATTTCTGTGTTTCATCGTCAATACGAAAGTCCAAGGGATACACTAAACCTTAAGAGAAGCATCGGAATCCAAAACTGGACTCACAGGAGAGGTTCAAATCATAGAAAGTTAGAGTGTCAGTCCTCTTGTACTTACGTCGGCATTGTGACTTTTGTATTAATTTCGGATGCAATTTCTGTGTTTCATTGTCGATATGAAGGTCCAAGGGATACAGTAAACCTGAAGTGAAGCTTCGGAATCTAAAACTGTACTCACTGGAGAGGTTCAAATCATAGAAAGTTAGAGTGTCAGTCCTCTAGTACTTAACTCGGCATTGTGCCTTTTGTATTAAATTCGGACACAAATTCTGTGTTTCATCGTCAATAAGATGTCTAAGGGATACAGTAAATCTGAAGTGAAGAATCGGAATCTAAAACTGGACTCACAGGAGTGGTTCAAATCATTGAAAGTTAGAGTGTCAGTCCTCTTGTACTTAGGTCGGCATTGTGCCTTTTGTATTAAATTCGGATGCAATTTCTGTGTTTCATCGTCAATAAGAAGGTCCAAGGGATACAGTAAACAAGAAGTGAATCATCGGAATCTAAAACTGGACTCACAGGAGAGGTTCAAATCATAGAAAGTTAGAGTGTAAGTCCTCTTGTACTTAAGTCGACATTGTGCCTTTTGTATTAAATTCGGATGCAATCTCTCTGTTTCATCGTCTATAAGAAGATCCAAGAGATACAGTAATCCTGAAGTGAAGCATCGGAATCTGAAACTGGACTCACAGGAGAGGTTCAAATCATAGAAGGTGAGAGTGTCAGTCCTCTTGTACTTAAGTCGGCATTGTACCTTTTGTATTAAATTTGGATGCAATTTCTGTGTTTCATCGTCAATACGAGGGTCCAGGGGATACAGTAAACCTGAAGTGAAGCATCGGAATCTAAAACTGGACTCACAGGAGATGTTCAAATCATTGAAAGTTAGAGTGTCAGTCCTCTTGTACTTAAGTCGGCATTGTGCCTTTTGTATTAAATTCGGATGCAATTTCTGTGTTTCATTGTCAATAAGAATGTGCAAGGGATACAGTAAACCTGAAGTGAAGCATCGGAATCTAAAACTGGACTCACAGGAGAGGTTCAAATCATAGAAAGTTAGAGTGTCAGTCCTCTTGTACTTAAGTCGGCATTGTGCCTTTTGTATTAAATTCGGATGCAACTTCTGTGTTTCATCGTCAATAAGAAGATCCAAGTAACACAGTTAACCTGAAGTGAAGCATCGGAATCTAAAACTGGACTCACAGGAGAGGTTCTAATCATAGAAAGTTAGAGAGCGTCAGTCCTCTTGTACTTAAATCGAAATTGTGCCTTTTGAATTTAATTCCGATACAATTTCTGTGTTTCATGGTCAATAAGAAGGTGCAAGGTATACAGTAAACCTGAAGTGAAGCATCGGAATCTAAAACTGGACTCACAGGAGAGGTTCAAATCATAGAAAGAGAGAGTGTCAGTTCGCTTTAACTTAAGTCAGCATTGAGCCTTTTGTATTAAAGTCGGATGCAATTTCTGTGTTTCACCGTCAAAAAGAAGGTCCAAGGGATACAGTAAACCTGATGTGAAGCATCGGAATCTAAAACTGGACTCACAGGAGAGGTTCAAATCATAGAAAGTGAGAGTGTCAGACCTCTTGTACTTAAGTCGGCATTGTGCCTTTTGTATTAATTTCCTATGCAATTTCTGTGTTTCATCGTCAGTAAGAAGGTGCAAGGTATACAGAGAGCCTGAAGTGAAGCATCGGAATCTAAGACTGGACTCACAGGAGAGGTTGAAATCATAGATAGTGAGAGTGTCAGTCATCTTGTGCTTAAGTCGGCATTGTGCCTTTTGTATTAAATTCGGATTCAATATCTGTGTTTCATCGTCAATAAGAAAGCCCAAGGGATACAGTAAACCTGAAGTGAAGCATCGGAATCTAAAACTGGACTCACAGGAGAGGTTCAAATCATTGAAGGTTAAAGTGTCAGTCCTCTTGTACTTAAGTCGGCATTGTGCCTTTTGAATTTAATTCCTATGTAATTTCTGTGTTCCATCGTCAATACGAAGGTCCAAGGTATATAGTAAACCTGAAATGAAGCATCGGAATCTAAAACTGGACTCACAGTAGAGGTTCAAATCATAGAAAATGAGAGTGTCAGTCGTCTTGTACTTAAGTCGGCATTGTGCCTTTTGTAATAAATTCGGATGCAATTTCTGTATTTCATCGTCAATAAGAAGGTCCAGGGGATACAGTAAACCTGAAGTGAAGCATCGGAATCTAAAACAGGACTCACAGGAGATGTTCAAATCATTGAAAGTTAGAGTGCCAGTCCTCTTGTACTTAAGTCGGCATTGTGCCTTTTGTATTAAATTTGGATGCAATATCTGTATTTCATCGTCAATAAGAAAGCCCAAGGGATACAGTAAACCTAAAGTGAAGCATCGGAATCTAAAACTGGACTCACAGGAGAGGTTCAAATCATTGAAAGTTAGAGTGTAAGTCCTCTTGTACTTAGGTCGGCATTGTGCCTTTTGTATTAAATTCGGATGCAATTTCTGTGTTTCATCGTCAATAAGAAGGTCCAAGGGATTCAGTAAACCTGAAGTGAAGCATCGGAATCTAAAACTGGGCTCACAGGAGATGTTCAAATCATTGAACGTTAGAGTGTCAGTCCTCTTGTACTTAAGTCGGCATTGTGCCTTTTGTATTAATTTCGGATGCAATTTCTGTGTTTCATTGTCAATAAGAATGCCCAAGGGATACAGTAAAACCTGAAGTGAAGCATCGGAATCTAAAACTGGACTCACAGGAGAGGTTCAAATCATAGAAAGTTAGAGTGTCAGTCCTCTTGTACTTAAGTCGGCATTGTGCCTTCTGAATTTAATTCCGATGCAATTTCTGTGTTTCATGGTCAATGAGAAGGTGCAAGGTATACAATAAACCTGAAGTGAAGCATCGGAATCTAAAACTGGACTCACAGGAAAGGTTCAAATCCTAGAAAGAGAGAGTGTCAGTTCGCTTTAACTTAAGTCAGCATTGTGCCTTTTGTATTAAATTCGGATGCAATTTCTGTGTTATATCGTCAATAAGAAGGTCTAAGGGATACAGTGAACCTAAAGTGAAGCATCGGAATCTAAAACTGGACTCAGAGGAGAGGTTCAAATCATTGAAATTTAAAGTGTCAGTCCTCTGGTACTTAAGTCGGCATTGTGCCTTTTGTATTAAGATCGGATGCAATTTCTGTGTTTCATCGTCAATAAGAAAGTCCAAGGGATACAGTACACCTTAAGTTAAGCATCGGAATCTAAAACCGGACTCACAGGAGAGGTTCAAATCATAGAAAGTTAGAGTGTCAGTCCTCTTGTACTTACGTTGGCATTGTGACTTTTGTATTAAATTCGGATGCTATTTCTGTGTTTCATTGTCAATAAGATGTCTAAGGGATACAGTAAATCTGAAGTGAAAATCGGAATCTAAAACTGGACCCACAGGAGAGGTTCAAATCATAGAAGGTTGAAGTGTCAGTCCTCTTGTACGTAAGTCGACATTGTGCCTTTTGAATTTAATTCCTATGCAATTTCTGTGTTTCATCGTCAATAAGAAGACCCAAGGTATACAGTAAACCTGAAGTGAACCGTCGGAATCTAAAACTGGACTCACAGGAGAGGTTCAAATCATAGAAAGTTAGAGTGTCAGTCCTCTTGTACTTAAGTCGGCATTGTGCCTTTTGTATTAAATTCGAATGCAAGTTCTGTGTTTCATCGTCAATAAGAAGGTCCAAGGGATACAGTAAACCAGAAGTGAAGCATCGGAATCTAAAACTGGACTCACAGGAGAGGTTCAAATCATTGAAAGTTAAAGTGTCAGTCCTCTTGTACTTAAGTCGGCATTGTGCCTTTTGTATTAAATTCGGATGCAATTTCTGTGTTTCATCGTCAATAAGAAAGTCCAAGGGATACACTAAACCTTAAGAGAAGCATCGGAATCCAAAACTGGACTCACAGGAGAGGTTCAAATCATAGAAAGTTAGAGTGTCAGTCCTCTTGTACTTACGTCGGCATTGTGACTTTTGTATTAATTTCGGATGCAATTTCTGTGTTTCATTGTCGATATGAAGGTCCAAGGGATACAGTAAACCTGAAGTGAAGCTTCGGAATCTAAAACTGTACTCACTGGAGAGGTTCAAATCATAGAAAGTTAGAGTGTCAGTCCTCTAGTACTTAACTCGGCATTGTGCCTTTTGTATTAAATTCGGACACAAATTCTGTGTTTCATCGTCAATAAGATGTCTAAGGGATACAGTAAATCTGAAGTGAAGAATCGGAATCTAAAACTGGAGTCACAGGAGTGGTTCAAATCATTGAAAGTTAGAGTGTCAGTCCTCTTGTACTTAGGTCGGCATTGTGCCTTTTGTATTAAATTCGGATGCAATTTCTGTGTTTCATCGTCAATAAGAAGGTCCAAGGGATACAGTAAACAAGAAGTGAATCATCGGAATCTAAAACTGGACTCACAGGAGAGGTTCAAATCATAGAAAGTTAGAGTGTAAGTCCTCTTGTACTTAAGTCGACATTGTGCCTTTTGTATTAAATTCGGATGCAATCTCTCTGTTTCATCGTCAATAAGAAGATCCAAGAGATACAGTAATCCTGAAGTGAAGCATCGGAATCTGAAACTGGACTCACAGGAGAGGTTCAAATCATAGAAGGTGAGAGTGTCAGTCCTCTTGTACTTAAGTCGGCATTGTGCCTTTTGTATTAAATTTGGATGCAATTTCTGTGTTTCATCGTCAATACGAGGGTCCAGGGGATACAGTAAACCTGAAGTGAAGCATCGGAATCTAAAACTGGACTCACAGGAGATGTTCAAATCATTGAAAGTTAGAGTGTCAGTCCTCTTGTACGTAAGTAGGCATTGTGCCTTTTGTATTAAATTCGGATGCAATTTCTGTGTTTCATTGTCAATAAGAATGCCCAAGGGATACAGTAAACCTGAAGTGAAGCATCGGAATCTAAAACTGGACTCACAGGAGAGGTTCAAATCATAGAAAGTTAGAGTGTCAGACCTCTTGTACTTAAGTCGGCATTGTGCCTTTTGTATTAAATTTGGATGCAACTTCTGTGTTTCATCGTCAATAAGAAGGTCCAAGTAACACTGTTAACCTGAAGTGAAGCATCGGAATCTAAAACTGGACTCACAGGAGAGGTTATAATCATAGAAAGTTAGAGAGCGTCAGTCCTCTTGTACATTAGTCGAAATTGTGCCTTTTGAATTTAATTCCGATACAATTTCTGTGTTTCATGGTCAATAAGAAGGTGCAAGGTATACAGTAAACCTGAAGTGAAGCATCGGAATCTAAAACTGGACTCACAGGAGAGGTTCAAATCATAGAAAGAGAGAGTGTCAGTTCGCTTTAACTTAAGTCAGCATTGTGCCTTTTGTATTAAAGTCGGATGCAATTTATGTGTTTCATCGTCAATAAGAAGGTCCAAGGGATACAGTAAACCTGAAGTGAAGCATCGGAATCTAAAACTGGACTCACAGGAGAGGTTCAAATCATAGAAAGTGAGAGTGTCAGACCTCTTGTACTTAAGTCGGCATTGTGCCTTTTGAATTTAATTCCTATGTAATTTCTGTGTTTCATCGTCAATACGAAGGTCCAAGGTATATAGTAAACCTTAAATGAAGCATCGGAATCTAAAACTGGACTCACAGTAGAGGTTCAAATCATAGAAAACGAGAGTGTCAGTCGTCTTGTACTTAAGTCGGCATTGTGCCTTTTGTATTAAATTCGGATGCAATATCTGTATTTCATCGTCAATAAGAAAGCCCAAGGGATACAGTAAACCTAAAGTGAAGCATCGGAATCTAAAACTGGTCTCACAGGAGAGGTTCAAATCATTGAAAGTTAGAGTGTAAGTCCTCTTGTACTTAGGTCGGCATTGTGCCTTTTGTATTAAATTCGGATGCAATTTCTGTGTTTCATCGTCAATAAGAAGGTCCAAGGGATACAGTAAACCTGAAGTGAATCATCGGAATCTAAAACTGGACTCACAGGAGAGGTTCAAATCATAGAATGTTAGAGTGTCAGTCCTCTTGTACTTAAGTCGGCATTGTGCTTTTTGTATTAAATTCGGATGCAATATCTGTGTTTCATCGTCAATAAGAAGGTCCAAGAGATACAGTAATCCTGAAGTGAAGCATCGGAATCTAAAACTGGACTCACAGGAGTGGTTCAAATCATAGAAGGTGAGAGTGTCAGTCCTCTTGTACTTAAGTCGGCATTGTGCCTTTTGTATTAAATTTGGATGCAATTTCTGTGTTTCATCGTCAACACGAGGGTCCAGGGGATACAGTAAACCTGAAGTGAAGCATCGGAATCTAAAACTGGACTCACAGGAGATGTTCAAATCATTGAAAGTTAGAGTGTCTGTCCTCTTGTACTTAAGTCGGCATTGTGCCTTTTGTATTAATTTCGGATGCAATTTCTGTGTTTCATTGTCAATAAGAATGCCCAAGGGATACAGTAAACCTGAAGTGAAGCATCGGAATCTAAAACTGGACTCACAGGAGAGGTTCAAATCATAGAAAGTTAGAGTGTCAGTCCTCTTGTACTTAAGTCGGCATTGTGCCTTTTGTATTAAATTCGGATGCAACGTCTTTGTTTCATCGTCAATAAGAAGGTCCAAGTAATACAGTTAACCTGAAGTGAAGCATCGGAATCTTAAACTGGACTCACAGGAGAGGTTCTAATCATAGAAAGTTAGAGAGTGTCAGTCCTCCTGTACTTAAGTCGGCATTGTGCCTTCTGAATTTAATTCCGATGAAATTTCTGTTTTTCATGGTCAATAAGATGGTGCAAGGTATACAGTAAACCTGAAGTGAAGCATCGGAATCTAGAACTGGACTCACAGGAGAGGTTCAAATCATAGAAAGAGAGAGTATCAGTTCGCTTTAACATAAGTCAGCATTGTGCCTTTTGTATTAAATTCGGATGCAATTTCTGTGTTTCATCGTCAATAAGAAGGTCCAAGGGATACAGTAAACCTGAAGTGAAGCATCGGAACTTAAAACTGGACTCACAGGAGAGGTTCAAAACATAGAAAGTGAGAGTGTCAGTCCTCTTGTACTTAAATCGGCATTGTGCATTTTGTATTAAAGTCGGATGCAATTTCTGTGTTTCATCGTCAATAAGAAGGTCCAGGGGAAACAGTAATCCTGAAGTGAAGCATCGGAATGTAAAACTGGACTCACAGGAGATGTTCAAATCATTGAAAGTTAGGGTGTCAGTCCTCTTGTACATAAGTCGGCATTGTGCCTTTTGTAATAAATTCGGATGCAATATCAGTGTGTTTCATTGTCAATAAGAAAGTCAAAGGTATACAGTAAACCTGAATTGAAGCATCGGAATCTAAAACTGGACTCACAGGAGAGGTTCAAATCATAGAAAGTTAGAGTGTCAGTCCTCTTGACTTAAGTCGGCATTGTGCCTCTTGTGTTAAATTCGGATGCAACGTCTGTGTTTCATCGTCAATAAGAAGGTCCAAGAGATACGGTAAACCTGAAGTGAAGCATCGGAATCTAAAACTGGACTCACAGGAGAGGTTCTAATCATAGAAAGTTAGAGTGTGTCAGTCCTCTTGTACTTAAGTCGGCTTTGTGCCTTTTGAATTTAATTCCGATACAATTTCTGTGTTTCATGGTCAATAAGAAGGTGCAAGATATACAGTAAACCTGAAATGAAGCATCGGAATCTAAAACTGGACTCACAGGAGTGGTTCAAATCATAGAAAGAGAGAGTATCAGTTCGCTTTAACTCAAGTCAGCATTGTGCCTTTTGTATGAAATTCGGATGCAATTTCTGTGTTTCATCGTCAATAGGAAGGTCCAAGGGAAACAGTAAACCTGAAGTGAAGCATCGGAATCTAAAACTGGACTCACAGGAGAGGTTCAAATCATTGAAAGTTAGAGTGTCGGTCCTCTTGTACTTAAGAAGGCATTGTGCATTTTGTAATAAATTCGGATGCAAACTCTGTGTTTCATCGTAAATAAGAAGGTCCAAGGGATACAGCAAACCTGAAGTGAAGCATCGGAATCTAAAACTGGCCTCCCAGGAGAGGTTCAATTCATTGAAAGTTAGAGTGTCAGTCTTCTTGTACTTATGTCGGCACTGTGCCTTTTGTATTAAATTCCGATGCAATTTCTGTGTTTCATCGTCAATAAGAAGGTGCACGGTATACGGTTAACCTGAAGTGACGCATCGGAATCTAAAACTGGACTCACAGGAGAAGTTCAAATCATAGAAAGTGAGTGTCAGTCCTCTTTTACTTATGTCGGCATTGTGCCTTTTGTATTAAATTCGGATGCAATTTCTGTGTTTTATCGTCAATAAGAAGGTGTAAGGGATACAGTAAACCTGAAGTGAGGCATCGGAATCTAAAACTGGGCTCACAGGAGAGGTTCATACCATAGAAAATGAGAGTGTCAGTCCTCTTGTAGTTAAGTCGGCATTGTGCCTTTTGTACTAAATTCGGATGCAATTTCTGTGTTTCATCGTCAAAAAGAAAGTCCAAGGGATACAGTAAACCTGAAGTGAAGCATCGGAATCTAAAACTGGACTCACAGGTGAGGTTCAAATCTTAGAAAGTTAAAGTGTCAGTCCTCTCGTACTTAAGTCGGAATTGTGACCTTTGAATTTAATTCCGATGCAATTTCTGTGTTTCATCGTCAATGAAAATGTGCAAGGTATACAGTAAACCTGAAGTGAAGCATCGGAATCTAAATCGCTACTCACAGGAGAGGTTCAAATCACAGAAAGTGAGAGTGTCAGCCCTCTTTTACTTAAGTCGGCATTGTGCTTTTTGTATAAAATTGGGATGCATGTTCTGTGTTTCAACGTCAATAAGAAGGTCCAAGGTGTACAGTAAACCTAAAGTGAAGCATCGGATTCTAAAACTGGTCCACAGGAGAGGTTCAAAACATAGAAAGTGAGTGTGTCAGTCCTCTTGTACTTAAGTCGGCACTATGACTTTTGTATAAAATTCGGATGCAATTTCTGTGTTTTATCGTCAACTAGAAGGTCCAAGGGATACAGTAAACCCGAAGTGAAACATCGGAATCTAAAACTGGATTCACAGGAGATTCAAATCATAGAAACTTAGAATGTCAGTCCTTTTGCGCTTAAGTCGGCATTGTGCACTTTGTATTAAATTCGGATGCAAACTCTGTGTTTCATCGTAAATAAGAAGGTCCAAGGGATACAGTAAACCTGAAGTGAAGCATCGGAATCTAAAACTGGACTCACAGGAGAGATTCAAAACATAGACAGTTAGAGTGTCGGTCATCTTGTACTTAAGTCGGCATTGTGCCTTTTGTATTAAATTCGGATGCAATATCTGTGTCTCATCGTCAATAAGAAGGTCCAAGGTATACATTAAACCTGAAGTGAAGCATCGGAATCTAAAACTGGACTCACAGGAAAGGTTCAAATCGCAGAAAGTGAGAGTGTCAGTCCTCTTGTACTTAAGTCGGCATTGTGCCTTTTGCATTAAATTAGGATGCAATTTCTGTGTTTCGTCGTCAATACGAAGGTCCAAGCGATACAGTAAACCTGAAGTGAAGCATCGGAATCTAAAACTGGACTCACAGGAGAGGTTCAAATCATAGAAAGTGAGAGTGCCAGTCCTCTTGTACTTAAGTCGGCATTGTATATTTTGTATTATATTCGGATGCAATTTCTGTGTTTCATCGTCAATAAGAAGGTGCAAGGTATGCAGTAAACCTGAAGTGAAGAATCGGAATCGAAAACTGGACTCACAGGAGAGGTTCAAATCGTAGAAGGTGAGAGTGTCAGTCCCCTTGTACTTAAGTCGGCATTGTTCCTTTTGTAATAAATTCGAATGCAATTTCTGTGTTTCATCGTCAATAAGAAGGTGCAAGGTATACAGTAAGCCTGAAGTGAAGCATCGGAATCTGAAACTGGACTCACAGGAGAGGTTCAAATCGTAGAAAGTGAGAGTGTCAGTCCTCTTGTACTTAAGTCGGCATTGTGCATTTTGGATTAAATTCGGATGCAATTTCTGTGTTTCATCGTCAATAAGATGGTGCAAGGTATACAGTATACCTAAAGTGAAGCATTGGAATCTAAAACTGGACTCACAGGAGAGGTTCAAATCGTAGAAAGTGAGAGTGTCAGACCTCTTCTACTTAAGTAGGCCTTGTGCCTTTTGAATTTAATTCCGATGCAATTTTTGTGTTTCGTAGTCAATAAGACGGTGCAAGGTATACAGTAAACCTGAAGTGAAGCATCGGAATCTAAATTGGAATCACAGGAGAGGTTCAAATCATAGAGAGTGAGAGTGTCAGTCCTCTTGTACTTACGTCGGCATTGTGCCTTTTGTATTAAATTCGGATGCAATTTCTGTGTTCCATCGACAATAAGAAGGTGCAAGGTATACAGTAATCTTGACGTGAAGCATCGGAATCTAAAACTGGACTCACAGGAGAGGTTCAAATCGTAGAAAGTGAGAGTGTCAGTCCTCTTGTGCTTAAGTCGGCAATGTGCCTTTTGTATTAAATTCGGATGCAATTTCTATGTTTCATCGTCAATAAGAAGGTGCAAGGTATACAGTAAACCTGAAGTGAAGCATCGGAATCTAAAACTGGACACACAGGAGAGGTTTAAATCATAGAAAGTGAGAGTGTCAGTCCTCTTGTACTTAAGTCAGCATTGTGCCTTTTGTATGATATTCGGATGCAATTTCTGTGCTTCATCGTCAATAAGAAGGTGCAAGGTATACAGTAAACCTGAAGTGAAGCATCGGAATCTGAAACTGGACTCACAGGAGAGGTTCAAATCGTAGAAAGTGAGAGTGTCAGTCCTCTTGTACTTAAGTCTGCATTGTGCCTTTTGTATTAAATTCGGATGCAATTTCTGTGTTTCATCGTCAAGAAGAAGGTAGAAGGTATACAGTAAACCTAAAGTGAAGCATCGGAATCTAAAACTGGTCCACAGGAGAGGTTCAAATCATAGAAAGTGAGAGTGTCAGTCCTCTTGTACTTCTACATCTACATCTACATCTATACTCCGCGAGCTACCTTACGGTGTGTGGCGGAGGGTACTTATTGTATCACTATCTGATCCCCCGTTCCCTGTTCCATTCACGAATTGTGCGTGGGAAGAACGACTGCTTGTAAGTCTCCGTATTTGCTCTAATTTCTCGGATCTTTTCGTTGTGATCATTACGCGAGATATATGTGGGCGGTAGTAATATGTTGCCCATCTCTTCCCGGAATGTGCTCTCTCGTAATTTCGATAATAAACCTCTCCGTATTGCGTAACGCCTTTCTTGAAGTGTCCGCCACTGGAGCTTGTTCAGCATCTCCGTAACGCTCTCGCGCTGACTAAATGTCCCCATGACGAATCGCGCAGCTTTTCGCTGGATCATGTCTATCTCTTCTATTAATCCAACCTGGTAAGGGTCCCATACTGATGAGCAGTACTCAAGAATCGGACGAACAAGCGTTTTGTAAGCTACTTCTTTCGTCGATGAGTCACATTTTCTTAGAATTCTTCCTATGAATCTCAACCTGGCGCCTGCTTTTCCCACTATTTGTTTTATGTGATCATTCCACTTAAGATCGCTCCGGATAGTAACTCCTAAGTATTTTACGGTCGTTACCGCTTCCATTGATTTACCACCTATGGCATAATCGTACTGGAATGGATTTCTGCCCCTATGTATGCGCATTATATTACATTAATCTACGTTTAGGGAAAGCTGCCAGCTGTCACACCATGCATTAATCCTCTGCAGGTACTCCTGGAGTACGTACGAGTCTTCTGATGTTGCTACTTTCTTGTAGACAACCGTGTCATCTGCAAATAGCCTCACGGAGCTACCGATGTTGTCAACTAAGTCATTTATGTATATTGTAAACAATAAAGGTCCTATCACGCTTCCCTGTGGTACTCCCGAAATTACCTCTACATCTGCAGATTTTGAACCGTTAAGAATGACATGTTGTGTTCTTTCTTCTAGGAAATCCTGAATCCAATCACAAACCTGGTCCGATATTCCGTAAGCTCGTATTTTTTTCACTAAACGTAAGTGCGGAACCGTATCAAATGCCTTCCTGAAGTCCAGGAATACGGCATCAATCTGCTCGCCAGTGTCTACGGCACTGTGAATTTCTTGGGCAAATAGGGCGAGCTGAGTTTCACATGATCTCTGTTTGCGGAATCCATGTTGGTTATGATGAAGGAGATTTGTATTATCTAAGTACGTCATAATACGAGAACACAAAACATGTTCCATTATTCTACAACAGATTGACGTAAGCGAAATAGGCCTATAATTATTCGCATCTGATTTATGACCCTTCTTGAAAATGGGAACGACCTGCGCTTTCTTCCAGTCGCTAGGTACTTTACGTTCTTTCAGCGATCTACGATAAATTGCTGATAGAAAGGGGGCAAGTTCTTTAGCATAATCACTGTAGAATCTTAAGGGTATCTCGTCTGGTCCGGATGATTTTCCGCTACTAAGTGATAGCAGTTGTTTTTCAATTCCGATATCGTTTATTTCAATATTTTCCATTTTGGCGTCTGTGCGACGGCTTAAGTCAGGGACCGTGTTACGATTTTCCGCAGTGAAACAGTTTCGGAACACTGAATTCAGTATTTCTGCCTTTCTTCGGTCGTCCTCTGTTTCGGTGCCATCGTGGTCAGCGAGTGACTGGATAGGGGATTAAGATCCGCTTACCGATTTTACATATGACCAAAACTTTTTAGGGTTCTTGTTTAGATTGTTTGCCAATGTTTTATGTTCGAATTCGTTGAATGCTTCTCTCATTGCTCTCTTTACGCTCTTTTTCGCTTAGTTCAGCTTTTCCTTATCAGCTATGATTCAACTACTCTTAAACCTATGATGAAGCATTCTTTGTTTCCGTAGTACCTTTCGTACATGATTGTTATACCACGGTGGATCTTTCTCCTCGCTTTGGACCTTAGTCGGTACGAACTTATCTAAGGCGTACTGGACGATGTTTCTGAATTTTTTCCATTTTTGTTCCACATCCTCTTCCTCAGAAATGAACGTTTGATGGTGGTCACTCAGATATTCTGCGATTTGTGCCCTATCACTCTTGTTAAGCAAATATATTTTCCTTCCTTTCTTGGCATTTCTTATTACACTTGTAGTCATTGATGCAACCACTGACTTATGATCACTGATACCCTCTTCTACATTCACGGAGTCGAAAAGTTCCGGTCTATTTGTTGCTATGAGGTCTAAAACGTTAGCTTCACGAGTTGGTTCTATAACTATCTGCTCGAAGTAATTCTCGGACAAGGCAGTCAGGATAATGTCACAAGAGTCTCTGTCCCTGGCTCCAGTTCTGATTGTGTGACTATCCCATTCTATACCTGGTAGATTGAAGTCTCCCCCTATTACAATAGTATGATCACGAAACTTCTTCACGACGTTCTGCAGGTTCTCTCTGAGGCGCTCAACTACTACGGTTGCTGATGCAGGTGGTCTATAGAAGCATCCGACTATCATATCTGACCCACCTTTGATACTTAACTTAACCCAGATTATTTCACATTCGCATTCGCTAATAACTTCACTGGATATTATTGAATTCTTTACTGCTATAAATACTCCTCCACCATTGGCGTTTATCCTATCCTTGCGGTATATATTCCATTCTGTGTCTAGGATTTCGTTACTGTTCACTTCCGGTTTTAACCAACTTTCCGTTCCTAATACTATATACGCACTATTTCCTTCAATAAGAGATACTAATTCAGGAACCTTGCCCTGGATACTCCTGCAGTTTACCAATATTACGTTAACTTTTCCTGTTTTTTGTCTCTGAGGACGGACGTTCTTTATCAACGATGATAATGTCCTCTCTGGTAAGCCGTCAGGTATTTTATCGTTTCGCCCAAGGGGGGGTCCCTCTAACCTAAAAAACCCCCGTGTGCACGCCACACGTACTCTGCTACCCTAGTAGCTTCTTCCGGTGTGTAGTGCACGCCTGACCTGTCTAGGGGGGCCCTACAGTTCTCCACACAATAACGGAGGTCGATGAATTTGCAACCATTATAGTCGCAGAGTCGTCTGAGCCTCTGGTTTAGACCCTCCACACGGCTCCAAACCAGAGGACCGCGATCGACTCTGGGCACTATGCTGCAGATATTAAGCTCAGCTTGCACTCCGCGTGCGATGCTGGTTGTCTTCACCAAATCAGCCAGCCGCCGGAAGGAACCAAGGATGGCCTCAGAACCCAAGCGGCAGGCGTCATTCGTTCCGACATGTGCTACTATCTGCAGCCGGTCACACCCAGTGCGTTCAATAGCTGCCGGAAGGGCCTCCTCCACATTACGGACGAGACCCCCCGGCAAGCACACCGAGTGCACACTGGCATTCTTCCCCGACCTACCCGCTATTTTCCTAAGGGGCTCCATAACCCGCCTAACGTTGGAGCTCCCTATAACTAATAGGCCCGCCCTTTGTGACTGTCGGGACCTTGCCGGAGAATCGGCCACTGGCCCAACAGGCGAGGCATCCTGTGGTGGCTCGGAAACGATGTCATCACCACTAGGAAGCACCCCGTACCTGTTGGAAAGGGGTAAGGCAGCTGCCACGCGGCCAGATCCCACCTTCGCCTTTCGGCCAGGCACGCGCGAGCCCACCACTGTCCGCCATTCACCCTGGAGTGATGGCTGACCGGTAAGATGCTCACTGCCGGAAGACGCAGCGACATGAGGGGTTCCATGTGATTCCAAGGCCACCGAAGTAGGCATAGGTCTCACCACAGTTGCTCCAACGCCACTACGAGCCGACGCCTGCGCCTCGAGCTCGATGAGCCTAACAGACAAAGCCTCCACCTGCCCCCGAAGAGTGGCCAATTCTCCCTGCGTCCGCTCACAACAACCACAGTCCCTACACATGACTATGTTTACCATACTCTATACGGTGACAAATTCCCAAGATAATCTTCTGATGAGATACTTTGATAATCAAGAAACACTCACTGAAATACGAGACGTGAAAACTACGCTAGGTTATCCCAGAAAAACTATTAGAAAGCTAAGCGCAGCAAATAAGTACAAAAACGCTTTATACAAACAGTACTCGCTGCTGCTGGTGCTCTCGCTCTGGCTGTCACAAGACAACTGCCGATTCAAGTGACTAGTGGCTTTTGTATTAAATTCGGATGCAATTTCTGTGTTTCATCGCCAATAAGAAGGTCCAAGGGATACAGTAAACCCGAAGTGAAGCATCGGAATCTAAAACTGGACTCACAGGAGAGGTTCAAATCATAGAAAGTGAGAGTGTCAGTCCTCCTGTACTTAAGTCGGCATTGTGCCTTTTGTATTAAATTCGGATGCAATTTCTGTGTTTCATCGTCAATAAGAAGGTGCAAGGTATACAGTAAACCTGAAGTGAAGCATCGGAAACTAAAACTGGACTCACAGAAGAGGTTCAAATCGTAGAAAGTGAGTGTGTCAGTCCTCTTGTACTTATGTCGGCAATGTGCCTTTTGTATTAAATTCGGATGCAATTTCTGTGTTTCATCGTCAATAAGAAGGTGAAAGATATACAGTAAACCTGAAGTGAAGCATCGGAATCTAAAACTGGACTCACAGGAGAGGTTCAAATCGTAGAAAGTGAAAGTGTCAGTCCACTTGTACCTAAGTCGGCATTGTGCATTTTGTATTAAATTCGGATGCAATTTCTGAGTTTCATCGTCAATAAGATGGTGCAAGGTATACAGTAAACCGGAATTGAAGCATCGGAATCTAAATTGGAATCACAGGAGAGGTTCAAATCATAGAGAGTGAGAGTGTCAGTCCTCTTGTACTTAAGTCGCCATTGTGCCTTTTGTATTAAATTCGGATGCAATTTCTGTGTTTCATCGTCAAAAGAAGGTGCAAGGTATACAGTAAATCTGAAGTGAAGCATCGGAATCTAAAACTGGACACACAGGAGAGGTTCAAATCATAGAAAATGAGAGTGTCAGTCCTCTTGTACTTAAGTCAGCATTGTGCCTTTTGTATTGAATTCGGATGCAACTTCTGTGTTTCATCGTCAATAAGAAGGTCCAAGGGATACAGTGAACTTGAAGTGAAGCATCGGAATCTAAAACTGGACTCACAGGAGAGGTTCAAATCGTAGAAAGTGAGAGTGTCAGTCCTCTTGTACTTAAGCCGGCATTATGAATTTTGTATTAAATTCGGATGAAATTTCTGTGTTTCATCGTCAATAAGATGGTGCAAGGTATACAGTAAACCTGAAGTGAAGCATCGCAATCTAAAACTGGACTCACAGGAGAGGTTCAAATCGTAGAAAGTGCGAGTGTCAGTCCTCTTGTACTTAAGTCGGAATTGTGCCTTTTGTATTAAATTCAGATGCAATTTCTGTGTTTCATCGTCAATAAGAAGGTGCAAGGTATACAGTAAACCTGAATTGAAGCATCGGAATCTAAATTGGAATCACAGGAGAGGTTCAAATCATAGAGAGTGAGAGTGTCAGTCCTCTTGTACTTAAGTCGTAATTGTGATTGTTGTATTAAATTATGATGCAATTTCTGTGTTTCATCGCCAATAAGAAGGTGCAAGGTATACAGTAAATCTGAAGTGAAACATCGGAATCTAAAACTGGACACACAGGAGAGGTTCAAATCATAGAAAATGAGAGTGTCAGTCCTCTTGTACTTAAGTCGGGATTGTGCCTTTTGTATTGAATTCGGATGCAATTTCTGTGTTTCATCGTCAATAAGAAGGTCCAAGGGATTCAGTGAACTTGAAGTGAAGCATCGGAATCTAAAACTGGACTCACAGGAGAGGTTCAAAGCGTAGAAAGTGAGAGTGTCAGTCCTCTTGTACTTATGTAGGCATTGTGATTTTTGTATTAAATTCGGATGCAATTTCTGTGTTTCGTCGTCAATAAGATGGTGAAAGGTACACAGTAAACCTGAAGTGAAGCATCGGAATCTAAAACTGGACTCACAGGAGAGGTTCAAATCGTAGAAAGTGAGAGTGTCAGTCCTCTTGTACTTAAGCCGGCATTATGCATTTTGTATTAAATTCGGATGCAATTTCTGTGTTTCATCGTCAATAAGATGGTGCAAGGTATACAGTAAACCTGAAGTGAAGCATCGCAATCTAAAACTGGACTCACAAGATAATTTCAAATCGTAGAAAGTGCGAGTGTCAGTCCTATTGTACTTAAGTAGGCATTGTGCGTTTTGAATTTAATTCCGATGCAATTTTTGTGTTTCATCGTCAATAAGACGGTGCAAGGTATACAGTAAACCTGAATTGAAGCATCGGAATCTAAATTGGAATCACAGGAGAGGTTCAAATCATAGAGAGTGAGAGTGTCAGTCCTCTTGTACTTAAGTAGGAATTGTGCCTTTTGTATTAAATTCAGATGCAATTTCTGTGTTTCATCGTCAATAAGAAGGTGCAAGGTATACAGTGAACCTGAAGTGAAGCATCGGAATCTAAATTGGAAGCACGGTAGAGGTTCAAATCATAGAGAGTGAGAGTGTCAGACCTCTTGTACTTAAGTCGCCATTGTGCCTTTTGTATTAAATTTGGATGCAACTTCTGTGTTTCATCGTCAATTAGAAGATGCAAGGTATACAGTAAACCTGAAGTGAAGCATCGGAATCTAAAACTGGACACACAGGAGGGGTTCAAATCATAGAAAATGAGAGTGTCAGTCCTCTTGTACTTAAGTCGGCATTGTGCCTTTTGTATTAAATTCGGATGCAATTTCTGTGTTTCATCGTCAATAAGAAGGTGAAAGGTATACAGTAAACCTGAAGTGAAGCATCGGAATCTAAAACTGGACTCACAGGAGAGGTTCAAATCGTAGAAAGTGAGAGTGTCAGTACTCTTGTACTTAAGCCGGCATTGTGCATTTTGTATTAAATTCGGATGCAATTTCTGTGCTTCATCGTCAATAAGAAGGTCCAAAGGATGCAGTAAACCTGAAGTGAAGCATCGGAATCTAAAACTGAACTCACAGGAGAGGTTCAAATCGTAGAAAGTGAGAGTGTCAGTCCGCTTGTACTTAAGTCGGCATTGTGCCTTTTGTATGAAATGCGAATGCAATTTCTGTGTGTCACCGTCAATTAGAAGGTGCAAGGTATACAGTAAACCTAATGTGAAGCATCGGAATCTAAAAGTGGACTCGCAGGAGAGGTTCAAATCTTAGAAATTCAGTCTGTCAGTCCCCTTGTACTTAAGTCGGTATTGTGCCTTTTGAATTTAATTCCGATGCAATTTCTGTGGTTCATCGTCAATACGAAGGTGCAAGGTATACGGAAAACCTGAAGTGAGGCATCGGAATCTAAAACTGGACTCACAGGAGAGGTTCAAATGAAAAAAAAAATGGGAGTGTCAGTCCTCTTTTGCTTAAGTCGGCATTGTGCCTTTTGTATTAAATTCGGATGCAATTTCTGTGTTTCACTGTCAATAAGAAGGCCCAAGGGATTCAGTAAACCTGAAGTCAAGCATCGGAATCTAAAACTGGACTCACAGGAGAGGTTCAAATCATAGAGTTTTAGAGTGTCACTCCACTTTTACTTAAGTCGGTATTGTGCCTATTCTATTAAATTCGGATGCAATTTCTGTGTTTCATCGTTAATAAGAAGGTATAAGGGATGCAGTAAACCTAAAGTGAAACACCGGAATCTAAAACTGGACTCACAGGAGGGGTTCAAATCATAGAAAGTTAGTGTGTCAGTCCACTTGTACTTAAGTCGGCGTTGTGCCTTTTGTACTAAATTCGGATGCAATTTCTGTGTTTCATCGTCAATAAGAAGGTGCAAGGTATACAGTTAACCTGAAGTGATGCATCGGAAACTAAAACTGGACTCACAGGAGAGGTTCAAATCATAGAAAATGAGAGTGTCAGTCCGCTTTTCCTTAAATCGGCAATGTGCCTTTAGTATTAAATTCTGATGAAATTTCAGTGTTTCATCGTCAATATGAAGGTGCAAAGTATACAGTAAACCTGAAGTGAAGCATCGGAATCTAAAACTGGACTCACAGGAGAGGTTCAAATCATAGTAAGAGAGAGTGTCGGTCCTCTTTTACTTAAGTCGGCATTGTGCCATTTGTATCAAATTCGGATGCAATTTCTGTGTTTCATCGTCAATAAGAATGTCAAAGGGATACAGTAAAGCTGAAGTGAAGCATCGGAATCTAAAACTGGACTCACAGGAGAGGTTCAAATCATAGAAAGGGAGAGTGTCAGTCCGCTTGTACTTAAGTCGGCATTGTGCCTTTCGTATTAAATTCGGATGCAATTTCTGTATTTCATTGTCAATAAGAAGGTCCAGGGGATGGAGTAAACCTGAAGTGAAGCATCGGAATATAAAAATGGACTCACAGGAGAGGTTCAAATCATAGAAAGTGAGAGTGTCAGTCCTCTTGTACTTAAATCGGCATTGTGCCTTTTGTATTAAGTTCGGATGCAATTTCTGTGTTTCGTCGTCAATAAGAAGGTGTAAGGTTTACAGTAAACCTGAAGTGAAGCATCGGAATCTCAAACTGGACTCACAGGAGAGGCTCAAATGATAGAAAGAGAGAGTGTCAGTCCACTTTTACATAAGTCGGCATTGTGCCTTTTGTATCAAATCCAGATGCAATTTCTGTGTTTCATCGTCAATAAGAAGGTGAAATGTATACAGTAAACCTGAAGTGAAGCATCGGAATCTAAAACTGGAATCACAGGAGAGGTTCAAATCGTAGAAAGTGAGAGTGTCAGTCCTCTTGTACTTAAGCCGGCATTGTGCATTTTGTATTAAATTCGGATGCAATTTCTGCGCTTCATCGTCAATAAGAAGGTCCAAAGGATACAGTAAACCTGAAGTGAAGCATCGGAATCTAAAACTGAACTCACAGGAGAGGTTCAAATCGTAGAAAGTGAGAGTGTCAGTCCTCTTGCACTAAAGTCGGCAATGTGCCATTTGTTTTAAATTCGGATGTAATTTCTGTGTTTCATCGTCAATAAGAAGGTCCAAGGGATACAGTAAACCTGAAGTGAAGCATCGGAATCTACAACTGGACTCACAGGAGAGGTTCAAATCGTAGAAAGCGAGAGGGTCAGTACTCTTGCACTTAAGTCGGCATTGTGCCTTTTGTTTTCAATTCGGATGCAATTTCTGTGTTTGATCGTCAATAAGAAGGTGCAAGGTATACAGTTAACCCGAAGTGAAGCATCGGAATCTGAAACTGGACTCACAGGAGAGGTTCAAATCATAGAAAGTGAAAGTGGCAGTCCTCTTGTACTTAAGTCGCCATTGTGCCTTTTGTAATAAATTCGGATGCAATTTCTGTGTTTCATCGTCAATAAGAAGGTCCAAGGGATACAGTAAACATGAAGTGAAACATCGGAATCTAAAACTGGACTCACAGGAGAGGTTCAAACATAGAAAGTGAGAGTGTCAGTCCGCTTGTACTTAAGTCGGCATTGTGCCTTTTGTATGAAATGCGGATGCAATTTCTGTGTGTCACCGTCAATTAGAAGGTGCAAGGTATACAGTAAACCTGATGTGAAGCATCGGAATCTAAAAGTGGACTCGCAGGAGAGGTTCAAATCTTAGAAATTTAGTGTGTCAGTCCCCTTGTACTTAAGTCCGTATTGTGAATTTTTGAATTTAATTCCGATGCAATTTCTGTGGTTCATCGTCAATACGAAGGTGCAAGGTATACAGTAAACCTGAAGTGAGGCATCAGAATCTTAAACTGGACTCACAGGAGAGGTTCGAATGAAAGAAAGTGAGAGTGTCAGTCCTCTTTTGATTAAGTCGGCATTGTGCCATTTGTCTTAAATTTGGATGCAATTTCTGTGTTTCACCGTCAATAAGAAGGCTTAAGGGATACAGTAAACCTGAAGTCAAGCATCGGAATCTAAAACTGGACTCACAGGAGAGGTTCAAATCATAGAAAGTTAGAGTGTCAGTCCTCATGTACTTAAGTCTGCATTGTGACTTTTGTATTAAATTCGGATGCAATTTATGTGTTTCATCGTCAATAAGAAGGTCCAAGGGATACAGTAAACCTGAAGTGAAGCATCGGAATCTACAACTGGACTCACAGGAGAGGTTCAAATCGTAGAAAGCGAGAGGGTCAGTCCTCTTGCACTTAAGTCGGCATTGTGCCTTTTGTTTTCAATTCGGATGCAATTTCTGTGTTTGATCGTCAATAAGAAGGTGCAAGGTACACAGTTAACCTGAAGTGAAGCATCGGAATCTGAAACTGGACTCACAGGAGAGGTTCAAATCATAGAAAGTGAAAGTGGCAGTCCTCTTGTACTTAAGTCGCCATTGTGCCTTTTGTAATAAATTCGGATTCAATTTCTGTGTTTCATCGTCAATAAGAAGGTCCAAGGGATACAGTAAACATGAAGTGAAACATCGGAATCTAAAACTGGACTCACATGAGAGGTTCAAACATAGAAAGTGAGAGTGTCATTCCGCTTGTACTTAAGTCAGCATTGTGCCTTTTGTATGAAATGCGGATGCAATTTCTGTGTGTCACCGTCAATTAGAAGGTGCAAGGTATACTGTAAACCTAATGTGAAGCATCGGAATCTAAAAGTGGACTCGCAGGAGAGGTTCAAATCTTAGAAATTTAGTGTGTCAGTCCCCTTGTACTTAAGTCGGTATTGTGCCTTTTGAATTTAATTCCGATGCAATTTCTGTGGTTCATCGTCAATACGAAGGTGCAAGGTATACAGTAAACCTGAAGTGAGGCATCAGAATCTAAAACTGGACTCACAGGAGAGGTTCAAATCATAGAAAGTTAGAGTGTCAGTCCTCATGTACTTAAGTCTGCATTGTGACTTTTGTATTAAATTCGGATGCAATTTATGTGTTTCATCGTCAATAAGAAGGTCCAAGGGATACAGTAAACCTGAAGTGAATCATCGGACTCTACAACTGGACTCACAGGAGAGGTTCAAATCGTATAAAGCGAGAGTATCAGTCCTCTTGCAGTTAAGTCGGCAATGTGTCTTTTGTTTTAAATTCGGATGCAATTTCTGTGTTTGATCGTCAAGAAGAAGGTGCAAGGTATACAGTTAACCTGAAGTGATGCATCGGAATCTGAAACTGGACTCACAGGAGAGGTTCAAATCATAGAAAGTGAGAGTGTCAGTCCTCTTGTACTTAAGTCGGCATTGTGCCTTTTGTAATAAATTCGGATGCAATTTCTGTGTTTCATCGTCAATAAGAAGGTCGAAGGGATACAGTAAACATGAAGTGAAGCATCGGAATCTAAAACTGGACTCACAGGAGAGGTTCAAACATAGAAAGTGAGAGTGTCAGTCCGCATGTACTTAAGTCGGCATTGTGCCTTTTGTATTAAATGCGGATGCAATTTCTGTGTGTCACCGTCAATAAGAAGGTGCAAGGTATGCAGTAAACCTGATGTGAAGCATCGGAATCTAAAAGTGGACTCGCAGGAGGGGTTCAAATCTTAGAAAGTTTGTTTGTCAGTCCCCTTGTACTTAAGTCGGCATTGTGCCTTTTGTATTAAATGCGGATGCAATTTCTGTGTGTCACCGTCAATAAGAAGGTGCAAGGTATACAGTAAACCTGAAGTGATGCATCGGAAACTAAAACTGGACTCACAGGAGAGGTTCAAATCATAGAAAATGAGAGTGTCAGTCCGCTTTTCCTTAAATCGGCATTGTGCCTTTAGTATTAAATTCCGATGAAATTTCTGTGTTTCATCGTCAATATGAAGGTGCAAAGTATACAGTAAACCTGAAGTGAAGCATCGGAATCTAAAACTGGACTCACAGGAGAGGTTCAAATCATAGTAAGAGAGAGTGTCGGTCCTCTTTTACTTAAGTCGGCATTGTGCCATTTGTATCAAATTCGGATGCAATTTCTGTGTTTCATCGTCAATAAGAATGTCAAAGGGATACAGTAAAGCTGAAGTGAAGCATCGGAATCTAAAACTGGACTCACAGGAGAGGTTCAAATCATAGAAAGGGAGAGTGTCAGTCCGCTTGTACTTAAGTCGGCATTGTGCCTTTCGTACTAAATTCGGATGCAATTTCTGTATTTCATCGTCAATAAGAAGGTCCAGGGGATGGAGTAAACCTGAAGTGAAGCATCGGAATATGAAAATGGACTCACAGGAGAGGTTCAAATCGTAGAAAGTGAGAGTGTCATTCCTCTTGTACTTAAGTCGGCATTGTGCCTTTTGTATTAAATTCGGATGCAATTTCTGTGTTTCGTCGTCAATAAGAAGGTGCAAGGTTTACTGTAAACCTGAAGTGAAGCATCGGAATCTCAAACTGGACTCACAGGAGAGGCTCAAATCATAGAAAGAGAGAGTGTCAGTCCACTTTTACATAAGTCGGCATTGTGCCTTTTGTATCAAATCCAAATGCAATTTCTGTGTTTCATCGTCAATAAGAAGGTGAAAGGTATACAGTAAACCTGAAGTGAAGCATCGGAATCTAAAACTGAACTCACAGGAGAGGTTCAAATCGTAGAAAGTGAGAGTGTCAGTCCTCTTGCACTAAAGTCGGCAATGTGCCATTTGTTTTAAATTCGGATGTAATTTCTGTGTTTCATCGTCAATAAGAAGGTCCAAGGGATACAGTAAACCTGAAGTGAAGCATCGGAATCTACAACTGGACTCACAGGAGAGGTTCAAATCGTAGAAAGCGAGAGGATCAGTCCTCTTGCACTTAAGTCGGCATTGTGCCTTTTGTTTTCAATTCGGATGCAATTTCTGTGTTTGATCGTCAATAAGAAGGTGCAAGGTATACAGTTAACCTGAAGTGAAGCATCGGAATCTGAAACTGGACTCACAGGAGAGGTTCAAATCATAGAAAGTGAAAGTGGCAGTCCTCTTGTACTTAAGTCGCCATTGTGCCTTTTGTAATAAATTCGGATGCAATTTCTGTGTTTCATCGTCAATAAGAAGGTCCAAGGGATACAGTAAACATGAAGTGAAACATCGGAATCTAAAACTGGACTCACAGGAGAGGTTCGAACATAGAAAGTGAGAGTGTCAGTCCGCTTGTACTTAAGTCGGCATTGTGCCTTTTGTATGAAATGCGGATGCAATTTCTGTGTGTCACCGTCAATTAGAAGGTGCAAGGTATACAGTAAACCTGATGTGAAGCATCGGAATCTAAAAGTGGACTCGCAGGAGAGGTTCAAATCTTAGAAATTTAGTGTGTCAGTCCCCTTGTCCTTAAGTCGGTATTGTGCCTTTTGAATTTAATTCCGATGCAATTTCTGTGGTTCATCGTTAATACGAAGGTGCAAGGTATACAGTAAACCTGAAGTGAGGCATCAGAATCTTAAACTGGACTCACAGGAGAGGTTCGAATGAAAGAAAGTGAGAGTGTCAGTCCTCTTTTGATTAAGTCGGCATTGTGCCATTTGTCTTAAATTCGGATGCAATTTCTGTGTTTCACCGTCAATATGAAGGCCCAAGGGATACAGTAAACCTGAAGTCAAGCATCGGAATCTAAAACTGGACTCACAGGAGAGGTTCAAATCATAGAAAGTTAGAGTGTCAGTCCTCATGTACTTAAGTCTGCATTGTGGCTTTTGTATTAAATTCGGATGCAATTTATGTGTTTCATCGTCAATAAGAAGGTCCAAGGGATACAGTAAACCTGAAGTGAAGCATCGGAATCTACAACTGGACTCACAGGAGAGGTTCAAATCGTATAAAGCGAGAGTATCAGTCCTCTTGCAGTTAAGTCGGCAATGTGTCTTTTGTTTTAAATTCGGGTGCAATTTCTGTGTTTGATCGTCAAGAAGAAGGTGCAAGGTATACAGTTAACCTGAAGTGATGCATCGGAATCTGAAACTGGACTCACAGGAGAGGTTCAAATCATAGAAAGTGAGAGTGTCAGTCCTCTTGTACTTAAGTCGGCATTGTGCCTTTTGTAATAAATTCGGATGCAATTTCTGTGTTTCATCGTCAATAAGAAGGTCCAAGGGATACAGTAAACATGAAGTGAAGCATCGGAATCTAAAACTGGACTCACAGGAGAGGTTCAAACATAGAAAGTGAGAGTGTCAGTCCGCATGTACTTAAGTCGGCATTGTGCCTTTTGTATTAAATGCGGATGCAATTTCTGTGTGTCACCGTCAATAAGAAGGTGCAAGGTATGCAGTAAACCTGATGTGAAGCATCGGAATCTAAAAGTGGACTCGCAGGAGGGGTTCAAATCTTAGAAAGTTTGTTTGTCAGTCCCCTTGTACTTAAGTCGGTATTGTGCCTTTTGAATTTAATTCCGATGCAATTTCTGTGGTTCATCGTCAATACGAAGGTGCAAGGTATACGGAAAACCTGAAGTGAGGCATCGGAATCTAAAACTGGACTCACAGGAGAGGTTCAAATGAAAAAAAAATGAGAGTGTCAGTCCTCTTTTGCTTAAGTCGGCATTGTGCCTTTTGTATTAAATTCGGATGCAATTTCTGTGTTTCACCGTCAATAAGAAGGCCCAAGGGATACAGTAAACCTGAAGTCAAGCATCGGAATCTAAAACTGGACTTACAGGAGAGGTTCAAATCATAGAGTTTTAGAGTGTCACTCCTCTTTTACTTAAGTCGGTATTGTGCCTATTCTATTAAATTCGGATGCAATTTCTGTGTTTCATCGTCAATAAGAAGGTCCAAGGGATGCAGTAAACCTGAAGTGAAACACCGGAATCTAAAACTGGACTCACAGGAGAGGTTCAAATCATAGAAAGTTAGTGTGTCAGTCCACTTGTACTTAAGTCGGCGTTGTGCCTTTTGTACTAAATTCGGAAGCAATTTCTGTGTTTCATCGTCAATAAGAAGGTGCAAGGTATACAGTAAACCTGAAGTGATGCATCGGAAACTAAAACTGGACTCACAGGAGAGGTTCAAATCATAGAAAATAGGAGTGTCAGTCCGCTTTTCCTTAAATCGGCATTGTGCCTTTAGTATTAAATTCCGATGAAATTTCTGTGTTTCATCGTCAATATGAAGGTGCAAAGTATACAGTAAACCTGAAGTGAAGCATCGGAATCTAAAACTGGACTCACCGGAGAGGTTCAAATCATAGTAAGAGAGAGTGTCGGTCCTCTTTTACTTAAGTCCGCATTGTGCCATTTGTATCAAATTCGGATGCAATTTCTGTGTTTCATCGTCAATAAGAATGTCAAAGGGATACAGTAAAGCTGAAGTGAAGCATCGGAATCTAAAACTGGACTCACAGGAGAGGTTCAAATCATAGAAAGTGAGAGTGTCAGTCCACTTGTACTTAAGTCGGCATTGTGCCTTTTGTAATAAATTCGGAAGCAATTTCTGTGTTTCATCGTCAATAAGAAGGTCCAAGGGATACAGTAAACATGAAGTGAAGCATCGGAATCCCAAAACTGGACTCACAGGAGAGGTTCAAACATAGAAAGTGAGAGTGACAGTCCGCATGTACTTAAGTCGGCATTGTGCCTTTTGTATTAAATGCGGATGCAATTTCTGTGTGTCACCGTCAATAAGAAGGTGCAAGGTATGCAGTAAACCTGATGTGAAGCATCGGAATCTAAAAGTGGACTCGCAGGAGGGGTTCAAATCTTAGAAATTTAGTGTGTCAGTCCCCTTGTACTTAAGTCCGTATTGTGAATTTTTGAATTTAATTCCGATGCAATTTCTGTGGTTCATCGTCAATACGAAGGTGCAAGGTATACAGTAAACCTGAAGTGAGGCATCAGAATCTTAAACTGGACTCACAGGAGAGGTTCGAATGAAAGAAAGTGAGAGTGTCAGTCCTCTTTTGATTTAGTCGGCATTGTGCCATTTGTCTTAAATTCGGATGCAATTTCTGTGTTTCACCGTCAATAAGAAGGCTGAAGGGATACAGTAAACCTGAAGTCAAGCATCGGAATCTAAAACTGGACTCACAGGAGAGGTTCAAATCATAGAAAGTTAGAGTGTCAGTCCTCATGTACTTAAGTCTGCATTGTGACTTTTGTATTAAATTCGGATGCAATTTATGTGTTTCATCGTCAATAAGAAGGTCCAAGGGATACAGTAAACCTGAAGTGAAGCATCGGAATCTACAACTGGACTCACAGGAGAGGTTCAAATCGTAGAATGCGAGAGGGTCAGTCCTCTTGCACTTAAGTCGGCATTGTGCCTTTTGTTTTCAATTCGGATGCAATTTCTGTGTTTGATCGTCAATAAGAAGGTGCAAGGTATACAGTTAACCTGAAGTGAAGCATCGGAATCTGAAACTGGACTCACAGGAGAGGTTCAAATCATAGAAAGTGAAAGTGGCAGTCCTCTTGTACTTAAGTCGCCATTGTGCCTTTTGTAATAAATTCGGATTCAATTTCTGTGTTTCATCGTCAATAAGAAGGTCCAAGGGATACAGTAAACATGAAGTGAAACATCGGAATCTAAAACTGGACTCACAGGAGAGGTTCAAACATAGAAAGTGAGAGTGTCATTCCGCTTGTACTTAAGTCAGCATTGTGCCTTTTGTATGAAATGCGGATGCAATTTCTGTGTGTCACCGTCAATTAGAAGGTGCAAGGTATACTGTAAACCTAATGTGAAGCATCGGAATCTAAAAGTGGACTCGCAGGAGAGGTTCAAATCTTAGAAATTTAGTGTGTCAGTCCCCTTGTACTTAAGTCGGTATTGTGCCTTTTGAATTTAATTCCGATGCAATTTCTGTGGTTCATCGTCAATACGAAGGTGCAAGGTATACAGTAAACCTGAAGTGAGGCATCAGAATCTAAAACTGGACTCACAGGAGAGGTTCAAATCATAGAAAGTTAGAGTGTCAGTCCTCATGTACTTAAGTCTGCATTGTGACTTTTGTATTAAATTCGGATGCAATTTATGTGTTTCATCGTCAATAAGAAGGTCCAAGGGATACAGTAAACCTGAAGTGAATCATCGGAATCTACAACTGGACTCACAGGAGAGGTTCAAATCGTATAAAGCGAGAGTATCAGTCCTCTTGCAGTTAAGTCGGCAATGTGTCTTTTGTTTTAAATTCGGATGCAATTTCTGTGTTTGATCGTCAAGAAGAAGGTGCAAGGTATACAGTTAACCTGAAGTGATGCATCGGAATCTGAAACTGGACTCACAGGAGAGGTTCAAATCATAGAAAGTGAGAGTGTCAGTCCTCTTGTACTTAAGCCGGCATTGTGCCTTTTGTAATAAATTCGGATGCAATTTCTGTGTTTCATCGTCAATAAGAAGGTCGAAGGGATACAGTAAACATGAAGTGAAGCATCGGAATCTAAAACTGGACTCACAGGAGAGGTTCAAACATAGAAAGTGAGAGTGTCAGTCCGCATGTACTTAAGTCGGCATTGTGCCTTTTGTATTAAATGCGGATGCAATTTCTGTGTGTCACCGTCAATAAGAAGGTGCAAGGTATGCAGTAAACCTGATGTGAAGCATCGGAATCTAAAAGTGGACTCGCAGGAGGGGTTCAAATCTTAGAAAGTTTGTTTGTCAGTCCCCTTGTACTTAAGTCGGCATTGTGCCTTTTGTATTAAATGCGGATGCAATTTCTGTGTGTCACCGTCAATAAGAAGGTGCAAGGTATACAGTAAACCTGAAGTGATGCATCGGAAACTAAAACTGGACTCACAGGAGAGGTTCAAATCATAGAAAATGAGAGTGTCAGTCCGCTTTTCCTTAAGTCGGCATTGTGCCTTTAGTATTAAATTCCGATGAAATTTCTGTGTTTCATCGTCAATATGAAGGTGCAAAGTATACAGTAAACCTGAAGTGAAGCATCGGAATCTAAAACTGGACTCACAGGAGAGGTTCAAATCATAGTAAGAGAGAGTGTCGGTCCTCTTTTACTTAAGTCGGCATTGTGCCATTTGTATCAAATTCGGATGCAATTTCTGTGTTTCATCGTCAATAAGAATGTCAAAGGGATACAGTAAAGCTGAAGTGAAGCATCGGAATCTAAAACTGGACTCACAGGAGAGGTTCAAATCATAGAAAGGGAGAGTGTCAGTCCGCTTGTACTTAAGTCGGCATTGTGCCTTTCGTACTAAATTCGGATGCAATTTCTGTATTTCATCGTCAATAAGAAGGTCCAGGGGATGGAGTAAACCTGAAGTGAAGCATCGGAATATAAAAATGGACTCACAGGAGAGGTTCAAATCTTAGAAAGTGAGAGTGTCATTCCTCTTGTACTTAAGTCGGCATTGTGCCTTTTGTATTAAATTCGGATGCAATTTCTGTGTTTCGTCGTCAATAAGAAGGTGCAAGGTTTACTGTAAACCTGAAGTGAAGCATCGGAATCTCAAACTGGACTCACAGGAGAGGCTCAAATCATAGAAAGAGAGAGTGTCAGTCCACTTTTACATAAGTCGGCATTGTGCCTTTTGTATCAAATCCAAATGCAATTTCTGTGTTTCATCGTCAATAAGAAGGTGAAAGGTATACAGTAAACCTGAAGTGAAGCATCGGAATCTAAAACTGGACTCACAGGAGAGGTTCAAATCGTAGAAAGTGAGAGTGTCAGTCCTCTTGTACTTAAGCCGTCATTGTGCATTTTGTATTAAATTCGGATGCAATTTCTGTGCTTCATCGTCAATAAGAAGGTCCAAAGGATACAGTGAACCTGAAGTGAAGCATCGGAATCTAAAACTGAACTCACAGGAGAGGTTCAAATCGTAGAAAGTGAGAGTGTCAGTCCTCTTGCACTAAAGTCGGCAATGTGCCATTTGTTTTAAATTCGGATGTAATTTCTGTGTTTCATCGTCAATAAGAAGGTCCAAGGGATACAGTAAACCTGAAGTGAAGCATCGGAATCTACAACTGGACTCACAGGAGAGGTTCAAATCGTAGAAAGCGAGAGGGTCAGTCCTCTTGCACTTAAGTCGGCATTGTGCCTTTTGTTTTCAATTCGGATGCAATTTCTGTGCTTGATCGTCAATAAGAAGGTGCAAGGTATACAGTTAACCTGAAGTGAAGCATCGGAATCTGAAACTGGACTCACAGGAGAGGTTCAAATCATAGAAAGTGAAAGTGGCAGTCCTCTTGTACTTAAGTCGCCATTGTGCCTTTTGTAATAAATTCGGATGCAATTTCTGTGTTTCATCGTCAATAAGAAGGTCCAAGGGATACAGTAAACATGAAGTGAAACATCGGAATCTAAAACTGGACTCACAGGAGAGGTTCGAACATAGAAAGTGAGAGTGTCAGTCCGCTTGTACTTAAGTCGGCATTGTGCCTTTTGTATGAAATGCGGATGCAATTTCTGTGTGTCACCGTCAATTAGAAGGTGCAAGGTATACAGTAAACCTGATGTGAAGCATCGGAATCTAAAAGTGGACTCGCAGGAGAGGTTCAAATCTTAGAAATTTAGTGTGTCAGTCCCCTTGTACTTAAGTCGGTATTGTGCCTTTTGAATTTAATTCCGATGCAATTTCTGTGGTTCATCGTTAATACGAAGGTGCAAGGTATACAGTAAACCTGAAGTGAGGCATCAGAATCTTAAACTGGACTCACAGGAGAGGTTTGAATGAAAGAAAGTGAGAGTGTCAGTCCTCTTTTGATTAAGTCGGCATTGTGCCATTTGTCTTAAATTCGGATGCAATTTCTGTGTTTCACCGTCAATATGAAGGCCCAAGGGATACAGTAAACCTGAAGTCAAGCATCGGAATCTAAAACTGGACTCACAGGAAAGGTTCAAATCATAGAAAGTTAGAGTGTCAGTCCTCATGTACTTAAGTCTGCATTGTGGCTTTTGTATTAAATTCGGATGCAATTTATGTGTTTCATCGTCAATAAGAAGGTCCAAGGGATACAGTAAACCTGAAGTGAAGCATCGGAATCTACAACTGGACTCACAGGAGAGGTTCAAATCGTATAAAGCGAGAGTATCAGTCCTCTTGCAGTTAAGTCGGCAATGTGTCTTTTGTTTTAAATTCGGGTGCAATTTCTGTGTTTGATCGTCAAGAAGAAGGTGCAAGGTATACAGTTAACCTGAAGTGATGCATCGGAATCTGAAACTGGACTCACAGGAGAGGTTCAAATCATAGAAAGTGAGAGTGTCAGTCCTCTTGTACTTAAGTCGGCATTGTGCCTTTTGTAATAAATTCGGATGCAATTTCTGTGTTTCATCGTCAATAAGAAGGTCCAAGGGATACAGTAAACATGAAGTGAAGCATCGGAATCTAAAACTGGACTCACAGGAGAGGTTCAAACATAGAAAGTGAGAGTGTCAGTCCGCATGTACTTAAGTCGGCATTGTGCCTTTTGTATTAAATGCGGATGCAATTTCTGTGTGTCACCGTCAATAAGAAGGTGCAAGGTATGCAGTAAACCTGATGTGAAGCATCGGAATCTAAAAGTGGACTCGCAGGAGGGGTTCAAATCTTAGAAAGTTTGTTTGTCAGTCCCCTTGTACTTAAGTCGGTATTGTGCCTTTTGAATTTAATTCCGATGCAATTTCTGTGGTTCATCGTCAATACGAAGGCGCAAGGTATACGGAAAACCTGAAGTGAGGCATCGGAATCTAAAACTGGACTCACAGGAGAGGTTCAAATGAAAAAAAAATGAGAGTGTCAGTCCTCTTTTGCTTAAGTCGGTATTGTGCCTATTCTATTAAATTCGGATGCAATTTCTGTGTTTCATCTTCAATAAGAAGGTCCAAGGGATGCAGTAAACCTGAAGTGAAACACCGGAATCTAAAACTGGACTCACAGGAGAGGTTCAAATCATAGAAAGTTAGTGTGTCAGTCCACTTGTACTTAAGTCGGCGTTGTGCCTTTTGTACTAAATTCGGAAGCAATTTCTGTGTTTCATCGTCAATAAGAAGGTGCAAGGTATACAGTAAACCTGAAGTGATGCATCGGAAACTAAAACTGGACTCACAGGAGAGGTTCAAATCACAGAAAATAGGAGTGTCAGTCCGCTTTTCCTTAAATCGGCATTGTGCCTTTAGTATTAAATTCCGATGAAATTTCTGTGTTTCATCGTCAATATGAAGGTGCAAAGTATACAGTAAACCTGAAGTGAAGCATCGGAATCTAAAACTGGACTCACAGGAGAGGTTCAAATCATAGTAAGAGAGAGTGTCGGTCCTC
This sequence comes from Schistocerca americana, assembly GCF_021461395.2. NCBI lineage: Eukaryota > Metazoa > Arthropoda > Insecta > Orthoptera > Acrididae > Schistocerca > Schistocerca americana. Next base: position 61,069,702 of record NC_060125.1, on the reverse strand, counting down.
TTTTACTTAAGTCCGCATTGTGCCATTTGTATCAAATTCGGATGCAATTTCTGTGTTTCATCGTCAATAAGAATGTCAAAGGGATACAGTAAAGCTGAAGTGAAGCATCGGAATCTAAAACTGGACTCACAGGAGAGGTTCAAATCATAGAAAGTGAGAGTGTCAGTCCTCTTGTACTTAAGTCGGCATTGTGCCTTTTGTAATAAATTCGGAAGCAATTTCTGTGTTTCATCGTCAATAAGAAGGTCCAAGGGATACAGTAAACATGAAGTGAAGCATCGGAATCCCAAAACTGGACTCACAGGAGAGGTTCAAACATAGAAAGTGAGAGTGACAGTCCGCATGTACTTAAGTCGGCATTGTGCCTTTTGTATTAAATGCGGATGCAATTTCTGTGTGTCACCGTCAATAAGAAGGTGCAAGGTATGCAGTAAACCTGATGTGAAGCATCGGAATCTAAAAGTGGACTCGCAGGAGGGGTTCAAATCTTAGAAAGTTTGTTTGTCAGTCCCCTTGTACTTAAGTCGGTATTGTGCCTTTTGAATTTATTTCCGATGCAATTTCTGTGGTTCATCGTCAATACGAAGGTGCAAGGTATACGGAAAACCTGAAGTGAGGCATCAGAAACTAAAACTGGACTCACAGGAGAGGTTCAAATGAAAAAAAAATGAGAGTGTCAGTCCTCTTTTGCTTAAGTCGGCATTGTGCCTTTTGTATTAAATTCGGATGCAATTTCTGTGTTTCACCGTCAATAAGAAGGCCCAAGGGATACAGTAAACCTGAAGTCAAGCATCGGAATCTAAAACTGGACTCACAGGAGAGGTTCAAATCATAGAAAGTGAGAGTGTCAGTCCTCTTGTACTTAAGTCGGCATTGTGCCTTTTGTAATAAATTCGGAAGCAATTTCTGTGTTTCATCGTCAATAAGAAGGTCCAAGGGATACAGTAAACATGAAGTGAAGCATCGGAATCCCAAAACTGGACTCACAGGAGAGGTTCAAACATAGAAAGTGAGAGTGACAGTCCGCATGTACTTAAGTCGGCATTGTGCCTTTTGTATTAAATGCGGATGCAATTTCTGTGTGTCACCGTCAATAAGAAGGTGCAAGGTATGCAGTAAACCTGATGTGAAGCATCGGAATCTAAAAGTGGACTCGCAGGAGGGGTTCAAATCTTAGAAAGTTTGTTTGTCAGTCCCCTTGTACTTAAGTCGGTATTGTGCCTTTTGAATTTATTTCCGATGCAATTTCTGTGGTTCATCGTCAATACGAAGGTGCAAGGTATACGGAAAACCTGAAGTGAGGCATCGGAATCTAAAACTGGACTCACAGGAGAGGTTCAAATGAAAAAAAAAATGAGAGTGTCAGTCCTCTTTTGCTTAAGTCGGCATTGTGCCTTTTGTATTAAATTCGGATGCAATTTCTGTGTTTCACCGTCAATAAGAAGGCCCAAGGGATACAGTAAACCTGAAGTCAAGCATCGGAATCTAAAACTGGACTCACAGGAGAGGTTCAAATCATAGACTTTTAGAGTGTCACTCCTCTTTTACTTAAGTCGGTATTGTGCCTATTCTATTAAATTCGGATGCAATTTCTGTGTTTCATCGTTAATAAGAAGGTCCAAGGGATGCAGTAAACCTGAAGTGAAACACCGGAATCTAAAACTGGACTCACAGGAGAGGTTCAAATCATAGAAAGTTAGTGTGTCAGTCCACTTGTACTTAAGTCGGCGTTGTGCCTTTTGTACTAAATTCGGATGCAATTTCTGTGTTTCATCGTCAATAAGAAGGTGCAAGGTATACAGTAAACCTGAAGTGATGCATCGGAAACTAAAACTGGACTCACAGGAGAGGTTGAAATCATAGAAAATGAGAGTGTCAGTCCGCTTTTCCTTAAATCGGCATTGTGCCTTTAGTATTAAATTCCGATGAAATTTCTGTGTTTCATCGTCAATATGAAGGTGCAAAGTATACAGTAAACCTGAAGTGAAGCATCGGAATCTAAAACTGGACTCACAGGAGAAGTTCAAATCATAGTAAGAGAGAGTGTCGGTCCTCTTTTACTTAAGTCGGCATTGTGCCATTTGTATCAAATTCGGATGCAATTTCTGTGTTTCATCGTCAATAAGAATGTCAAAGGGATACAGTAAAGCTGAAGTGAAGCATCGGAATCTAAAACTGGACTCACAGGAGAGGTTCAAATCATAGAAAGGGAGAGTGTCAGTCCGCTTGTACTTAAGTCGGCATTGTGCCTTTCGTATTAAATTCGGATGCAATTTCTGTATTTCATTGTCAATAAGAAGGTCCAGGGGATGGAGTAAACCTGAAGTGAAGCATCGGAATATAAAAATGGACTCACAGGAGAGGTTCAAATCATAGAAAGTGAGAGTGTCAGTCCTCTTGTTCTTAAGTCGGCATTGTGCCTTTTGTATTAAATTCGGATGCAATTTCTGTGTTTCGTCGTCAATTAGAAGGTGCAAGGTTTACAGTAAACCTGAAGTGAAGCATCGGAATCTCAAACTGGACTCACAGGAGAGGCTCAAATCATAGAAAGAGAGAGTGTCAGTCCACTTTTACATAAGTCGGCATTGTGCCTTTTGTATCAAATCCAGATGCAATTTCTGTGTTTCATCGTCAATAAGAAGGTAGAAGGGATACAGTAAACCTGAAGTGATGCATCGGAATCTACAACTGGACTCACAGGAGAGGTTCAAATCGTAGAAAGCGAGAGGGTCAGTCCTCTTGCACTTAAGTCGGCATTGTGCCTTTTGTTTTCAATTCGGATGCAATTTCTGTGTTTGATCGTCAATAAGAAGGTGCAAGGTATACAGTTAACCTGAAGTGAAGCATCGGAACCTGAAACTGGACTCACAGGAGAGGTTCAAATCATAGAAAGTGAAAGTGGCAGTCCTCTTGTACTTAAGTCGCCATTGTGCCTTTTGTAATAAATTCGGATGCAATTTCTGTGTTTCATCGTCAATAAGAAGGTTTAAGGGATACAGTAAACATGAAGTGAAACATCGGAATCTAAAACTGGACTCACAGGAGAGGTTCAAACATAGAAAGTGAGAGTGTCAGTCCGCTTGTACTTAAGTCGGCATTGTGCCTTTTGTATGAAATGCGGATGCAATTTCTGTGTCTCACCGTCAATTAGAAGGTGCAAGGTATACAGTAAACCTGATGTGAAGCATCGGAATCTAAAAGTGGACTCGCAGGAGAGGTTCAAATCTTAGAAATTTAGTGTGTCAGTCCCCTTGTACTTAAGTCGGTATTGTGCCTTTTGAATTTAATTCCGATGCAATTTCTGTGGTTCATCGTCAATACGAAGGTGCAAGGTATACAGTAAACATGAAGTGAGGCATCATAATCTTAAACTGGACTCACAGGAGAGGTTCGAATGAAAGAAAGTGAGAGTGTCAGTCCTCTTTTGATGAAGTCGGCATTGTGCCATTTGTCTTAAATTCGGATGCAATTTCTGTGTTTCACCGTCAATAAGAAGGCCCAAGGGATACAGTAAACCTGAAGTCAAGCATCGGAATCTAAAACTGGACTCACAGGAGAGGTTCAAATCATAGAAAGTTAGAGTGTCAGTCCTCATGTACTTAAGTCTGCATTGTGACTTTTGTATTAAATTCGGATGCAATTTATGTGTTTCATCGTCAATAAGCAGGTCCAAGGGATACAGTAAACCTGAAGTGAAGCATCGGAATCTACAACTGGACTCACAGGAGAGGTTCAAATCGTATAAAGCGAGAGTATCAGTCCTCTTGCAGTTAAGTCGGCAATGTGTATTTTGTTTTAAATTCGGATGCAATTTCTATGTTTGATCGTCAATAAGAAGGTGCAAGGTATACAGTTAACCTGAAGTGATGCATCGGAATCTGAAACTGGACTCACAGGAGAGGTTCAAATCATAGAAAGTGAGAGTGTCAGTCCTCTTGTACTTAAGTCGGCATTGTGCCTTTTGTAATAAATTCGGATGCAATTTCTGTGTTTCATCGTCAACAAGAAGGTCCAAGGGATACAGTAAACATGAAGTGAAGCATCGGAATCTAAAACTGGACTCACAGGAGAGGTTCAAACTTAGAAAGTGAGAGTGTCAGTCCGCATGTACTTAAGTCGGCATTGTGCCTTTTGTATTAAATGCGGATGCAATTTCTGTGTGTCACCGTCAATAAGAAGGTGCAAGGTATGCAGTAAACCTGACGTGAAGCATCGGAATCTAAAAGTGGACTCGCAGGAGGGGTTCAAATCATAGAGAGTTAGAGTGTCAGTCCACTTGTACTTAAGTCGGCATTGTTCCATTTGAATTTAATTCCGATGCAATTTCTGTGTTTCATCGTCAATAAGAAGGTGCAAGGTATACAGTAAACCTGAAGTGAAGCTTCGGAATATAAAACTGGACTCACAGGAGAGGTTCAAATCATAGAGAGTTAGAGTGTCAGTCCACTTGAACTTAAGTCGGCATTGTTCCTTTTGAATTTAATTCCGATGCAATTTCTGTGTTTCATCGTCAATAAGAAGGTGCAAGGTATACAGTAAACCTGAAGTGACGCATCGGAATCTAAAACTGGACTCACAGGGGAGGCTCAAATCATAAAAAGAGAGAGTGTCAATCCTCTTTTACTTAAGTTGGCATTGTGCTTTGAATTAAATTCGGATGCAGTTTCTGTGTTTCATCGTCAATAGGAAGGTCAAAGGGATACATTAAACCTGAAGTGAAGCATCGGAATCTAAAACTGGAATCACAGGAGAGGTTCACTTCATAGAAAGTGAGAGTGTCAGTCCGCTTGTACTTATGTCGGCATTGTGCCTTTTGTATTAAATTCCGATGCAATTTCTGTGTCTCATCGTCAATAAGAAGGTGCAAGGTATACAGTAAACCTGAAGTGAAGCATCGGAATCTAAAACTGGACTCACAGGAGAGGTTCAAATCATAGAATGCGAGAGTGTCAGTCCTCTTGTACTTAAGTCGGCATTGTGCCTTTTGTATTAAATTCGGATGCAATTTCTGTGTTTCATCGTCAATAAGGAGGTGCAAGGCATACAGTAATTTTGACGTGAAGCATCGGAATCTAAAACTGGACTCACAGGAGAGGTTCAAATCGTACAAAGTGAGAGTGTCAGTCCTCTTGTACTTAAGTCGGCCATGTGATTTTTGTATTTATTTCTGATGCAATATCTGTGTTTCATCGTCAATAAAGTGGTGCAAGGTATACAGTAAACCTGAAGTAAAGCATCATAATCTCAAACTGGACTCACTGGAGAGGTTCAAATGATAGAATGTGAGAGTGTCAGTCCTCTTGTACGTAAGTCAGCATTGTGCCTTTTGTATTGAATTCTGATGCAATTTCTGTGCTTCATCGTCAATAAGAAGGTGCAAGGTATACAGTAAACCTGAAGTGAAGCATCGGAATCTAAAACTGGACTCACAGGAGAGGTTCAAATCGTAGAAAGTGAGAGTGTCAGTCCTCTTGCACTTAAGTCGGCACTGTGCCTTTTGTATTAAATTCGGATGCAATTACTGTGTTTCATCGTCATTAAGAAAGTGCAAGGTATACAGTAAACCTGAAGTGAAGCATCGGAATCTAAAACTGGACTCACAGGAGAGGTTCAAATCATAGAATGCGAGAGTGTCAGTCCTCTTGTACTTAAGTCGGCATTGTGCCATTTGTTTTAAATTCGGATCTAATTTCTGTGTTTCATCGTCAATAAGAAGGTGCAAGGTACACAGTAAACCTGAAGTGAAGCATCGGAATCTAAAACTGGACTCACAGGAGAGGTTCAAATCATAGAAAGAGAGAGTGTCAGTCCTCTTTTACATATGTCGGCATTGTGCCTTTTCTATTAAATCCGGATGCAATTTCTGTGTTTCATCGTCCATAAGAAGGTCCAAGGGAAACAGTAAACCTAAAGTGAAGCATCGGAAACTAACACTGGACACAGAGGAGAGGTTCAAATCATAGATAGTGAGAGTGTCAGTCCCCTTGTACTTAAGTCGGCAGTGTGCCTATTGTGTGGAATTCGGATGCAATTTCTGTGTTTCATCGGCAATTAGAAGGTGCAAGGTATACAGTAAACCTGACGTGAAGCATCGGAATCTAAAACTGGACTCACAGTAGATGTTCAAACCATAGAAAGAGAGAGTGTCAGTCCCCTTGTACTTAAGTCGGCATTGTGCCTATTGCATTAAATTCGAATGCAATTTCTGTGTTTCATCGTCAATAAGGTTCTAGGGATACAGTAAACCTGAAGCGAAGCATCGGAATCAATCTGGACTCACAGGAGAGGTTCAAATCATTGAAAGTTAGAGTGTCAATCCTGTTGTACTTAAGTCGGCATTGTGCCTTCTGAATTTAATTCCGATGCAATTTCTGTGTTTCATCGTCAATAAGAAGGTCCAATGTATACGGTAAACCTGAAGTGAACCATCGGAATCTAAAACTGGACTAACAGGAGAGTTTCAAATAATTGAAAGTTAGAGTGTCAGTCATCTTGTGCTTAAGTCGGCATTGTGCCTTTTGTATTAAATTCGGATTCAATTTCTGTGTTTCATCGTCAATAGGAAGGTCGAAGGGATACAGTAAACCTGTAGTGAAGCATCGGAATCTAAAACTGGACTCACAGGAGAGGTTCAAATCATTGAAGGTTAAAGTGTCAGTCCTCTTGTACTTAAGTCGGCACTGTGCCTTTTGAATTTAATTCCTATGCAATTTCTGTGTTTCATCGTCAATACGAAGGTCCAAGGTATATATTAAACCTGAAGTGAAGCATCGGAATCTAAAACTGGACTCACACTAGGGGTTCAAATCATAGAAAATGAGAGTGTCAGTCCTCTTGTACTTAAGTCGGCATTGTGCCTTTTGTATTAAATTCGGATGCATTATCTGTATTTCATCGTCAATAAGAAAGTCCAAGGGATACAGTAATCCTTAGTGAAGAATCGGAATCTAAAACTGGACTCACAGGAGAGGTTCAAATCATTGAAAGTTAGAGTGTCAGTCCTCTTGTACTTGAGTCGGCATCGTGCCTTTTGTATTAAATTCGGATGCAATTTCTGTGTTTCATCGTCAATAAGAAGGTCCAAGAGATACAGTAATCCTGAAGTGAAGCATCATAATCTAAAACTGGACTCACAGGAGAGTTTCAAATCAGAGAAGGTGAGAGTGTCAGTCCTCTTGTACTTAAGTCGGCATTGTGCCTTTTGAATTTTATTCCGATACAATTTCTGTGTTTCATGGTCAATAAGAAGGTGCAAGGTATACAGTAAACCTGAAGTGAAGCATCGGAATCTAAAACTGGACTCACAGGATAGGTTCAAATCATAGAAAGTGAGAGTGTCAGTCCTCTTGTACTTGAGTCGGCATTGTGCCTTTTGTATTAATTTCCTCTGCAATTTCTGTGTTTCATCGTCAATAAGAAGGTGCTAGGTATACAGAGGGCCTGAAGTGAAGCATCGGAATCTAAGGCTGGACTCACAGGGGAGGTTCAATTCATAGATAGTGAGAGTGTCAGTCCTCTTTTACTTAAGTCGGCATTGTGCCTTTTGTATTACATTCGGATTCAATTTCTGTGTTTCATCGTCAATAAGGTTCTAGGGATACAGTAAACCTGAAGCGAAGCATCGGAATCTAAAACTGGACTCACAGGAGAGGTTCAAATCATTGAAAGTTAGAGTGTCAATCCTCTTGTACTTAAGTCGGCATTGTGCCTTCTGAATTTAATTCCGATGCAATTGCTGTGTTTCATGGTCAATAAGAATTTGCAAGGTATACAGTAAACCAGAAGTGAAGCATCGGAATCTAAAACTGGACTCACAGGAGAGGTTCAAACCATAGAAAGAGAGAGTATCAGTTCGCTTTAACTTAAGTCAGCATTGTGCCTTTTGTATTAAATTCGGATGCAATTTCTGTGTTTCATCGTCAATAAGAAGGTCCAAGGGATACAGTAAACCTGAAGTGAAGCATCGGAATTTAAAACTGGACTCACAGGAGAGGTTCAAATCATAGAAAGTGAGAGTGTCAGTATTTTTGTACTTAAATCGGCATTGTGCATTTTGTATTAAAGTCGGATGCAATTTCTGTGTTTCATCGTCAATAAGAAGGTCCAGGGGATACAGTAAAAATGAAGTGAAGCATCGGAATGTAAAACTGGACTCACAGGAGATGTTCAAATCATTGAAAGTTAGAGTGTCAGTCCTCTTGTACTTATGTCGGCGTTGTGCCTTTTGAATTTAATTCCGATACAATTTCTGTGTTTCTTGGTCAAAAAGAAGGTGCAAGATATACAGTAAACCTGAAGTGAAACATCGGAATCTAAAACTGGACTCACAGGAGAGGTTCAAATCATAGAAAGAGAGAGTATCAGTTCGCTTTAACTTAAGTCAGCATTGTGCCTTTTGTATTAAATTCGGATGCAATTTCTGTGTTTCATGGTCAATAAGAAGGTGCAAGGTATACAGTAAACCTGAAGTGAAGCATCGGAATCTAAAACTGGACCCACAGGATAGGTTCAAATCATAGAAAGTGAGAGTGTCAGTCCTCTTGTACTTAAGTCGGCATTGTGCCTTTTGTATTAATTTCCTCTGCAATTTCTGTGTTTCATCGTCAATAAGAAGGTGCTAGGTATACAGAGGGCCTGAAGTGAAGCATCGGAATCTAACGCTGGACTCACAGGGGAGGTTCAATTCATAGATAGTGAGAGTGTCAGTCCTCTTTTACTTAAGTCGGCATTGTGCCTTTTGTATTACATTCGGATTCAATTTCTGTGTTTCATCGTCAATAAGGTTCTAGGGATACAGTAAACCTGAAGCGAAGCATCGGAATCTAAAACTGGACTCACAGGAGAGGTTCAAATCATTGAAAGTTAGAGTGTCAATCCTCTTGTACTTAAGTCGGCATTGTGCCTTCTGAATTTAATTCCGATGCAATTGCTGTGTTTCATGGTCAATAAGAATTTGCAAGGTATACAGTAAACCAGAAGTGAAGCATCGGAATCTAAAACTGGACTCACAGGAGAGGTTCAAACCATAGAAAGAGAGAGTATCAGTTCGCTTTAACTTAAGTCAGCATTGTGCCTTTTGTATTAAATTCGGATGCAATTTCTGTGTTTCATCGTCAATAAGAAGGTCCAAGGGATACAGTAAACCTGAAGTGAAGCATCGGAATTTAAAACTGGACTCACAGGAGAGGTTCAAATCATAGAAAGTGAGAGTGTCAGTCCTCTTGTACTTAAATCGGCATTCTGCATTTTGTATTAAAGTCGGATGCAATTTCTGTGTTTCATCGTCAATAAGAAGGTCCAGGGGATACAGTAAACCTGAAGTGAAGCATCGGAATGTAAAACTGGACTCACAGGAGATGTTCAAATCATTGAAAGTTAGAGTGTCAGTCCTCTTGTACTTAAGTCGGCATTGTGCCTTTTGAATTTAATTCCGATACAATTTCTGTGTTTCTTGGTCAAAAAGAAGGTGCAAGGTATACAGTAAACCTGAAGTGAAACATCGGAATCTAAAACTGGACTCAGAGGAGAGGTTCAAATCATAGAAAATGAGAGTGCCAGTCCTCTTTTACTTAAGTCGGCATTGTGCCTCTTGTATTAAATTTGGATGCAGCTTCTGTGTTTCATCGTCAATATGAATGTCCATGGGAAACAGTAAACCTGAAGTAAAGCTTCGGAATCTAAAACTGGACTCTCAAGAGAGGTTCAAATCATAGAAATTGTGAGTGTCAGTCCTCATGTACTTAAGTCGGCATTGTGCCTTTTGTATTAAATTCGGATGCAATTTCTGTGTTTCATCGTCAATAAGGAGGTGCAAGGCATACAGTAATTTTGACGTGAAGCATCGGAATCGAAAACTGGACTCACAGGAGAGGTTCAAATCGTACAAAGTGAGAGTGTCAGTCCTCTTGTACTTAAGTCGGCCATGTGATTTTTGTATTTATTTCTGATGCAATATCTGTGTTTCATCGTCAATAAGGTGGTGCAATGTATACAGTAAACCTGAAGTAAAGCATCATAATCTAAAACTGGACTCACTGGAGAGGTTCAAATGATAGAATGTAAGAGTGTGAGTCCTCTTGTACGTAAGTCAGCATTGTGCCTTTTGTATTGAATTCTGATGCAATATCTGTGCTTCATCGTCAATAAGAAGGTGCAAGGTATACAGTAACCCTGAAGTGAAGCATCGGAATCTAAAACTGGACTCACAGGAGAGGTTCAAATCGTAGAAAGTGAGAGTGTCAGTCCTCTTGCACTTAAGTCGGCACTGTGCCTTTTGTATTAAATTCGGATGCAATTACTGTGTTTCATCGTCATTAAGAAAGTGCAAGGTATACAGTAAACCTGAAGTGAAGCATCGGAATCTAAAACTGGACTCACAGGAGAGGTTCAAATCATAGAATGCGAGAGTGTCAGTTCTCTTGTACTTAAGTCGGCATTGTGCCATTTGTTTTAAATTCGGATCTAATTTCTGTGTTTCATCGTCAATAAGAAGGTGCAAGGTACACAGTAACCCTGAAGTGAAGCATCGGAATCTAAAACTGGACTCACAGGAGAGGTTCAAATCATAGAAAGAGAGAGTGTCAGTCCTCTTTTACATATGTCGGCATTGTGCCTTTTCTATTAAATCCGGATGCAATTTCTGTGTTTCATCGTCCATAAGAAGGTCCAAGGGAAACAGTAAACCTAAAGTGAAGCATCGGAAACTAACACTGGACACAGAGGAGAGGTTCAAATCATAGATAGTGAGAGTGTCAGTCCCCTTGTACTTAAGTCGGCAGTGTGCCTTTTGTGTGGAATTCGGATGCAATTTCTGTGTTTCATCGTCAATTAGAAGGAGCAAGGTATACAGTAAACCTGACGTGAAGCATCGGAATCTAAAACTGGACTCACAGTAGATGTTCAAATCATAGAAAGAGAGAGTGTCAGTCCCCTTGTACTTAAGTCGGCATTGTGCCTATTGCATTAAATTCGGAAGCAATTTCTGTGTTTCATCGTCAATAAGGTTCTAGGGATACAGTAAACCTGAAGCGAAGCATCGGAATCAATCTGGACTCACAGGAGAGGTTCAAATCATTGAAAGTTAGAGTGTCAATCCTCTTGTACTTAAGTCGGCATTGTGCCTTCTGAATTTAATTCCGATGCAATTTCTGTGTTTCATCGTCAATAAGAAGGTCCAATGTATACGGTAAACCTGAAGTGAACCATCGGAATCTAAAACTGGACTAACAGGAGAGGTTCAAATAATTGAAAGTTAGAGTGTCAGTCATCTTGTGCTTAAGTCGGCATTGTGCCTTTTGTATTAAATTCGGATTCAATTTCTGTGTTTCATCGTCAATAGGAAGGTCGAAGGGATACAGTAAACCTGTAGTGAAGCATCGGAATCTAAAACTGGACTCACAGGAGAGGTTCAAATCATTGAAGGTTAAAGTGTCAGTCCTCTTGTACTTAAGTCGGCACTGTGCCTTTTGAATTTAATTCCTGTGCAATTTCTGTGTTTCATCGTCAATACGAAGGTCCAAGGTATATATTAAACCTGAAGTGAAGCATCGGAATCTAAAACTGGACTCACAGTAGGGGTTCAAATCATAGAAAATGAGAGTGTCAGTCCTCTTGTACTTAAGTCGGCATTGTGCCTTTTGTATTAAATTCGGATGCATTATCTGTATTTCATCGTCAATAAGAAAGTCCAAGGGATACAGTAAACCTGAAGTAAAGCATCGGAATCTAAAACTGGACTCACAGGAGAGGTTCAAATCATTGAAAGTTAGAGTGTCAGTCCTCTTGTACTTGAGTCGGCATCGTGCCTTTTGTATTAAATTCGGATGCAATTTCTGTGTTTCATCGTCAATAAGAAGGTCCAAGAGATACAGTAATCCTGAAGTGAAGCATCATAATCTAAAACTGGACTCACAGGAGAGTTTCAAATCAGAGAAGGTGAGAGTGTCAGTCCTCTTGTACGTAAGTCGGCATTGTGCATTTTGTATTAAATTCGGATGCAATTTCTGTGTTTCATCGTCAATACGAGGGTCCAGGTGATACAGTAAACCTGAATTGAAGCATCGGAACCTAAAACTGGACTCACAGGAGATGTTCAAATCATTGAAAGTTATAGTGTCAGTCCTCTTGTACTGTAGTCGGCATTGTGCCTTTTGTATTAATTTCGGATGCAATTTCTGTGTTTCATTGTCAATAAGAATGCCCAAGGTATACAGTAAACCTGAAGTGAAGCATCGGAATCTAAAACTGGACTCACAGGAGAGGATCAAATCATAGAAAGTTAGAGTGTCAGTCCTCTTGAACTTAAGTCGGCATTGTGCCCTTTGTATTAAATTCGGATGCAACTTCTGTGTTTCTTCGTTAATAAGAAGGTCGAAGTAATATAGTTAACCTGAAGTGAAGCATCGGAATCTAAAACTGGACTCACAGGAGAGGTTCTAATAATAGAAAGTTATAGAGTGTCAGTCCTCTTGTACTTAAGTCGGCATTGTGCCTTTTGAATTTTATTCCGATACAATTTCTGTGTTTCATGGTCAATAAGAAGGTGCAAGGTATACAGTAAACCTGAAGTGAAGCATCGGAATCTAAAACTGGACTCATAGGATAGGTTGAAATCATAGAAAGTGAGAGTGTCAGTCCTCTTGTACTTGAGTCGGCATTGTGCCTTTTGTATTAATTTCCTCTGCAATTTCTGTGTTTCATCGTCAATAAGAAGGTGCTAGGTATACAGAGGGCCTGAAGTGAAGCATCGGAATCTAAGGCTGGACTCACAGGGGAGGTTCAATTCATAGATAGTGAGAGTGTCAGTCCTCTTTTACTTAAGTCGGCATTGTGCCTTTTGTATTACATTCGGATTCAATTTCTGTGTTTCATCGTCAATAAGGTTCTAGGGATACAGTAAACCTGAAGCGAAGCATCGGAATCTAAAACTGGACTCACAGGAGAGGTTCAAATCATTTAAAGTTAGAGTGTCAGTCCTCTTGTACTTAAGTCGGCATTGTGCCTTTTGAATTTAATTCCGATACAATTTCTGTGTTTCTTGGTCAAAAAGAAGGTGCAAGATATACAGTAAACCTGAAGTGAAACATCGGAATCTAAAACTGGACTCACAGGTGAGGTTCAAATCATAGAAAGAGAGAGTATCAGTTCGCTTTAACTTAAGTCAGCATTGTGCCTTTTGTATTAAATTCGGATGCAATTTCTGTGTTTCATCGTCAATAAGAAGGTCCAAGGGATACAGTAAACCTGAAGTGAAGCATCGCAATCTAAAACTGCACTCACAGGAGAGGTTCAAATCATAGAAAGTGAGAGTGTCAGGCCTTTTGTACTTAAGTCGGCATTGTGCCTTTTGTATTAATTTCCTCTGCAATATCTGTGTTTCATCGTCAATAAGAAGGTGCAAGGTATTCAGTGAGCCTAAAGTGAAGCATCGGAATCTATAACTGGACTCACAGGAGAGGTTCAAATCATAGATAGTGAGAGTGTCAGTCCTCTTTTACTTAAGTCGGCATTGTGCCTTTTGTATTAAATTCGGATGCAATTTCTGTGTTTCATTGTCAATAAGGTTCTAGGGATACAGTAAACCTGAAGCAATGCATCGGAATCTAAAACTGGACTCACAGGAGAGGTTCATATCATTGAAAGTTAGAGTGTCAATCCTCTTGTACTTAAGTCGGCATTGTGCCTTTTGATTTTAATTCCGATGCAATTTCTGTGTTTCATCGTCAATAAGAAGGTGCAAGGTATACAGTAAGCCTGAAGTGAAGCATCGGAATCTAAAACTGTACTCACCGGAGAGGTTCATATCTTTGAAAGTTAGAGTGTCAATCCTCTTGTACTTAAGTCGGCATTGTGCCTTCTGAATTAAATTCAGATGCGATTTCTGTGTTTCATCGTCAATAAGAAGGTCCAAGGGATACAGTAAACCTGAAGTGAAGCATCGGAGTCTAAAACTGGACTTACAGGAGAGGTTCAAATCATAGAAAGTTAGAGTGTCAGTCCTCTTGTACTTAAGTCGGCATTGTGACTATTGTATTAAATTCGGATGCAACTTCTGTGTTTCATCGTCAATAAGAAAGCCCAAGTGATACAGTAAAAATGAAGTGAAGCATCGGAATCTAAAACTGGACTCACAGGAGAGGTTCAAATCATAGAAAGTTAGAGTGTCAGTCCTCTTGACTTAAGTCGGCATTGTGTCTTCTGAATTTAATTCCGATGCAATTGCTGTGTTTCATGGTCAATAAGAATTTGCAAGGTATACAGTAAACCAGAAGTGAAGCATCGGAATCTAAAACTGGACTCACAGGAGAGGTTCAAACCATAGAAAGAGAGAGTATCAGTTCGCTTTAACTTAAGTCAGCATTGTGCCTTTTGTATTAAATTCGGATGCAATTTCTGTGTTTCATCGTCAATAAGAAGGTCCAAGGGATACAGTAAACCTGAAGTGAAGCATCGGAATTTAAAACTGGACTCACAGGAGAGGTTCAAATCATAGAAAGTGAGAGTGTCAGTCCTCTTGTACTTAAATCGGCATTGTGCATTTTGTATTAAAGTCGGATGCAATTTCTGTGTTTCATCGTCAATAAGAAGGTCCAGGGGATACAGTAAACCTGAAGTGAAGCATCGGAATGTAAAACTGGACTCACAGGAGATGTTCAAATCATTTAAAGTTAGAGTGTCAGTCCTCTTGTACTTAAGTCGGCATTGTGCCTTTTGAATTTAATTCCGATACAATTTCTGTGTTTCTTGGTCAAAAAGAAGGTGCAAGATATACAGTAAACCTGAAGTGAAACATCGGAATCTAAAACTGGACTCACAGGAGAGGTTCAAATCATAGAAAGAGAGAGTATCAGTTCGCTTTAACTTAAGTCAGCATTGTGCCTTTTGTATTAAATTCGGATGCAATTTCTGTGTTTCATCGTCAATAAGAAGGTCCAAGGGATACAGTAAACCTGAAGTGAAGCATCGCAATCTAAAACTGCACTCACAGGAGAGGTTCAAATCATAGAAAGTGAGAGTGTCAGGCCTTTTGTACTTAAGTCGGCATTGTGCCTTTTGTATTAATTTCCTCTGCAATATCTGTGTTTCATCGTCAATAAGAAGGTGCAAGGTATTCAGTGAGCCTAAAGTGAAGCATCGGAATCTATAACTGGACTCACAGGAGAGGTTCAAATCATAGATAGTGAGAGTGTCAGTCCTCTTTTACTTAAGTCGGCATTGTGCCTTTTGTATTAAATTCGGATGCAATTTCTGTGTTTCATTGTCAATAAGGTTCTAGGGATACAGTAAACCTGAAGCAATGCATCGGAATCTAAAACTGGACTCACAGGAGAGGTTCATATCATTGAAAGTTAGAGTGTCAATCCTCTTGTACTTAAGTCGGCATTGTGCCTTTTGATTTTAATTCCGATGCAATTTCTGTGTTTCATCGTCAATAAGAAGGTGCAAGGTATACAGTAAGCCTGAAGTGAAGCATCGGAATCTAAAACTGTACTCACCGGAGAGGTTCATATCTTTGAAAGTTAGAGTGTCAATCCTCTTGTACTTAAGTCGGCATTGTGCCTTCTGAATTAAATTCAGATGCGATTTCTGTGTTTCATCGTCAATAAGAAGGTCCAAGGGATACAGTAAACCTGAAGTGAAGCATCGGAGTCTAAAACTGGACTTACAGGAGAGGTTCAAATCATAGAAAGTTAGAGTGTCAGTCCTCTTGTACTTAAGTCGGCATTGTGACTATTGTATTAAATTCGGATGCAACTTCTGTGTTTCATCGTCAATAAGAAAGCCCAAGTGATACAGTAAAAATGAAGTGAAGCATCGGAATCTAAAACTGGACTCACAGGAGAGGTTCAAATCATAGAAAGTTAGAGTGTCAGTCCTCTTGACTTAAGTCGGCATTGTGTCTTCTGAATTTAATTCCGATGCAATTTCTGTGTTTCATCGTCAATAAGAAGGTCCAATGTATACGGTAATCCCAAAGTGAACCATCGGAATCTAAAACTGGACTAACAGGAGAGGTTCAAATCACAGAAAGTGAGAGTGACAGTCCTCTTGTACTTAAGTCGGCATTATGCCTTTTGTATTAACTTCCGCTGCAATTTCTGTGTTTCATCGTCAATAAGAAGGTGCAAGGTATACAGTAAGCCTGAAGTGAAGCATCGGAATCTAAAACTGTACTCACAGGAGAGGTTCATATCTTTGAAAGTTTGGGTGTCAGTCCTCTTGTACTTAAGTCGGCATTGTGCCTTTGGTATTAAATTCGGATGCAATTTCTGTGTTTCATTGTTAATAAGAAAGCCAAAGGGATACAGTAAACCTGAAGTGAAGCATCGGAATCTAAAACTGGACTTACAGGAGAGGTTCAAATCATAGAAAGTTAGAGTGTCAGTCCTCTTGTACTTAAGTCGGCATTGTGCCTTTCGTAATAAATTGGGATGCAATTTCTGTATTTCATCGTCAATAAGAAGGTCCAGGGGATACAGTAAACCTGAAGTGAAGCATCGGAATCTAAAACAGGACTCACAGGAGATGTTCAAATCATTGAAAGTTAGAGTGTCAGTCCTCTTGTACTTAAGTCGGCATTGTGCCTTTTGTATTAAATTCGGATGCAATTTCTGTGTTTCATCGTCAATAAGAAAGCCCAAGTGATACAGTAAACCTGAAGTGAAGCATCGGAATCTAAAACTGGACTCACAGGAGAGGTTCAAATCATAGAAAGTTAGAGTGTCAGTCCTCTTGACTTAAGTCGGCATTGTGCCTTTTGTATTAAATTCGGATGCAACGTCTGTGTTTCATCGTCAATAAGAAGGTCCATGAGATACAGTAAACCTGAAGTGAAGCATCGGAATCTAAAACTGGACTCACAGGAGAGGTTCAAATCATAGAAAGAGAGAAAATCAGTTCGCGTTAACTTAAGTCAGCATTGTGCCTTTTGAATTAAATTCGGATGCAATTTCTGTGTTTCATCGTCAATAAGAAGGTCCAATGGATACAGTAAACCTGAAGTGAAGCATCGGAATCTAAAACTAGACTCACAGGAGAGGTTCAAATCATAGAAAATGAGAGTGTCAGACCTCTTGTACTTATGTCGGCATTGTGCCTTTTGTATTAATTTCCTCTGCAATATCTGTCTTTCATCGTCAATAAGAACGTGCAAGGTATTCAGTGAGCCTGAAGTGAAGCATCGGAATCTAAAACTGGACTCACAGGAGAGGTTCAAATCATAGATAGTGAGAGTGTCAGTCCTCTTTTACTTAAGTCGGCATTGTGCCTTTTGTATTAAATTCGGATGCAATTTCTGTGTTTCATCGTCAATAAGGTTCTAGGGATACAGTAAACCTGAAGCGAAGCATCGGAATCTAAAACTGGACTCACAGGAGAGGTTCAAATCATTGAAAGTTAGAGTGTCAATCCTCTTGTACTTAAGTCGGCATTGTGTCTTCTGAATTTAATTCCGATGCAATTTCTGTGTTTCATCGTCAATAAGAAGGTCCAATGTATACGGTAATCCCGAAGTGAACCATCGGAATCTAAAACTGGACTAACAGGAGAGGTTCAAATAATTGAAAGTTAGACTGTCAGTCATCTTGTGCTTAAGTCGGCATTGTGCCTTTTGTATTAAATTCGGATGCAATTTTGAGATTCATCGTCAATAAGAAGGTCCGAGGGATACAGTAAACCTGTAGTGAAGCATCGGAATCTAACACTGGACGCACAGGAGAGGTTCAAGTCATAGAAAGTTAGAGTGTCAGTCCTCTTGTACTTACGTCGGCATTGTGACTTTTGTATTAATTTCGGATGCAATTTCTGTGTTTCATCGTCAATATGAAGATCCAACGGATACAGTAAAGCTGAAGTGAAGCTTCGGAATCTAAAACTGTACTCACTGGAGAGGTTCAAATCATAGAAAGTTAGAGTGGCGGTCCTCTTGTACTTAAGTCGGCATTGTGCCTTTTGTATTAAATTCGGATACAAATTCATTGTTTCATCGTCAATAAGATGTACAAAGGATACAGTTAACCTGAAGTGAAGAATCGGAATCTAAAACTGCACTCACAGGAGGGGTTCAAATCATTGAAGGTTAAAGTGTCAGTCCACTTGTACTTAAGTCGGCATTGTGCCTTTTGAATTTAATTCCTATTCAATTTCTGTGTTTCATCGTCAATAAGAAGGTCCAAGGTATACAGTAAACCTGAAGTGAAGCATCGGAATCTAAAACTGGACTCACAGGAGAGTTTCATATCTTAGAAAATGAGAGTGTCAGTCCTCTTGTACTTAAGTTTGCATTGTGCCTTTTGTAATAAATTCGGATGCAATTTCTGTATTTCATCGTGAATAAGAAGGTCCAGGGGATACAGTAAACCTGAAGTGAAGCATCGGAATCTAAAACAGGACTCACAGGAGATGTTCAAATCATTAAAAGTTAGAGTGTGAGTCCTCTTGTACTTAAGTCGGCATTGTGCCTTTTGTATTAAATTCGGATGCAATTTCTGTGTTTCATCGTCAATAAGAAAGCCCAAGTGATACAGTAAACCTGAAGTGAAGCATCGGAATCTAAAACTGGACTCACAGGAGAGGTTCAAATCATAGAAAGTTAGAGTGTCAGTCCTCTTGTACTTAAGTCGTCATTGTACCTTTTGAATTAAATTCGGATGCCATTTCTGTGTTTCATCGGCAATAAGAAGGTCCAAGAGATACAGTAAACCTGAAGTGAAGCATCGTAATCTAAAACTGGACTCACAGGAGAGGTTCTAATCATAGAAAGTAAGAGAGTGTCAGTCCTCTTGCACTTAAGTCGACTTGTGCCTTTTGAATTTAATTCCGATACAATTTCTGTGTTTCATGGTCAATAAGAAGATGCAAGTTATACAGTAAACATGAAGTGAAGCATCGGAATCGAAAACTGGACTCACGGGAGAGGTTCAAATGATAGAAATAGAGAGTGTCAGTCCGCTTTAACTTAAGTCAGCATTGTGCCTTTTGTATTAAATTCGGATGCAATTTCTGTGTCTCATCGTCAATAAGAAGGTCCAAGGGATACAGTAAACCTGAAGTGAAGCATCGGAATCTAAAACTGGACTCACAGGATAGGTTCAAATCATAGAAAGTGAGAGTGTCAGACCTCTTGTACTTAAGTCGGCATTGTGCCTTTTGTATTAATTTCCTCTGCATTTTCCGTGTTTCATCGTCAATAAGAAGGTGCAAAGTATACAGAGAGCCTGAAGTGAAGCATCGGAATCTAAGGCTGGACTCACAGGGGAGGTTCAAATCATAGATAGTGAGAGTGTCAGTCCTCTTTCACTTAAGTCGGCATTGTGCCTTTTGTATTGCATTCGGATTCAATTTCTGTGTTTCATCGTCAATAAGGTTCTAGAGATACAGTAAACCTGAAGCGAAGCATCGGAATCTAAAACTGGACTCACAGGAGAGGTTCAAATCATTGAAAGTTAGAGTGTCAATCCTCTTGTACTTAAGTCGGTATTGTGCCTTCTGAATTTAATTCCGATGCAATTTCTGTGTTTCATGGTCAATAAGAAGGTGCAAGGTATACAGTAAACCTGAAGTGAAGCATCGGAATCTAAAACTGGACTCACAGGAGAGGTTCTAATCATAGAAAGAGAGAGTATCAGTTCGCTTTAACTTAAGTCAGCATTGTGCCTTTTGTATTAAATTCGGATGCAATTTCTGTGTTTCATCGTCAATAAGAAGGTCCAATGTATACGGTAATCCCGAAGTGAACCATCGGAATCTAAAACTGGACTAACAGGAGAGGTTCAAATCACAGAAAGTGAGAGTGACAGTCCTCTTGTACTTAAGTCGGCATTGTGCCTTTTGTATTAACTTCCGCTGCAATTTCTGTGTTTCATCGTCAATAAGAAGGTGCAAGGTATACAGTAAGCCTGAAGTGAAGCATCGGAATCTAAAACTGTACTCACAGGAGAGGTTCATATCTTTGAAAGTTAGAGTGTCAATCCTCTTGTACTTAAGTCGGCATTGTTCCTTCTGAATTAAATTCAGATGCGATTTCTGTGTTTCATCGTCAATAAGAAGGTCCAAGGGATACAGTAAACCTGAAGTGAAGCATCGGAATCTAAAACTGACTCAAAGGAGAGGTTCAAATCATTGAAAATTTGGGTGTCAGTCCTCTTGTACTTAATTCGGCATTGTTCCTTTTGTATTAAATTCGGATGCAATTTCTGTGTTTCATTGTCAATAAGAATGCCAAAGGGATACAGTAAACCTGACGTGAAGCATCGGAATCTAAAACTGGACTTACAGGAGAGGTTCAAATCATAGAAAGTTAGAGTGTCAGTCCTCTTGTACTTAAGTCGGCATTGTGATTATTGTATTAAATTCGGATGCAACTTCTGTGTTTCATCGTCAATAAGAAGGTCCAAATAATACAGTTAACCCGAAGTGAAGCGTCGGAATCTAAAACTGGACTCACAGGAGAGGTTCAAATCATAGAAAGTTAGAGTGTCGGTCCTCTTGTACTTAAGTCGGCATTGTGCCTTTTGTATTAAATTCGGATACAAATTCTGTGTTTCATCCTCAATAAGATGTACAAGGGATACAGTAAACCTGAAGTGAAGAATCGGAATCTAAAACTGGACTCACAGGAGAGGTTCAAATCATTTAATGTTAAAGTGTCAGTCCTCTTGTACTTAAGTCGGCATTGTGCCTTTTGAATTTAATTGCTATTCAATTTCTGTGTTTCATCGTCAATAAGAAGGTCCAAGGTATACAGTAAACCTGAAGTGAAGCATCGGAATCTAAAACTGGTCTCACAGGAGAGGTTCTAATCATAGAAAGATAGAGTGTCAGTCCACTTGTACTTAAGTCGGCATTGTGCCTTTTGTATTAAATTCGGATGCAATTTCTGTGTTTCATCGTCAATAAGAAAGCCCAAGTGATACAGTAAAAATGAAATGAAGCATCGGAATCTAAAACTGGACTCACAGGAGAGGTTCAAATCATAGAAAGTTAGAGTGTCAGTCCTCTTGACTTAAATCGGCATTGTGCCTTTTGTATTAAATTCGGATGCAACGTCTGTGTTTCATCGTCAATAAGAAGATCCAACAGATACAGTAAACCTGAAGTGAAGCATCGGGACCTAAAACTGGACTCAGAGGAGAGGTTCAAATCATAGAAAGAGAGAGTATCAGTTCGCGTTAACTTAAGTCAGCATTGTGCCTTTTGTATTAAATTCGGATGCAATTTCTGTGTTTCATCGTCAATAAGAAGGTCCAATGGATACAGTAAACCTGAAGTGAAGCATCGGAATCTAAAACTAGACTCACAGGAGAGGTTCAAATCATAGAAAGTGAGAGTGTCAGACCTCTTGTACTTAAGTCGGCATTGTGCCTTTTGTATTAATTTCCTCTGCAATATCTGTGTTTCATCGTCAATAAGAAGGTGCAAGGTATTCAGTGAGCCTGAAGTGAAGCATCGGAATCTAAAACTGGACTCACAGGAGAGGTTCAAATCATAGATAGTGAGAGTGTCAGTCCTCTTTTACTTAAGTCGGCATTGTGCCTTTTGTATTAAATTCGGATGCAATTTCTGTGTTTCATCGTCAATAAGGTTCTAGGGATACAGTAAACCTGAAGCGACGCATCGGAATCTAAAACTGGACCCACAGGAGAGGTTCAAATCATTGAAAGTTAGAGTGTCAATCCTCTTGTACTTAAGTCGGCATTGTGTCTTCTGAATTTAATTCCGATGGAATTTCTGTGTTTCATCGTCAATAAGAAGGTCCAATGTATACGGTAATCCCGAAGTGAACCATCGGAATCTAAAACTGGACTAACAGGAGAGGTTCAAATAATTGAAAGTTAGACTGTCAGTCATCTTGTGCTTAAGTCGGCATTGTGCCTTTTGTATTAAATTCGGATACAAATTCTGTGTTTCGTCGTCAATAAGATGTACAAAGGATACAGTAAACCTGAAGTGAAGAATCGGAATCTAAAACTGCACTCACAGGAGTGGTTCAAATCATTGAAGGTTAAAGTGTCAGTCCACTTGTACTTAAGTCGGCATTGTGCCTTTTGAATTTAATTCCTATTCAATTTCTGTGTTTCATCGTCAATAAGAAGGTCCAAGGTATACAGTAAACCTGAAGTGAAGCATCGGAATATAAAACTGGACTCACAGGAGAGTTTCAAATCATAGAAAATGAGAGTGTCAGTCCTCTTGTACTTAAGTTTGCATTGTGCCTTTTGTAATAAATTCTGATGCAATTTCTGTATTTCATCGTCAATAAGAAAGTCCAGGGGATACAGTAAACCTGAAGTGAAGCATCGGAATCTAAAACAGGACTAACAGGAGATGTTCAAATCATTAAAAGTTAGAGTGTGAGTCCTCTTGTACTTAAGTCGGCATTGTGGCTTTTGTATTACATTCGGAT
This sequence comes from Schistocerca americana, assembly GCF_021461395.2. NCBI lineage: Eukaryota > Metazoa > Arthropoda > Insecta > Orthoptera > Acrididae > Schistocerca > Schistocerca americana. The sequence continues at coordinate 61,047,300 of NC_060125.1, read as the reverse complement.
GCAATTTCTGTGTTTCATCGTCAATAAGAAAGCCCAAGTGATACAGTAAACCTGAAGTGAAGCATCGGAATCTAAAACTGGACTCACAGGAGAGGTTCAAATCATAGAAAGTTAGAGTGTCAGTCCTCTTGTACTTAAGTCGTCATTGTACCTTTTGTATTAAATTCGGATGCCATTTCTGTGTTTCATCGTCAATAAGATGGTCCAAGAGATACAGTAAACCTGAAGTGAAGCATCGTAATCTAAAACTGGACTCACAGGAGAGGTTCTAAACATAGAAAGTAAGAGAGTGTCAGTCCTCTTGTACTTAAGTCGACTTGTGCCTTTAGAATTCAATTCCGATAGAATTTCTGTGTTTCATGGTCAATAAGAAGATGCAAGTTATACAGTAAACATGAAGTGAAGCATCGGAATCGAAAACTGGACTCACGGGAGAGGTTCAAATCATAGAAATAGAGAGTGTCAGTCCGCATTAACTTTAGTCAGCATTGTGCCTTTTGTATTAAATTCGGATCCAATTTCTGTGTCTCATCGTCAATAAGAAGGTCCAAGGGATACAGTAAACCTGAAGTGAAGCATTCGAATCTAAAACTGGACTCACAGGATAGGTTCAAATCATAGAAAGTGAGAGTGTCAGACCTCTTGTACTTAAGTCGGCATTGTGCCTTTTGTATTAATTTCCTCTGCATTTTCTGTGTTTCATCGTCAATAAGAAGGTGCAAGGTATACAGAGAGCCTGAAGTGAAGCATCGGAATTTAAAACTGGACTCACAGGAGAGGTTCAAATCATTGAAAGTGAGAGTGTCAGTTCTCTTGTACTTAAATCGGCATTGTGCATTTTGTATTAAAGTCGGATGCAATTTCTGTGTTTCATCGTCAATAAGAAGGTCCAGGGGATACAGTAAACCTGAAGTGAAGCATCGGAATGTAAAACTGGACTCACAGGAGATGTTCAAATCATTGAAAGTTAGAGTGTCTGTCCTCTTGTACTTAAGTCGGCATTGTGCCTTTTGTATTAAATTCGGGTGCAATTTCTGTGTTTCATTTTCAATAAGAATGTCCAAGGTATACAGTAAACCTGAAGTGAAGCATCGGAATCTAAAACTGGACTCACAGGAGAGGTTCTAATCATAGAAAGTTAGAGAGTGTCAGTCCTCTTGTACTTAAGTCGGCATTGTGTCATTTTAATTTAATTCCGATACAATTTCTGTGTTTCATGGTCAATAAGAAGGTGCAAGATATACTGTAAACCTAAAGTGAAGCATCGGAATCTAAAACTGGACTCACAGGAGAGGTTCAAATCATAGAAAGAGAGAGTATCAGTTCGCGTTACCTTAAGTCAGCATTGTGCCTTTTGTATTAAATTCGGATGCAATATCTGTGTTTCATCGTCAATAAGAAGGTCCAATGGATACAGTAAACCTGAAGTGAAGCATCGAAATCTAAAACTAGACTCACAGGAGAGGTTCAAATCATAGAAAGTGAGAGTGTCAGACCTCTTGTACTTAAGTCGGCATTGTGCCTTTTGTATTAATTTCCTCTGCAATATCTGTGTTTCATCGTCAATAAGAAGGTGCAAGGTATTCAGTGAGCCTGAAGTGAAGCATCGGAATCTAAAACTGGACTCACAGGAGAGGTTCAAATCATAGATAGTGAGAGTGTCAGTCCTCTTGTACTTACGTCGGCATTGTGACTTTTGTATTAATTTCGGATGCAATTTCTGTGTTTCATCGTCAATATGAAGATCCAACGGATACAGTAAAGCTGAAGTGAAGCTTCGGAATCTAAAACTGTACTCACTGGAGAGGTTCAAATCATAGAAAGTTAGAGTGTCGGTCCTCTTGTACTTAAGTCGGCATTGTGTCTTTTGTATTAAATTCGGATACAAATTCTGTGTTTCATCGTCAATAAGATGTACAAGAGATACAGTAAACCTGAAGTGAAGAATCGGAATCTAAAACTGGACTCAAAGGAGAGGTTCAAATCAATGAAGGTTAAAGTGTCAGTCCACTTGTACTTAAGTCGGCATTGTGCCTTTTGAATTTAATTCCTATTCAATTTCTGTGTTTCATCGTCAATAAGAAGGTCCAAGGTATACAGTAAACCTGAAGTGAAGCATCGGAATTTAAAACTGGACTCACAGGACAGTTTCAAATCATAGAAAATGAGAGTGTCTGTCCTCTTGTACTTAAGTCGGCATTGTGCCTTTTGTAATAAATTCGGATGCAATTTCTGTATTTCATCGTCAATAAGAAGGTCCAGGGGATACAGTAAACCTGAAGTGAAGAATCGGAATCTAAAACAGGACTCACAGGAGATGTTCAAATCATTGAAAGTTAGAGTGTGAGTCCTCTTGTACTTAAGTCGGCATTGTGCCTTTTGTATTAAATTCGAATGCAATTTCTGTGTTTCATCGTCAATAAGAAGGTCCAATGTATACGGTAATCCCAAAGTGAACCATCGGAATCTAAAACTGGACTAACAGGAGAGGTTCAAATAATTGAAAGTTAGACTGTCAGTCATCTTGTGCTTAAGTCGGCATTGTGCCTTTTGTATTAAATTCGGATTCAATTTCTGTGTTTCATCGTCAATAGGAAGATCCAACGGATACAGTAAAGCTGAAGTGAAGCTTCGGAATCTAAAACTGTACTCACTGGAGAGGTTCAAATCATAGAAAGTTAGAGTGTCGGTCCTCTTGTACTTAAGTCGGCATTGTGCCTTTTGTATTAAATTCGGATACAAATTCTGTGTTTCATCGTCAATAAGATGTGCAAGGGATACAGTAAACCTGAAGTGAAGCATCGGAATCTAAAACTGGACTCACAGGAGAGGTTCAAATCATAGAAAGTTAGAGTGTCAGTCCTCTTGTACTTAAGTCGTCATTGTGCCTTTTGTATTAAATTCGGATGCCATTTCTGTGTTTCATCGTCAATAAGAAGGTCCAAGAGATACAGTAAACCTGAAGTGAAGCATCGTAATCCATAACTGGACTCACAGGAGAGGTTCTAATCATAGAAAGTAAGAGAGTATCAGTCCTCTTGTACTTAAGTTGACTTGTGCCTTTTGAATTTAATTCCGACACAATTTCTGTGTTTCATGGTCAATAAGAAGATGCAAGTTATACAGTAAACATGAAGTGAAGCATCGGAATCGAAAACTGGACTCACGGGAGAGGTTCAAGTCATAGAATTAGAGAGTGTCAGTCCGCTTTAACTTAAGTCAGCATTGTGCCTTTTGTATTAAATTCGGATGCAATTTCTGTGTTTCATCGTCAATAACAATGTCCAAGGGATGCAGTAAACCTGAAGTGAAGCATCGGAATCTAAAACTGGACTCACAGGAGAGGTTCAAATCACAGAAAGTGAGAGTGACAGTCCTCTTGTACTTAAGTCGGCATTGTGCCTTTTGTATTAATTTCCGCTGCAATTTCTGTGTTTCATCGTCAATAAGAAGGTGCAAGGTATACAGTAAGAATGAAGTGAAGCATCGGAATCTAAAACTGTACTCACAGGAGAGGTTCAAATCATTGAAAGTTAGAGTGTCAACCCTCTTGTACTTAAGTCGGCATTGTGCATTCTGAATTAAACTCAGATGCAATTTCTGTGTTTCATCGTCAATAAGAAGGTCCAAGGGATACAGTATACCTGAAGTGAAGCATCGGAATCTAAAACTGGACTCACAGGAGAGGTTCAAATCATTGAAAGTTTGAGTGTCAGTCCTCTTGTACTTAAGTCGGCATTGTGCCATTTGTATTAAATTCGGATGCAATTTCTGTGTTTCATCGTCAATAAGAATGTCCAAGGGATACAGTAAACTTTAAGTGATGCATCGGAATCTAAAACTGGACTCACAGGAGAGTTTAAAATCATAGAAAGTCAGAGTGTCAATCTTCTTGTACTTTCGTCGGCATTGTGCCTTTTGTATTAAATTCGTATGCAATTTCTGTGTTTCATCGTCAATATGAAGGTCCAAGGGATACAGTAAACCTGAAGTGAAGCTCTGGAATCAAAAACTGTACTCACAGGAGAGGTTCAAATCATAGAAAGTTAAAGTGTCAGTCCCTTTGCACTTAAGTCGGCATTGTGCCTTTTGTATAAAAGTCGGATACAATTTCTGTGTTTCATCGTCAATAAGAAGGTCCAAGGGATACAGAAAACCTGAAGTGAAGCATCGGAATCTAAAACTGGACTCACAGTAGAGGTTCAAATCATACAAAGTTAAAGTGTCAGTCCTCTTGTACTTAAGTCGGCATTGTGCCTTTTGAATTTAATTCCGATGCAATTTCTGTGTTTCATCGTCAATTAGAAGGTCCAAGGTATACAGTAAACCTGAAGTGAACCATCGGAATCTAAAACTGGACTCACAGGAGAGGTTCAAATCATAGAATGTGACAGTGTCAGTCCTCTGGTACTTAAGTCGGCATTGTGCCTTTTGTATTAAATTCGGATGCAATTTCTGTGTTTCATCGTCAATGAGAAGGTCCAAGGGATACAGTAAACCTGAAGTGAAGCATCGGAATCTAAAACTGGTCTCACAGGAGAGGTTCAAATCATAGAAAGTGAGAGTGTCAGTCCTCTTGTACTTCAGTCGGCATTGTGCCTTTTGTATTAATTTCCGCTGCAATTTCTGTGTTTCATCGTCAATTAGAAGGTCCAAGGGATACAGTAAACCTGAAGTGAATCCTCGGAAACTAAAACTGGACACACAGGAGAGGTTCAAATCATAGAGAGTGAGAGTGTCAGTCCTCTTGTACTTAAGTCGGCATTGTGCCTTTTGTATTAAATTCGGATGCAATTTCTGTGGTTCATCGTCAATAAGAAGGTCCAAGGGATCCAGTAAACCTGAAGTGAAGCGTCGGAATCGAAAACTGGACTCACAGGAGAGGTTCAAATCATCGAAAGTTAGAGTGTCAGTCCTCTTGTACTTAAGTCGGCATTGTGCTTTTGTATTAAATTCGGATGCAATTTCTGTGTTTCATCGACAATAGGAAGGTGCAAGGTATACAGTAAACCTGAAGTGAAGCACCGGAATTTAAAACTGGACTCACAGGAGAGGTTCAAATCATAGAAAGAGAGAGTGTCAGTCCGCTTTAACTTAAGTCAGCATTGTGCCTTTTGTATCACATTCGGATTCAATTTCTGTGTTTTATCGTCAGTAAGGTCCAACGGATACAGTAAACCTGAGGTGAAGCATCGGAAATTAAAACTGGACTCACAGGAGAGGTTCAAATCATTGAAAGTTAGAGTGTCAATCCTCTTGTACTTAAGTCGGCATTGTGCCTTCTGAATTTAATTCCGATGCAATTTCTGTGTTTCATCGTCAAAACGAAGGTCCAAGGTATACAGTAAACCTGAAGTTACGCATCGGAATCTAATACTGGACTCACAGGCGACGTTCAAATCATAGAAAATTAGAGTGTCAGTCCTCTTGTACTTAAGTCGGCATTGTGACTTTTGTATTAAATTCGGATGCAATTTCTGTGTTTCATCGTCAATAATACGGTCCAAGGGATACAGTAAACCTGAAGTGAAGCATCGGAATCTAAAACTGGACTCACATGAGAGGTTCAAATCATAGAAATTTAGAGTGTCAGTCCTCTTGTACTTAAGTCGGCATTGTGACTTTTGTATTAATTTCGGATGCAATTTCTGTGTTTCATCGTCAATATGAAGGTCCAAGGGATACAGTAAACCTGAAGTGGAGCTTCGGAATCCAAAACTGGACTCACAGGAGAGGTTCAAATCATTGAAAGTTAGAGTGTCAGTCCTCTTGTACTTAAGTCGGCATTGTGCCTTTTGTATTACAATCGAATACAATTTCTGTGTTTCATCGTCAATACGAAGGTCCAAGGGATACAGTAAACCTGAAGTGAAGCATCTGAATCTAAAACTGGACTCACAGGAGAGGTGCAAATCATAGAAAGTTGGAGTGTCAGTCCTCTTGTACTTAAGTCGGCATTGTGCCTTTTGAATTTAATTCTGATGCAATATCTGTGTTTCATCGTCAATAAGACGGTCCAAGGTATACAGTAAACCTGAAGTGAACCATCGGAATCTAAAACTGGACTCACAGGAGGGGTTCAAATCATTGAAAGTTAGAGTGTCTGTCCTCTTGTACTTAAGTTGGCATTGTTCATTTTGTATTAAATTCGGATGCAATTTCTGTATTTCAACGTCAATAAGAAAGTCCAAGGGATACAGTAAACCTGAAGTGAAGCATCGGAATCTAAAACTGGACTCACAGGTGAGGTTCAAATCATAGAAAGTCAGAGTGTAAGTCCTCTTGTACTTATGTCGGCATTGTGCCTTTTGTATTAAATTCGGAAGCAATTTCTGTGTTTCATCGTCAATTAGTAGGTCCAAGGGATACAGTTAACCTTAAGTGAAGCATTGGAATCTAAAACCGGACTCACAGGAGAGGTTCAAATCATTGAAAGTTAGAGTGTCAGTCCTCTGGTACTTAAGTCGGCATTGTGCCTTTTGTATTAAATTTGGATGCTATTTCTGTGTTTCATCGTCAATAAGAAAGTCCAAGGGATACAGTAAACCCTAAGTGAGGCATCAGAATCTAAAACTGGACTCACAGGAGAGGTTCAAATCATAGAAAATTAGAGTTTCAGGCCTCTTGTACTTAAGTCGGCATTATGCCGTTTGTATTAAATCGGAAGCGATTTCTCTGTTTCATCGTCAATTAGTAGGTCCAAGGGATACAGTAAACCTGAGGTGAAGCATCGGAACCTAAAACTGGACTCACAGGAGTGGTTCAAATCATTCAAAGTTAGTGTGTCACTCCGCTTGTACTTAAGTCGGCATTGTGCCTTTTGTATTAAATTCGGATGCAATTTCTGTGTTTCATCGTCAATAAGAAGGTCCAAGGGATACAGTGAACCTTAAGTGAAGCATCGGAATCTATAACTTCACTCACAGGAGAGGTTCAAATCATAGAAAGTTAGAGTGTGAGTCCTCTTGTACTTACGTCGGCATTGTGACTTTTGTATTAATTTCGGATGCAATTTCTGTGTTTCATCGTCAATATGAAGGTCCAAGAGATGCAGTAAACTTGAAGTGAAGCTTCGGAATCTAAAGCTGTACTCACAAGAGGGGTTCAAATCATTGAAAGGTAGATTGTCAGTCCTCTTGTACTTAAGTCGGCATTGTGCCTTTTGTATTAATTTCGGATGCAATTTCCGTGTTTCATTGTCAATAAGATGGTCCAAGGGATACAGTAAACCTGAAGTGATCATCGGAATCTAAAACTGGACTCACAGGAGAGGTTCAAATCATAGAAAGTGACAGTGTCAGTCCTCTTGTACTTAAGTCGGCATTGTGCCTTTTGTATTAAATTTAGATGCAATTTCTGTGTTTCATCGTTAATAAGAAGGTCCAAGGGATTCAGTAAACCTGAAGTGAAGCATCGGAATCTAAAACTGGACTCACAGGAGAGGTTCAAATCATTGAAAGTTAGAGTGTCAGTTCTCTTGTACTTAAGTCGGCATTGTGCCTTTTGTATTAAATTCGGATGCAATTTCTGTGTTTCATCGTCAATTAGTAGGTCCAAGGGATAGAGTTAACCTGAAGTGAAGCATCGGAATCTAAAACCGGACTCACAGGAGAGGTTCAAATCATTGAAAGTTAGAGTGTCAGTTCTCTTGTACTTAAGTCGGCATTGTGCCTTTTGTATTAAATTCGGATGCAATTTCTGTGTTTCATCGTCAATTAGTAGGTCCAAGGGATAGAGTTAACCTGAAGTGAAGCATCGGAATCTAAAACCGGACTCACAGGAGAGGTTCAAATCATTGAAAGTTAGTGTGTCAGTCCTCTTTTATTTAAGTCGGCATTGTGCCTTTTGAATTAAATTCGAATGCAATTTCTGTGTTTCATCGTCAATTAGAAGGTGCAAGGTATACAGTAAACCTGAAGTGAAGCATCGGAGTTTAAAACTGGACTCACAGGAGAGGTTCAAATCATAGAAAGGGAAAGTGTCATTCCGCTTAAACTTAAGTCAGCATTGTGCCTTTTTTATTAAATTCGGATGCGATTTCTGTGTTTCATCGTCAATAAGAAGGTCCAAGGGATACAGTAAATCTGAAGTGAGGCATCGGAGTCTAAAACTGAACTCACAGGAGAGGTTGAACTCATAGATATCGAGAGTGTGGGTCCACTTGTACTTATGTCGGCATTGTGCCTTTTGTATTAAATTCCGATGCAATTTCTGTGTTTCATCCTCAATAAGAAGGTGCAAGGTATGCAGTAAGCCTGAAGTGAAGCATCGGAATGTAAAACTGGACTCACAGGAGAGGTTCAAATCATAGATAGTGAGAGTGTCAGTCCTCTTCTACTTAAGTCGGCATTGTGCCTTTTGTATTAAATTCGGATGCAATTCCTGTGTTTCATCGTCAATAAGGTCCAAGGGATACAGTAAACCTGAAGTGAAGCATCAGAGTCTAAAACTGGACTCACAGGTGAGGTTCAAATCATGGAAAGTTAGAGTGTCAGTCCTGTTGTACTCACGTCGCCATTGTAACTTTTGTATTAATTTCGGATGCAATTTCTATGTTTCTTCGTCAATATGGAGGTCCAAGGGATAAAGTAAACCTGAAGTGAAGCTTCGGAACCTAAAACTGTTCTCACAGGAGAGGTTCAAATCATAGAAAGTTAGGGTGTCAGTCCTCTTGTACTTAAGTCGGTATTGTGCCTTTTGTATTAAATTCGGATGCAAGTTCTGTGTTTCATCGTCAATAAGAAGGTCCAAGAGATACAGTAAACCTGAAGTGAAGCATCGGAATCCAAAACTGGACTCACTGGAGAGGTTCAATTCATAGAAAGTGAGAGTGTGTCAGTCCTCTTGTACTTATGTCGGCATTGTGCCTTTTGTATTAAAATCGGATGCAATTACTGTGTTTCATCGTCAATAGGAAGGTGCAAGGTATTCAGTAAACCTGAGGTGAAGCATCGGATTCTAAAACTGGACTCACAGGTGAGGTTCAAATCATAGAGAGTTAGAGTTTCAGTCCTCTTGTGCTTAAGTCGGCATTGTGCCTTTTGAATTTATTTCCGATGTATTTCCTGTGTTTCATCGTCAATAAGAAGGTCCAAGGGATACAGTAAAACTGAAGTGAAGCATCGGAATCTAAAACTGGATTCACAGGAGAGGTTCAAATCTTAGAAAGTTAGAGTGTCAGTCCTCTTGTACTTAAGTCGTCATTGTGCCTTTTGAATTTAATTGCGATGCAATTCTGTGTTTCATAGTCAATAAGAAGGTCCAAGGTATACAGTAAACCTGAAGGGAAGCATCGGAATCTAAAACTGGACTCACAGGAGAGGTTCAAATCATAGTAAGTTAGAGTGTCAGTCATCTTGTACTGAAGTCTTCATTGTGCCTTTTGTATTAAATTCGGATGAAAACTCTGTGCTTCATCGTCAATAAGAAGGTCCAAGGGATACAATAAATCAGAAGTGAAGCTTCGGAATCTAAAACAGGACTCACAGGAGAGGTTCAAATCATAGAAAGTGAGAGTGTCAGTCCTCTTTTACTTGAGGCGGCATTGTGCCTTTTGTTATAAATTCCGATGCAATATCTGTGATTCATCGTTAATAAGAAGGTCCAAGGGATATAGTAAACCTGAAGTGAAGCATCGGAATCAAAAACTGGACTCACAGGAGAGGTTCAAATCATAGAAAGTGAAGGTGTCAGTCCTCTTGTACTTAAGTCGGCATTGTGCTTTTGAATTTAATTCCAATGCAATTTCTGTGTTTCATCGTCAATAAGAAGGTGCAAAGTATACAGTAAACCTGAAGTGAAGCATCGGAATCTATAACTGGAATCACAGGAGAGGTTCAAATCATAGAGAGTTTGAGTGTCAGTCCTCTTGTACTTAAGTCGGCATTGTGCCTTTTGTATTAAATTCGGATGCAATTTCTGTGTTTCATCGTCAATAAGAAGGTCCAAGGTGTACAGTAAACCTGTAGTGAAGCATCGGAAGCTAAACCTGGACCCACAGGAGAGGTTCAAATCATAGAAAGTAAGAGTTTCAGTCCTCTGGTACTTAAGTCGGTATTGTGCTTTTTGTATTAAATTCGGATGCAATTTCAGTGTTTCATCGTCAATAAGAAGGTCCAAGGTATACAGTAAACCTGAAGTGAAGCATCGGAAACTAAAACTGGACTCACAGGAGAGGTACAAATCGTAGAAAGTGAGAGTGTCAGTCCTCTTTTACTTAAGTCGGCATTGTGCCTTTTGAATTAAATTCGGATGCAATTTCTGTGTTTCATCGTCAATACGAAGGTCCTAGGGATACAGTAAACCTGAAGTGAAGCACCGGAATCTAAAACTGGACTCAAAGGAGAGGTTCAAATCATAGATGTTCAGAGTGTCAGTCCTCTTGTACGTAAGTCGGCATTGTGCCTTTTGAATTTAATTCCGATGGAATTTCTGTGTTTCATTGTCAATAAGAAGGTCCAAGGGATACAGTAAACCTGAAGTGAAGCATCGGAATCTAAAACTGTTCTCACAGGAGAGGTTCAAATCATAGAAAGTTAGGGTGTCAGTCCTCTTGTACTTAAGTCGGTATTGTGCCTTTTGTATTAAATTCGGATGCAAGTTCTGTGTTTCATCGTCAATAAGAAGGTCCAAGAGATACAGTAAACCTGAAGTGAAGCATCGGAATCCAAAACTGGACTCACTGGAGAGGTTCAATTCATAGAAAGTGAGAGTGTGTCAGTCCTCTTGTACTTATGTCGGCATTGTGCCTTTTGTATTAAATTCGGATTCAATTTCTGTGTTTAATCGTCAATAAGAAGGTGCATGGTATACAGTACACCTGAAGTCATTCATCGGAATCTAAAACTGGACTCACAGGAGAGGTTCAAATCATAGAAAGTGAGAGTGTCAGACCTATTGTACTTAAGTCGGCATTGTGCCTTTTGTGTTCAATTCGGATGCAATTTCTGTGTTTCATCGTCAATAAGAAGGTCCAAGTGATACAGTAAACCTGAAGTGAAGCATCGGAATCTAAAACTGGACTCACAGGAGAGGTTCAAATCATAGAAAGTTAGAGTGTCAGTCCTCTTGTACTTAAGTCGGCTTTGTGACTTTTGTATTAAATTCGGATGCAATTTCTGTGTTTCGTCGTCAATAAGAAGGTCCAAGTGATACAGTAAACCTGAAGTGAAGCATCGGAATCTAAAACTGGACTCACAGGAGAGGTTCAAATCATAGAAAGTTAGAGTGTCAGTCCTCTTGTACTTAGGTTGGCATTATGCCTTTTGGATTAAATTCGGATACAATTTCTGTGTTTAATCATCAATAAGAAGGTCCAATTGATACAGTAAACCTGAAGTGAAGCGTCCGAATCTAAAACTGGACTCACAGGAGAAGTTCAAATCATAGAAGGTGAGAGTGTCAGTCCCCTTGTACTTAAGTCGGCATTGTGAATTTTGTATTAAATTCGGATGCAATTTCAGTGTTTCATCGTCAATAAGAAGGTGCATGGTATACAGTAAACCTGAAGTGAAGCATCGGAATTCAAAACTGGACTCACAGGAGAGGTTCAAATCATAGAAAGTGGGAGTGTCAGTCCCCTTGTACTTAAGTCGGCATTGTGAATTTTGTATTAAATTCGGATGCAATTCAGTGTTTCATCGTCAATAAGGAGGTGCATGGTATACAGTAAACCTGAAGTGAAGCATCGGAATCTAAAACTGGACTCACTGGAGAGGTTCAAATCATAGAGAGTGAGAGCGTCATTTCTCTTTTACTTAAGTCGGCATTGTGCTTTTGCATTAAATTCAGATGCAATTTCTGTGTTTCATCGTCAATAAGAAGGTCCACGGGATACAGTAAACCTGAAGTGAAGCATCGGAATCTAAAACTGGACTCACAGGAGAGGTTCAAATCATAGAAAGTGAGAGTGTCAGTCCTCCTATACTTAAGTCGGCATTGTGCCTTTTGTATTAAATTCGGATGCAATTTCTGTGTTTCATCGTCAATAATAAGGTCCAAGGGATACAGTAAACCTGATGTGAAGCATCTAAATCTAAAACTGGACTCACAGGAGAGGTTCAAATCATAGAGAGTGAGAGCGTCATTCCTCTTTTACTTAAGTCGGCATTGAGCTTTTGGATTAAATTCAGATGCAATTTCTGTGTTTCATCGTCAATTAGAAGGTCCACGGGATACAGTAAACCTCAAGTGAAGCATCGGAATCTAAAACTGGACTCTCAGGAGAGGTTCAAATCATAGAAAGTTAGGGTGTCAGTCCGCTTGTATTTAGGTCGGCATTATGCCTTTTGAATTTAATTCGGATGCAATTTCTGTGTTTCATCGTCAATAAGAAGGTGCAGGGTTTACAGTAAACCTGAAGTGAAGCATCGGAATCTAAAACTGGGCTCACAGGAGAGGTTCAAATCATAGAGTGTTAGAGTGTCAGTCCTCTTGTACCAAGTCGGCTCTGTGCCTTTTGAATTTAATTCCGATGTAATTTCTGTGTTTCATCGTCAATAAGAAGGTGCAAGGTTTTCAGTAAATCTGTAAGGAAGCATCGGAATCTAAAACTGGACTCACTGGAGAGGTTCAAATCATAGAAAGTGAGAGCGTCATTCCTCTTTTACTTAAGTCGGCGTTGTGCCTTTTGTATTAAATTCACACGCAAATTCTGTGTTTCATCGTCAATAAGAAGGTCCACGGGATACAGTAAACCTGAAGTGAAGCATCGGAATCTAAAACTGGACTCACAGGAGAGGTTCAAATCATAGAAAGTGAGAGTGTCAGTCCTCCTATACTTAAGTCGGCATTGTGCCTTTTGTATTATATTCGAATGCAATTTCTGTGTTTCATCGTCAATAATAAGGTCCAAGGGATACAGTGAACCTGAAGTGAAGCATCGGAATCTAAAACTGGACTCACAGGAGAGGTTCAAATCGTAGAAAGTGAGAGTGTCAGTCCTCTTTCACTTATGTCGGCATTGTGCCTTTTGTATTGAAATCGGATGCAATTACTGTGTTTCATCGTCAATAGGAAGGTGCAAGGTATTCAGTAAACCCGAGGTGAAGCATCGGATTCTAAAACTGGACTCACAGGTGAGGTTCAAATCATAGAGAGTTAGAGTTTCAGTCCTCTTGTGCTTAAGTCGGCATTGTGCCTTTTGAATTTATTTCCGATGTATTTCCTGTGTTTCATCGTCAATAAGAAGGTCCAAGGGATACAGTAAAACTGAAGTGAAGCATCGGAATCTAAAACTGGATTCACAGGAGAGGTTCAAATCTTAGAAAGTTAGAGTGTCAGTCCTCTTGTACTTAAGTCGTCATTGTGCCTTTTGAATTTAATTGCGATGCAATTCTGTGTTTCATAGTCAATAAGAAGGTCCAAGGTATACAGTAAACCTGAAGGGAAGCATCGGAATCTAAAACTGGACTCACAGGAGAGGTTCAAATCATAGTAAGTTAGAGTGTCAGTCATCTTGTACTGAAGTCTTCATTGTGCCTTTTGTATTAAATTCGGATGAAAACTCTGTGCTTCATCGTCAATAAGAAGGTCCAAGGGATACAATAAATCAGAAGTGAAGCTTCGGAATCTAAAACAGGACTCACAGGAGAGGTTCAAATCATAGAAAGTGAGAGTGTCAGTCCTCTTTTACTTGAGGCGGCATTGTGCCTTTTGTTATAAATTCCGATGCAATATCTGTGATTCATCGTTAATAAGAAGGTCCAAGGGATATAGTAAACCTGAAGTGAAGCATCGGAATCAAAAACTGGACTCACAGGAGAGGTTCAAATCATAGAAAGTGAAGGTGTCAGTCCTCTTGTACTTAAGTCGGCATTGTGCTTTTGAATTTAATTCCAATGCAATTTCTGTGTTTCATCGTCAATAAGAAGGTGCAAAGTATACAGTAAACCTGAAGTGAAGCATCGGAATCTATAACTGGAATCACAGGAGAGGTTCAAATCATAGAGAGTTTGAGTGTCAGTCCTCTTGTACTTAAGTCGGCATTGTGCCTTTTGTATTAAATTCGGATGCAATTTCTGTGTTTCATCGTCAATAAGAAGGTCCAAGGTGTACAGTAAACCTGTAGTGAAGCATCGGAAGCTAAACCTGGACCCACAGGAGAGGTTCAAATCATAGAAAGTAAGAGTTTCAGTCCTCTGGTACTTAAGTCGGTATTGTGCTTTTTGTATTAAATTCGGATGCAATTTCAGTGTTTCATCGTCAATAAGAAGGTCCAAGGTATACAGTAAACCTGAAGTGAAGCATCGGAAACTAAAACTGGACTCACAGGAGAGGTACAAATCGTAGAAAGTGAGAGTGTCAGTCCTCTTTTACTTAAGTCGGCATTGTGCCTTTTGAATTAAATTCGGATGCAATTTCTGTGTTTCATCGTCAATACGAAGGTCCTAGGGATACAGTAAACCTGAAGTGAAGCACCGGAATCTAAAACTGGACTCAAAGGAGAGGTTCAAATCATAGATGTTCAGAGTGTCAGTCCTCTTGTACGTAAGTCGGCATTGTGCCTTTTGAATTTAATTCCGATGGAATTTCTGTGTTTCATTGTCAATAAGAAGGTCCAAGGGATACAGTAAACCTGAAGTGAAGCATCGGAATCTAAAACTGAATCACAGGAGAGGTTCAAATCTTAGAAAGTTTGAGTGTCAGTCCTCTTGTACTTATGTCGGCATTGTGCCTTTTGAATTTAATTCCAATGCAATTTCTGTGTTTCATCGTCAATAAGAAGGTGCAAAGTAAACAGTAAACCTGAAGCATCGGAATCTATAACTGGACTCACAGGAGAGGTTCACATCATAGAGAGTTAGAGTTTATGTCCTCTTGTACTTAAGTCGGCATTGTGCCTTTTGAATTTAATTCCGATGCAAGTTCTGTGTTTCATCGTCAATAAGAAGGTCCAAGGGATACAGTAAACCTGAAGTGAAGCATCGGAATCTAAAACTGGACTCACAGGAGAGTTTCAAATCGTAGAAAGTTAGAGTGTCAGTCCTCTTGTACTTAAGTCGGCATTGTGCCTTTTGAATTTAATTCCGATGCAATTTCTGTGTTTCACCGTCAATAAGAGGGTCCCAGGGATACAGTAAACCTGAAGTGACGCATCGGAATCTTAAACTGGACTCAGAGGAGAGGTTCAAATCATAGAAAGTTAGAGTGTCAGTCCTCTTGCACTTAAGTCGGCATTGTGCCTTTTGTATTAAATTTGGATGCAATTTCTGTGTTTCATCATCAATAAGAAGGTGCAAGGTATACAGTAAACCTGAAGTGAAGCATCGGAATCTAAAACTGGAATCACAGGAGAGGTTCAAATCATAGAAAGTTAGAGTGTCAGCCCTCTTGTACTTAAGCCTTCATTGTGCCCTTTGTATTAAATTCGCATGAAATTTCTGTGTTTCATCGTCAATTAGAAGGTCCAAGGGATACAATAAACCAGAGGTGAAGAATCGGAATCTAAAACAGGACTCACAGGAGAGGTTCAAATCATAGAAAGTGAGAATGTCAGTCCTCTTTTACTTGAGGCGGCATTGTGCCTTTTGTATTAAATTCCGATGCAATTTCTGTGTTTCATCGTCAATAAGAAGGTCCAAGGGATACAGGAAACCTGAGGTGAAGCATCGGAATCTAAAACTGGACTCACAGGAGAGGTTCAAATCATAGAAAGTGAGAGTGTCAGTCCTCTTGTACTTAAGTCGGCATTGTGCCTTTTGTATTAAATTCGGATGCAATTTCTGTGTTTCATTGTCAATAAGAAGGTGCAAGGTAAACAGTAATCCTGAAGTGAAGCATCGGAATCTAAAACTGGTATCACAGGAGTGGTTCAAATCTTAGAAAGTTAGAGTGTCAGTCCTCTTGTACTTAAGTGGGCATTATGCGTTTTGAGTTCAATTCCGATGCAATTTCTGTGTTCCATCGTCAATAAGAAGGTCCAAGGTATACAATAAAACTGAAGTGAAGCAACGGAATCTAAAACTGGACACACAGAAGAGGTTCAATCGTAGAAAGTGACAGTGTCAGTCCTCTTTTACTTAAGTCGGCAATGTGCCTTTTGAATTAAATTCGGATGCAATTTCTGTGTTTCATCGTCAATAAGAAGGTCCAAGGGATACAGTAAAACTGAAGTGAAGCATCGGAATCTAAAACTGGACTCACAGGAGAGGTTCAAATCATAGTAAGTTAGAGTGTCAGTCATCTTGTACTGAAGTCTTCATTGTGCCTTTTGTATTAAATTCGGATGAAAACTCTGTGCTTCATCGTCAATAAGAAGGTCCAAGGGATACAATAAATCAGAAGTGAAGCTTCGGAATCTAAAACAGGACTCACAGGAGAGGTTCAAATCGTAGAAAGTGAGAGTGTCAGTCCTCTTATACTTGAGGCGGCATTGTGCCTTTTGTTATAAATTCCGATGCAATATCTGTGATTCATCGTTAATAAGAAGGTCCAAGGGATATAGTAAACCTGAAGTGAAGCATCGGAATCAAAAACTGGACTCACAGGAGAGGTTCAAATCATAGAAAGTGAAGGTGTCAGTCCTCTTGTACTTAAGTCGGCATTGTGCTTTTGAATTTAATTCCAATGCAATTTCTGTGTTTCATCGTCAATAAGAAGGTGCAAAGTATACAGTAAACCTGAAGTGAAGCATCGGAATCTATAACTGGAATCACAGGAGAGGTTCAAATCATAGAGAGTTTGAGTGGCAGTCCTCTTGTACTTATGTCGGCATTGAGCCTTTTGTATTAATATTGGATGCGATTTCCGTGTTTCATCGTCAATAAGAAGGTACAAGGGATAAAGTAAACCTGAAGTGAAGCATCGGAATCTAAAACTGGACTAACAGGGAGCTTCAAATCATAGAAAGTTGGAGTGTCAGTCCTCTAGTACTTAAGTCGGCATTGTGCCTTTTGTATTAAATTCGGATGCAATTTCTGTGTTTCATCGTCAATAAGAAGGTCCAAGGTGTACAGTAAACCTGTAGTGAAGCATCGGAAGCTAAACCTGGACCCACAGGAGAGGTTCAAATCATAGAAAGTAAGAGTTTCAGTCCTCTAGTACTTAAGTCGGTATTGTGCTTTTTGTATTAAATTCGGATGCAATTTCAGTGTTTCATCGTCAATAAGAAGGTCCAAGGTATACAGTAAACCTGAAGTGAAGCATCGGAAACTAAAACTGGACTCACAGGAGAGGTACGAATCGTAGAAAGTGAGAGTGTCAGTCCTCTTATACTTGAGGCGGCATTGTGCCTTTTGTTATAAATTCCGATGCAATATCTGTGATTCATCGTTAATAAGAAGGTCCAAGGGGTACAGTAAACCTGAAGTTAAGCATCAGAATCTAAAACTGGACTCACAGGAGAGATTCAAATCATAGAATGTTAGAATGTCAGTCCTCTTGTACTTAAGTCGGCATTGTGCCTTTTGTATTACATTCGGATACAATTTCTGTGTTTCATCGTCAATAAGAAGGTCTAAGGTATACATTAAACCAAAAGTGAAGCATCGGAATCTATAAATGGACTCACAGGAGAGGTTCAAATCATAGAGATTTAGAGTGTCAGTCCTCTTGTACTTAAGTCGGCATTGTGCCTTTTGAATTTAATTCCAATGCAATTTCTGTGTTCATCGTCAATAAGAAGGTGCAAAGTAAACAGTAAACCTGAAGCATCGGAATCTATAACTGGACTCACAGGAGGGGTTCACATCATAGAGAGTTAGAGTTTATGTCCTCTTGTACTTAAGTCGGCATTGTGCCTTTTGAATTTAATTCCGATGCAATTTCTGTGTTTCATCGTCAATAAGAAGGTCCAAGGGATACAGTAAACCTGAAGTGAAGCATCGGAATCTAAAACTGGACTCACAGGAGAGTTTCAAATCGTAGAAAGTTAGAGTGTCAGTCCTCTTGTACTTAAGTCGGCATTGTGCCTTTTGAATTTAATTCCGATGCAATTTCTGTGTTTCACCGTCAATAAGAGGGTCCCAGGGATACAGTAAACCTGTAGTGAAGCATCGGAATCTTAAACTGGACTCAGAGGAGAGGTTCAAATCATAGAATGTTAGAGTGTCTGTCCTCTTGTACTTAAGCCTTCATTGTGCCCTTTGTATTAAATTCGCATGAAATTTCTGTGTTTCATCGTCAATTAGAAGGTCCAAGGGATACAATAAACCAGAGGTGAAGAATCGGAATCTAAAACAGGACTCACAGGAGAGGTTCAAATCATAGAAAGTGAGAATGTCAGTCCTCTTTTACTTGAGGCGGCATTGTGCCTTTTGTATTAAATTCCGATGCAATTTCTGTGTTTCATCGTCAATAAGAAGGTCCAAGGGATACAGGAAACCTGAGGTGAAGCATCGGAATCTAAAACTGGACTCACAGGAGAGGTTCAAATCATAGAAAGTGAGAGTGTCAGTCCTCTTGTACTTAAGTCGGCATTGTGCCTTTTGTATTAAATTCGGATGCAATCTCTGTGTTTCATCGTCAATATGAAGGTCCATGGGATACAGTAAACCTGAAGTTAAGCATCAGAATCTAAAACTGGACTCACAGGAGAGGTTCAAATCATAGAAAGTGAGAGTGTCAGTCCTCTTGTACTTAAGTCGGCATTGTGCCTTTTGTATTAAATTCGGATGCATTTTCTGTGTTTCATTGTCAATAAGAAGGTGCAAGGTATACAGTAATCCTGAAGTGAAGCATCGGAATCTAAAACTGGTATCACAGGAGTGGTTCAAATCTTAGAAAGTTAGAGTGTCAGTCCTCTTGTACTTAAGTGGGCATTGTGCCTTTTGAGTTCAATTCCGATGCAATTTCTGTGTTCCCTCGTCAATAAGAAGGTACAAGGGATACAATAAAACTGAAGTGAAGCAACGGAATCTAAAACTGGACACACAGAAGAGGTTCAATCGTAGAAAGTGACAGTGTCAGTCCTCTTTTACTTAAGTCGGCAATGTGCCTTTTGAATTAAATTCGGATGCAATTTCTGTGTTTCATCGTCAATAAGAAGGTCCAAGGGATACAGTAAAACTGAAGTGAAGCATCGGAATCTAAAACTGGATTCACAGGAGAGGTTCAAATCTTAGAAAGTTAGAGTGTCAGTCCTCTTGTACTTAAGTCGTCATTGTGCCTTTTGAATTTATTTCCGATGCAATTCTGTGTTTCATAGTCAATAAGAAGGTCCAAGGTATACAGTAAACCTGAAGTGAAGCATCGGAATCTAAAATTGGACTCACAGGAGAGGTTCAAATCATAGTAAGTTAGAGTGTCAGTCATCTTGTACTGAAGTCTTCATTGTGCCTTTTGTATTAAATTCGGATGAAAACTCTGTGCTTCATCGTCAATAAGAAGGTCCAAGGGATACAATAAATCAGAAGTGAAGCTTCGGAATCTAAAACAGGACTCACAGGAGAGGTTCAAATCATAGAAAGTGAGAGTGTCAGTCCTCTTTTACTTGAGGCGGCATTGTGCCTTTTGTTATAAATGCCGATGCAATATCTGTGATTCATCGTTAATAAGAAGGTCCAAGGGATATAGTAAAGCTGAAGTGAAGCATCGGAATCAAAAACTGGAATCACAGGAGAGGTTCAAATCATAGAAAGTGAGAGTGTCAGTCCTCTTGTACTTAAGTCGGCATTGTGCCTTTTGTATTAAATTCGGATGCAATCTCTGTGTTTCATCGTCAATACGAAGGTCCAAGGGATACAGTAAACCTGAAGTTAAGCATCAGAATCTAAAACTGGACTCACAGGAGAGGTTCAAATCATAGAAAGTGAGAGTGTCAGTCCTCTTGTACTTAAGTCGGCATTGTGCCTTTTGTATTAAATTCGGATGCAATTTCTGTGTTTCATTGTCAATAAGAAGGTGCAAGGTATACAGTAATCCTGAAGTGAAGCATCGGAATCTAAAACTGGTATCACAGGAGTGGTTCAAATCTTAGAAAGTTAGAGTGTCAGTCCTCTTGTACTTAAGTGGGCATTGTGCCTTTTGAGTTCAATTCCGATGCAATTTCTGTGTTCCATCGTCAATAAGAAGGTCCAAGGTATACAATAAAACTGAAGTGAAGCAACGGAATCTAAAACTGGACACACAGAAGAGGTTCAATCGTAGAAAGTGACAGTGTCAGTCCTCTTTTACTTAAGTCGGCAATCTGCCTTTTGTATTAAATTCGGATGCAATTTCTGTGTTTCATCGTCAATAAGAAGGTCCAAGGGATACAGTAAAACTGAAGTGAAGCATCGGAATCTAAAACTGGATTCAGAGGAGAGGTTCAAATCTTAGAAAGTTAGAGTGTCAGTCCTCTTTTACTTGAGGCGGCATTGTGCCTTTTGTTATAAATTCCGATGCAATATCTGTGACTCATCGTTAATAAGAAGGTCCAAGGGATATAGTAAACCTGAAGTGAAGCATCGGAATCAAAAACTGGAATCACAGGAGAGGTTCAAATCATAGAAAGTGAAGGTGTCAGTCCTCTTGTACTTAAGTCGGCATTGTGCTTTTGAATTTAATTCCAATGCAATTTCTGTGTTTCATCGTCAATATGAAGGTGCAAAGTATACAGTAAACCTGAAGTGAAGCATCGGAATCTATAACTGGAATCACAGGAGAGGTTCAAATCATAGAGAGTTTGAGTGTCAGTCCTCTTGTACTTATGTCGGCATTGAGCCTTTTGTATTAATATTGGATGCGATTTCCGTGTTTCATCGTCAATAAGTAGGTACAAGGGATAAAGTAAACCTGAAGTGAAGCATCGGAATCTAAAACTGGACTAACAGGGAGCTTCAAATCATAGAAAGTTGGAGTGTCAGTCCTCTAGTACTTAAGTCGGCATTGTGCCTTTTGTATTAAATTCGGATGCAATTTCTGTGTTTCATCGTCAATAAGAAGGTCCAAGGTGTACAGTAAACCTGTAGTGAAGCATCGGAAGCTAAACTTGGACCCACAGGAGAGGTTCAAATCATAGAAAGTAAGAGTTTCAAACCTCTAGTACTTAAGTCGGTATTGTGCTTTTTGTATTAAATTCGGATGCAATTTCAGTGTTTCATCGTCAATAAGAAGGTCCAAGGTATACAGTAAACCTGAAGTGAAGCATCGGAAACTAAAACTGGACTCACAGGAGAGGTACAAATCGTAGAAAGTGAGAGTGTCAGTCCTCTTTTACTTAAGTCGGCATTGTGCCTTTTGAATTAAATTCGGATGCAATTTATGTGTTTCATCGTCAATACGAAGGTCCTAGGGATACAGTAAACCTGAAGTGAAGCACCGGAATCTAAAACTGGACTCAAAGGAGAGGTTCAAATCATAGATGTTCAGAGTGTCAGTCCTCTTGTACTTAAGTCGGCATTGTGCCTTTTGAATTTAATTCCGATGGAATTTCTGTGTTTCATTGTCAATAAGAAGGTCCAAGGGATACAGTAAACCTGAAGTGAAGCATCGGAATCTAAAACTGACTCACAGGAGAGGTTCAAATCTTAGAAAGTTAGAGTGTCAGTCCTCTTGTACTTACGTCGGCATTGTGCCTTTTGAATTTAATTCCAATGCAATTTCTGTGTTTCATCGTCAATAAGAAGGTGCCAAGTAAACAGTAAACCTGAAGCATCGGAATCTATAACTGGACTCACAGGAGAGGTTCACATCATAGAGAGTTAGAGTTTATGTCCTCTTGTACTTAAGTCGGCATTGTGCCTTTTGCATTTAATTCCGATGCAATTTCTGTGTTTCATCGTCAATAAGAAGGTCCAAGGGGTACAGTAAACCTGAAGTGAAGCATCGGAATCTAAAACTGGACTCACAGGAGAGTTTCAAATCGTAGAAAGTTAGAGTGTCAGTCCTCTTGTACTTAAGTCGGCATTGTGCCTTTTGAATTTAATTCCGATGCAATTTCTGTGTTTCACCGTCAATAAGAGGGTCCCAGGGATACAGTAAACCTGAAGTGAAGCATCGCAATCTTAAACTGGACTCAGAGGAGAGGTTCAAATCATAGAAAGTTAGAGTGTCAGTCCTCTTGCACTTAAGTCGGCATTGTGCCATTTGTATTAAATTCGGATGCAATTTCTGTGTTTCATCATCAATACGAAGGTCCAAGGTATACAGTACACCTGAAGTGAAGCATCGGAATCTAAAACTGGACTCACAGGAGAGGTTCAAATCATAGAATGTTAGAGTGTCTGTCCTCTTGTTCTTAAGTCTTCAATGTGCCCTTTGTATTAAATTCGCATGAAAACTCTGTGTTTCATCGTCAATTAGAAGGTCCAAGGGATACAATAAACCAGAGGTGAAGAATCGGAATCTAAAACAGGACTCACAGGAGAGGTTCAAATCATAGAAAGTGAGAATGTCAGTCCTCTTTTACTTGAGGCGGCATTGTGGCTTTTGTATTAAATTCCGATGCAATTTCTGTGTTTCATCGTCAATAAGAAGGTCCAAGGGATACAGGAAACCTGAGGTGAAGCATCGGAATCTAAGACTGGACTCACAGGAGAGGTTCAAATCATAGAAAGTGAGAGTGTCAGTCCTCTTGTACTTAAGTCGGCATTGTGATTTTGTGTTAAATTCGGATGCAATCTCTGTGTTTCATCGTCAATACGAAGGTCCAAGGGATACAGTAAACCTGAAGTTAAGCATCAGAATCTAAAACTGGACTCACAGGAGAGATTGAAATCATAGAATGTTAGAATGTCAGTCCTCTTGTACTTAAGTCGGCATTGTGCCTTTTGTATTAAATTCGGATACAATTTCTGTGTTTCATCGTCAATAAGAAGGTCTAAGGTATACAGTAAACCAAAAGTGAAGCATCGGAATCTATAACTGGACTCACAGGAGAGGTTCAAATCATAGAGATTTAGAGTGTCAGTCCTCTTGTACTTAAGTCGGCATTGTGCCTTTTGAACTTAATTCCAATGCAATTTCTGTGTTTCATCGTCAGTAAGAAGGTGCAAAGTATACAGTAAACCTGAAGTAAAGCATCGGAATGTATAACTGGACACACAGGAGAGGTTCATATCACAGAGAGTTTGAGTGTCAGTCCTCTTGTACTTATGTCGGCATTGTGCCTTTTGAATTTAATTCCAATGCAATTTCATTGTTTCATCGTCAGTAAGAAGGTGCAAAGTATACAGTAAACCTGAAGTGAAGCATCGGAATCTATAACTGGACTCACAGGAGAGGTTCAAATCATAGAGAGTTAGAGTGTCAGTCCTCTTGTACTTTAGTCGGCATTCTGCCTTTTGTATTAAATTCGGATGCAATTTCTGTGTGTCATCGTCAATAAGAGGGTCCAAGGTATACAGTAAACCTGAAGTGAAGCATCGGAAACTAAAACTGGAATCACAGGAAAGGTTCAAAACATAGAAAGTTAGAGTGTCGGTCCTCTGGTACTTACGTCTTCATTGTGCCCTTTGTATTAAATTCGGATGAAAACTCTGTGTTTCATCGTCAATAAGAAGATCCAAGGGATACAGTAAACCAGAAGTGAAGCATCGGAATCCAAAACAGGACTCACAGGAGAGGTTCAAATCATAGAAAGTGAGAGTGTCAGACCTCTTGTACTTAAGTCGGCATTGTGCCTTTTGTATTAATTTCCTATGCAATTTCTGTGTTTCATCGTCAGTAAGAAGGTGCAAGGTATACAGAGAGCCTGAAGTGAAGCATCGGAATCTAAGACTGGACTCACAGGAGAGGTTCAAATCATAGAGAGTAAGAGTGTCAGTCCTCTGGTGCTTAAGTCGGCATTGTGCCCTTTGAATTTAATTCCAATGCAATTTCTGTGTTTCATCGTCAATAAGAAGGTGCAAAGTATACAGTAAACCTGAAGTGAAGCATTGGTATCTGTAACTGGACTCACAGGAGAGGTTCTAATCATAGAGAGTTAGAGTGTCCGTCCTCTTGTACTTACGTCGGCATTGTGATTTTTGTATTAATTTCGGATGCAAACTCCGTGTTTCATCGTCAATAAGAAGGTCAAAGGGATACAGTAAACCTGAAGTGAAGCATCGGAATCTAAAACTGGACTCACAGGAGAGGTTCAAATCATAGAAAGCGAGTGTGTCAGTCCTCTGTTACTTAAGTCGGCATTGTGCCTTTTGAATTTAATTCCGATGCAATTTCTGTGTTTCATCGTCAATAAGAAGGTGCAAGGTATACAGTAAACCAGAAGTGAAGCATCGGAATCTAAAACTGGACTCACAGGAGAGGTTCAAATTATAGAAGGTTAGAGTGTCAGTCCCCTTTTACTTATGTCGGCAATGTGCCTTTTGTATTAAATCCGGATGCAATTTCTGTGTTTCATCGTCAATAAGATTGTGCAAGGTATTCAGTAAACCTGAAGTGAAGCATCGGAATCTAGAACTGGACTCATAGGTGAGGTTCAAATCATAGAGAGTTAGAGTGTCAGTCCTCTTGTACTTAAGTCGGCATTGTGCCTTTTGAATTTAATTCCGATGCAATTTCTGTGTTTCATCGTCAATAAGAAGGTGCAAGGTATACAATAAACCTGAAGAGAAGCATCGGAATCTAAAACTGGACTCACAGGAGAGGTTCAAATCGTAGAAAGTGAGAGTGTCAGTCCTCTTTTACTTAAGTCGGCATTGTGCCTTTTGAATTATATTCGGATGCAATTTCTGTATTTCATCGTCAATACGAAGGTCCTTGTTATACAGTAAACCTGAAGTGAAGCATCAGAATCTAAAACTGGACTCACAGGAGAGATTCAAATCATAGAATGTTAGAGTGTCAGTCCTCTTGTACTTAAGTCGGCATTGTGCCTATTGTATTTAATTCGGATACAATTTCTGTGTTTCATCGTCAATAAGAAGGTCTAAGGTATACAGTAAACCTAAAGTGAAGCATCGGAATCTATAACTGGACGCACAGGATAGGTTCAAATCATAGAGAGTTAGATTGTCAGTCCTCTTGTACTTAAGTCGGCATTGTGCCTTTTGAATTTCATTCCAATGCAATTTCTGTGTTTCATCGTCAATAAGAAGGTGCAAAGTATACAGTAAACCTGAAGTGAAGCATCGGAATCTATAACTGGACTCACAGGAGAGGTTCAAATCATAGAGAGTTAGAGTGTCTGTCCTCTTGTACTTAAGTGGGCATTGTGCCTTTTGAATTTAATTCCGATGCAATCTCTGTGTTTCATCGTCGATAAGAAGGTCCAAGGGATACAGTAAACTTGAAGTGAAGCATCGGAATCTAAAACTGGACTCACTGGAGAGGTTCAAATCTTAGAAAGTTAGAGTGTCAGTACAATTGTACTTAAGCCGGCATTGTGCCTTTTGAACTTAATTCCGATGGAATTTCTGTGTTTCATTGTCAATAAGAAAGTCCAAGGGATACAGTAAACCTGAAGTTAAGCATCGGAATCTAAAACTGACTCACAGGAGAGGTTCAAATCATAGAAAGTTAGAGTGTCAGTCCTCTTGTACTTAGGTCGGCATTGTACCTTTTGAATTTAATTCCAATGCAATTTCTGTGTTTCATCGTCAATAAGAAGGTGCAAGGTATACAGTAAACCTGAAGTGAAGCATCAGAATCTAAAACTGGACTCACAGGAGAGGTTCAAATCATAGAAAGTTAGAGTGCCAGTCCTCTTGTACTTAAGTCGGCATTGTGCCTTTTGAATTTCATTCCGATGGAATTTCTGTGTTTCATTGTCAATAAGAAGGTCCAAGGGATACAGAAAACCTGACGTGAAGCATCGGAATCTAAAACTGGCCCACAGGAGAGGTTCAAATCATAGAAAGTTAGAGTGTCAGTCCTCTTGTACTTAGGTCGGCATTGTACCTTTTGAATTTAATTCCAATGCAATTTCTGTGTGTCATCGTCAATAAGAGGGTGCAAAGTATACAGAAAAACCTGAAGTGAAGCATCGGAATATATAACTGGCCTCACAGGAGAGGTTCAAATCATAGAGAGTTAGAGTGTCTGTACTCTTAAACTTCAGTCGGCATTGTGCCTTTTGAATTTAATTCCGATGCTATTTCTGTGTTTCATCACCGATAAGAAGGTCCAAGGGATACAGTAAACCTGAAGTGAAGCATCGGAATCTAAAACTGACTCACAGGAGAGGTTCAAATCATAGAATGTTAGAGTGTCAGTCCTCTTGTACTTAAGTCTTCATTGTGCCCTTTGTATTAAATTCGCATGAAAACTCTGTGTTTCATCGTCAATTAGAAGGTCCAAGGGATACAATAAACCAGAGGTGAAGAATCGGAATCTAAAACAGGACTCACAGGAGAGGTTCAAATCATAGAAAGTGAGAATGTCAGTCCTCTTTTACTTGAGGCGGCATTGTGCCTTTTGTATTAAATTCCGATGCAATTTCTGTGTTTCATCGTCAATAAGAAGGTCCAAGGGATACAGGAAACCTGAGGTGAAGCATCGGAATCTAAAACTGGACTCACAGGAGAGGTTCAAATCATAGAATGTGAGAGTGTCAGTCCTCTTGTACTTAAGTCGGCATTGTGCCTTTTGTATTAAATTCGGATGCAATCTCTGTGTTTCATCGTCAATACGAAGGTCCAAGGGATACAGTAAACCTGAAGTTAAGCATCAGAATCTAAAACTGGACTCACAGGAGAGATTCAAATCATAGAATGTTAAAGTGTCAGTCCTCTTGTACTTAAGTCGGCATTGTGCCTTTTGTATTAAATTCGGATACAATTTCTGTGTTTCATCGTCAATAAGAAGGTCTAAGGTATACAGTAAACCAAAAGTGAAGCATCGGAATCTATAAGTGGACTCACAGGAGAGGTTCAAATCATAGAGATTTAGAGTGTCAGTCCTCTTGTACTTAAACCGGCATTGTGCCTTTTGAATTTAATTCCAATGCAATTTCTGTGTTTCATCGTCAATAAGAAGGTGCAAAGTATACAGTAAACCTGAAGTGAAGCATCGGAATCTATAACTGGACACACAGGAGAGGTTCAAATCATAGAGAGTTTGAGTGTCAGTCCTCTTGTACTTATGTCGGCATTGTGCCTTTTGAATTTAATTCCAATGTAATTTCATTGTTTCATCGTCAGGAAGTAGGTGCAAAGTATACAGTAAACCTGAAGTGAAGCATCGGAATCTATAACTGGACTCACAGGAGAGGTTCAAATCATAGAGAGTTAGAGTGTCAGTCCTCTTGTACTTTAGTCGGCATTCTGCCTTTTGTATTAAATTCGGATGCAATTTCTGTGTGTGATCGTCAATAAGAAGGTCCAAGGTATACAGTAAACCTGAAGTGAAGCATCGGAAACTAAAACTGGAATCACAGGAGAGGTTCAAAACATAGAAAGTTAGAGTGTCAGTCCTCTGGTACTTAAGTCTTCATTGTGCCCTTTGTATTAAATTCGGATGAAAACTCTGTGTTTCATCGTCAATAAGAAGATCCAAGGGATACAGTAAACCAGAAGTGAAGCATCGGAATCCAAAACAGGACTCACAGGAGAGGTTCAAATCATAGAATGTTAGAGTGTCAGTCCTCTTGTATTTAAGTCGGCATTGTGCCATTTGTTTTAAATTCTGATGCAATCTCTGTGTTTCATCGTCAATACGAAGGTCCAAGGGATACACTAAACCTGAAGTGAAGCATCGGAATCTAAAACTGGACCCACAGGAGAGATTCAAATCATAGAATGTTAGAGTGTCAGTCCTCTTGTACTTAAGTCGGCATTGTGCCTTTTGTATTAAATTCGGATGCAATTTCTGTGTTTCATCGTCAATAAGAAGGTCTAAGGTATACAGTAAACCTAAAGTGAAGCATCGGAATCTATAACTGGACTCACAGGAGAGGTTCAAATCATAGAGAGTAAGAGTGTCAGTCCTCTTGTACTTAAGTCGGCATTGTGCCTTTTGAATTTAATTCCAATGCAATTTTTGTGTTTCATCGTCAATAAGAAGGTGCAAAGTATACAATAAACCTGAAGTGAAGCATTGGTATCTGTAACTGGACTCACAGGAGAGGTTCTAATCATAGAGAGTTAGAGTGTCAGTCCTCTTGTACTTAAGTCGGCATTGTGCCTTTTGTATTAAAATTGGATGCAATTTCTGTGTTTCATCGTCAATAAGAAGGTCCAAGGGATCCAGTAAACCTGAAGTGAAGCATCGGAATCTAAAACTGGACTCACAGGAGAGGTTCATATCATAGGATGTTAGACTGTCATTCCTCTTGTACTTAAGTCGGCATTGTGCCTTTTGTATTAAATTCGGATGCAATATCTGTGTTTCATCGTCAATAAGAAGGTGTAAGGTATACTGTAAACCTGAAGTGAAGCATCGGAATCTGAAACTGACTCACAGGAGAAGCTCAAATTATACAAAGTTAGAGTGTCAGTCCTCTTGTACTTACGTCGGCATTGTGATTTTTGTATTAATTTCGGATGCAAACTCCGTGTTTCATCGTCAATAAGAAGGTCAAAGGGATACAGTAAACCTGAGCTGAAGCATCGGAATATAAAACTGGACTCACAGGAGAGGTTCAAATCATAGAAAGCGAGAGTGTCAGTCCTCTGTTACTTAAGTCGGCATTGTGCCTTTTGAATTTAATTCCGATGCAATTTCTGTGTTTCATCGTCAATAAGAAGGTGCAAGGTATACAGTAAACCAGAAGTGAAGCATCGGAATCTAGAACTGGACTCACAGGAGAGGTTCAAATTATAGAAGGTTAGAGTGTCAGTCCCCTTTTACTTATGTCGGCAATGTGCCTTTTGTATTAAATTCGAATGCAATTTCTGTGTTTCATCGTCAATAAGATTGTGCAAGGTATTCAGTAAACCTGAAGTGAAGCATCGGAATCTAAAACTGGACTTATAGGTGAGGTTCAAATCATAGAGAGTTAGAGTGTCAGTCCTCTTGTACTTAAGTCGCCATTGTGCCTTTTGAATTTAATTCCGATGCAATTTCTGTGTTTCATCGTCAATAAGAAGGTGCAAGGTATACAATAAACCTGAAGAGAAGCATCGGAATCTAAAACTGGACTCACAGGAGAGGTTCAAATCGTAGAAAGTGAGAGTGTCAGTCCTCTTTTACTTAAGTCGGCATTGTGCCTTTTGAATAATATTCGGATGCAATTTCTGTATTTCATCGTCAATACGAAGGTCCTTGATATACAGTAAACCTGAAGTGAAGCATCAGAATCTAAAAGTGGACTCACAGGAGAGATTCAAATCATAGAATGTTAGAGTGTCAGTCCTCTTGTACTTAAGTCGGCATTGTGCCTTTTGTATTTAATTCGGATACAATTTCTGTGTTTCATCGTCAATAAGAAGGTCTAAGGTATACAGTAAACCTAAAGTGAAGCATCGGAATCTATAACTGGACGCACAGGAGAGATTCAAATCATAGAGAGTTAGATTGTCAGTCCTCTTGTACTTAAGTCGGCATTGTGCCTTTTGAATTTCATTCCAATGCAATTTCTGTGTTTCATCGTCAATAAGAAGGTGCAAAGTATACAGTAAACCTGATGTGAAGCATCGGAATCTATAACTGGACTCACAGGAGAGGTTCTAATCATAGAGAGTTAGAGTGTCTGTCCTCTTGTACTTAAGTCGGCATTGTGCCTTTTGAATTTAATTCCGATGCAATCTCTGTGTTTCATCGTCGATAAGAAGGTCCAAGGGATACAGTAAACCTGAAGTGAAGCATCGGAATCTAAAACTGGACTCACTGGAGAGGTTCAAATCTTAGAAAGTTAGAGTGTCAGTACAATTGTACTTAAGTCGGCATTGTGCCTTTTGAATTTAATTCCGATGGAATTTCTGTGTTTCATTGTCAATAAGAAGGTCCAAGGGATACAGTAAACCTGAAGTTAAGCATCGGAATCTAAAACTGACTCACAGGAGAGGTTCAAATCATAGAAAGTTAGAGTGTCAGTCCTCTTGTACTTAGGTCGGCATTGTACCTTTTGAATTTAATTCCAATGCAATTTCTGTGTTTCATCGTCAATAAGAAGGTGCAAGGTATACAGTAAACCTGAAGTGAAGCATCAGAATCTAAAACTGGACTCACAGGAGAGGTTCAAATCATAGAAAGTTAGAGTGCCAGTCCTCTTGTACTTAAATCGGCATTGTGCCTTTTGAATTTCATTCCGATGGCATTTCTGTGTTTCATTGTCAATAAGAAGGTCCAAGGGATACATAAAAACTGAAGTGAAGCATCGGAATCTAAAACTGACTCACAGGAGAGGTTCAAATCATAGAAAGTTAGAGTGTCAGTCCTCTTGTACTTAGGTCGGCATTGTGCCTTTTGAATTTAATTCCAATGCAATTTCTGTGTGTCGTCGTCAATAAGACGGTGCAAAGTATACAGTAAACCTGAAGTGAAGCATCGGATTATATAACTGGACTCACAAGAGAGGTTCAAATCATAGAGAGTTAGAGTGTCTGTCCTCTTAAACTTCAGTCGGCATTGTGCCTTTTGAATTTAATTCCGATGCTATTTCTGTGTTTCATCACCGATAAGAAGGTCCAAGGGATACAGTAAACCTGAAGTGAAGCATCGGAATCTAAAACTGGACTCACTGGAGAGGTTCAAATCTTAGAAAGTTAGAGTGTCAGTCCTCTTGTTCTTAAGTCGGCATTGTGCCTTTTGAATTCAATTCCGATGTAATTTCTGTGTTTCATCGTCAATAAGAAGATCCAAGGGATACAGTAAACCTGAAGTGAAGCGTCGGAATCTTAAACTGGATTAAGAGGAGAGGTTCGAATCATAGAAAGTTAGAGTGTCAGTCCTCTTGTACTTAAGTTGGCATTGTGCCTTTTGAATTTAATTCCGATGCAATTTCTGTGTTTCATCGTCAATAAGAAGGTGCAAGGTATACAATAATCCTGAAGAAAAGCATCGGAATCTAAAACTGGACTCACAGGAGAGGTTCAAATCGTAGAAAGTTAGAGTGTCAGTCCTCTAGTACTTAAGTCTTCATTCTGCCTTTTGTATTAAATTCGGATGAGAACTCTGTGTTTCATCGTCAATAAGAAGGTCCAAGGGATACAGTAAACTAGATGTGAAGCATCGGAATCTAAAACAGGACTCACAGGAGAGGTTCAAATCATAGAAAGTGAGAGTGTCAGTCCTCTTTTACTTGAGGCGGCATTGTGCCTTTTGTATTAAATTCCGATGCAATTTCTGTGTTTCATCGTCATTAAGAAGGTCCAAGGGATACAGTAAACCTGAAGTGAAGCATCGGAATGTAAAACTGGACTCACAGGAGAGATTCAAATTATAGAATGTTAGAGTGTCAGTCCTCTTGTACTTAAGTCGGCATTGTGCCTTTTGTATTAAATTCGGATGCAATTGCTGTGTTTCATCGTCAATAAGAAGGTCTAAGGTATACAGTAAACCTAAAGTGAAGCATCGGAATCTATAACTGGAGTCACTGGAGAGGTTCAAATCATAGAGAGTTAAAGTGTCAGTCCTCTTGTACTTAAGTCGGCATTGTGCCTATTGAATTTAATTCCGTTGCAATTTCTGTGTTTCATCGTCAATAAGAGGGTCCAAGGTATACAACAAACCTGAAGAGAAGCATCGGAATCTAAAACTGGACTCACAGGACAGGTTCAAATCGTAGAAAGTGAGAGTGTCAGTCCTCTTTTACTTAAGTCGGCATTGAGCCTTTTGTATTAAATTCGGATGCAATTTCTGTGTTTGGTCGTCAGTAAGAAGGTCCAAGGTATACAGTAAACCTGAAGTAAAGCTTCGGAATCTAAAACTGGACTCACACGAGAGGTTCAAATCTTAGAAAGTTAGAGTGCCAGTCCTCTTTTACTTATGTCGGCATTGTGCCTTTTGAATTTAATTCCGATGCAATTTCTGTGTTTCATCGTCAATAAGGGGGTAGAAGGTATGCAATAAATCTGAAGTGAAGCATCGGAATCTAAAACTGGACTCACAGGAGAGGTTCAAATCATAGAAAGTAAGAGTCTCAGTCCTCTTTTACTTAAGTCGGCATTGTGCCTCTTGAATTAAATTCGGATGCATTTTCTGTTTTTCATCGTCAATACGAAGGTCCTAGGGATACAGTAAACCTGAAGTGAAGCATCGGAATCTTAAACTGGATTAAGAGGAGAGGTTCAAATCATAGAAAGTTAGAGTGTCAGTCCTCTTGTACTTAAGTCGGCATTGTGCCTTTTTTATAAATTTCCAATGCAATTTCTGTGTTTCATCGTCAATAAGAAGGTCCAAGGTATACAGTAAACCTGAAGTGAAGCATCGGAATCTAAAACTGGACTCATAGGTGAGGTTCAAAATCATAGAGAGTTAGAGTGTCAGTCCTCTTGTACTTAAGTCGGCATTGTGCCTTTTGAATTTATTTCCGATGCAACTTCTGTGTTTCATCGTCAATAAGAAGGTGCAAGGTATACAATAAACTTGAAAAGAAGCATCGGAATCTAAAACTGGACTCACAGGAGAGGTTCAAATCGTAGAAGGTGAGAGTGTCAGTCCTCTTTTACTTAAGTCGGCATTGTGCCTTTAGAATTATATTCGGATGCAATTTCTGTGTTTCATCGTCAATACGAAGGTCCTTGATATACAGTAAACCTGAAGTGAAGCATCAGAATCTAAAACTGGACTCACAGGAGAGATTCAAATCATAGAATGTTAGAGTGTCAGTCCTCTTGTACTTAAGTTGGCATTGTGCCTTTTGTATTAAATTCGGATACAATTTCTGTGTTTCATCGTCAATAAGAAGGTCTAAGGTATACAGTAAACCTAAAGTGAAGCATCGGAATCTATAACTGGACCTACAGGAGAGGTTCAAATCATAGAGAGTTAGATTGTCAGTCCTCTTGTACTTAAGTCGGCATTGTGCCTTTTGAATTTAATTCCAATGCAATTTCTGTGTTTCATCGTCAATAAGAGGGTGCAAAGTATACAGTAAACCTGAAGTGAAGCATCGGAATATATAACTGCACTCACAAGAGAGGTTCAAATCATAGAGAGTTAAGAGTGTCTGTCTTCTTGTACTTCAGTCGGCATTCTGCCTTTTGAATTTAATTCCGATGCTATTTCTGTGTTTCATCACCGATAAGAAGGTCCAAGGGATACAGTAAACCTGAAGTGAAGCATCGGAATCTAAAACTGGACTCACTGGAGAGGTTCAAATCTTAGAAAGCTAGAGAGTCAGTCCGCTTGTACTTAAGTCGGCATTGTGCCTTTTGAATTTAATTCCGATGTAATTTCTGTGTTTCATCGTCAGTAAGAAGGCCAAGGTATACAGTAAACCTGAAGTAAAGCTTCGGAATCTAAAAGTGGACTCACAGGAGAGGTTCAA